>NC_058193.1:39220520-39820520 GCF_907165205.1 Coccinella septempunctata | reverse complement strand
TACAACATTCATTTCAATTATAGTCCGAAAAAGAGATATTCTTGAAGAAAATGGACGAAAACGAATGAGGTATACTCAGTCCTACTAGTAGCTGACACCAATTTTCTATGGGGTCATGAGAATCGACTTGTTCCAGAGTTTAATGCCATCGGAAAAAACCGGCTCTCGTTAGTTGTCAACCCTGAGCACTTTCAGTTGATGAAAATATCTATTAGAAACGTCTAATTGAGGTTTACCTAGTTGAAATCGATCATTAGCATTTTTTCGGTAAGGTGTGGGCTTGAGGTGCCAATATTTCAACACACCTCTCGAGAAATAGGTAACTTATCGGCAAATTTTGTTCACAATTTTCAAGGTTTGAAATCGAAGGTTTGGTGGGTTTTTGGGATCTATTGTGATCTTCACTTTGTATCGTTTTGATCCAAAAATTAAATTGATTGTTCTACCTCAGCATAGACCAGCTGTTATTGAGATATCCTATAACAATCTTTTCGATATTTCACTTAGACATATCAGACAACATCCAGGAAAAGTTAGTATGTGCCAGAAACACAGATTTTAAGGATTTTCCCATCAGTCGTTTCATCTGCTGTTGAGGCCAAATTGTGATATCACGTTTTCTCTCACTGTACTTGACCACTAGGACTGTTCATCAAATACCTAGAAGTGGTAGACCACGTCTTCAAAAGAAGGCCATTTCTTGTGGCATCTTCGAGGTACAAAGTAATTTAATATCCTCATCTTTTGTATTAGATTAGTAAACGAAGAACTAGAAGCTCTCTCGAAAAGCACACATGACTCCAAAGTTCAGAAGCCAAATCAAGTTTTTTTTCATGCTCCATGTTTCCAAGACTGGCATAGTGATGGAACCCTCTCTAATGTTCGTCAGTATCCAAGGAATATAAATTTTCCGCTTCAAGAAAATCTTCACATACAGGCCGGCATTCCGAATGACTGCGCTAACCTATTCATATCCGAAGAAACGATTATAATTGAATAAAACCCGACTAAGTAGCAAACGAAAAGTATCACAATGGACAAATCAGTAAACAAACAATGTAAACAATCGCCAGCGTAGGACAACCTAATCTATACAGGTGATAATTCCCTCCAAGTATTGTTGTTACTTCATGGTTTTACACACGAAAGTAGGACAAGTGACGTCCTAGAATCAAGACTGATAGGTGATCGAGGAAAGCGAAAGTCTGCAGCGCTGCAGATCGTCAATGAAAGTGATCTTGGAAGAACCCGCCTTGTAGGAATCTCGGTTATGCAATTTTATGTGGAACTAATTGGAGTCTCATTGAAGCAGTTCCTCGATTTTGGTTCCAATTCGTTTAAACTGATAATGGACCAGGAATCGATTACGTTCTGATGGAGTACCGAAAAATTGATGTGTGGGTGGCGAATCAGCATTTCTCGAAGGACAATGCAGATAGCTGTCGTTAGCCAGCAATGTCGAATGAGCTGACGTTCTTGAATTACACGGATACTCTTTTTCGAATATACTATTTTGTTTCGTTATTGTTTTAGATACGTAGAAATGTTAATGACAAGTATGTGGTGGGATAAAATCATAATTTCAATCTTGCTACTTCGTTAATGTTCAGCTCTTGGAAGTAGAAAAGCCATGCTGTCGTTTCTTAGTGTTTCTTTTCAAGAATCATAAAGGTTTAGTCGAAGATATCCAGTATTCTTATCTTAAACTTATTTGGAATACGTTTATGGATGCTCTGATGTCCTAACTCATCAGTCCATGACTTATTTCCTGTTCTTCGGATTAGTTGAGCTACTTATGTTCAGGTGAAGGGGTCTTTGTTCATTGAAATGAAGGTAAAAGAGACGTAAAAAGAACGAAAAAGATGTTGGAAAGATTCACATAACATGGGTGGAATAATATTCAGCGTATCTTCACAGATTACACTACCAAAAATCAAAAAGTACACCTTGAAATCAAAAATTGGCATATTCACACCTATCAGCGACATTCCTTCCAAAAACCAACAACACACTTCATACATGAACAGATAACCTATCTGCAACCGAATGATGACATCCCAGCTCTTTAACAATAAAACGACCTGATACTACTTAAACTCCAAGACACGTATCTGTCGATATAGCAGACGAATAGCCACTTTGACGAATTGCTAATTGCTATGCTTCACTCTTGGAGCATATGTAATAATGCCATTGCAAGGAATTCAACCTTGAATGGATTATTCACTATCATTTTGCAATTAAAATTAGAAAGTCATACTTAGTTCGTTTCAACGGTAGGTCGATTTTTTTTCGGTAGAGAAAAATCTAGAACAATCCCACAAGTTCAGCTATTGGTCTCGGACTATGGTCTATCGAGAAATCTCTTTTTATTCAACAGAAGCCATGAGATTAAATGTTGGGTGGAAATTGTCGAAAAATAAAATGAGGATCGTTTACCTTAATAATACTACTACTATTCCAGCCAAATAAAACATTTCCTCCAAATTTGTTGCAATTTCATGCTAGTTGAACAGTGTCATTATTTATTTATCGAAGAAACTTAGGGAATTGATGCCATATATGAATGAACTTGATATTTCGAAATTGTGATGTCACAAGAATAAGAACAGGATGAAAAATTTCATATTTGTCCTTCATCCTGACAGTACGAAGCAAATAAGAATTTAAGTATGCATTGTTTGGTTGCTTGATAATTTGAATGCCTGTACATCGCGCTAATTATGGTAGAATATTCTGTATGATAATTCTTTATGAGAGAGGTTTGCCATTTTTCGCTGTTTTGTTGCGATTGTGTCTTCTTTTGTGTCAAAGATTAAACAGCTATCTCAGAATAGTGTACTCATGATTTGGTGACACAGTCATGAGTCGTAGACATATATTTACTTTGGAAAGCAATAGCCTTCAACAGTGGGCAGGTAATTCTGCATCAGAAATGATTCCATGGAGTCTTTCACTTCTACATTCATTACAACTGTTTGTTATTCTTATAGAAAGAAGAATAATGGTCAGTTATATTATCAATTAGAATTCGAGATAACTTTCTTGCATTGAAAAGTGTTAATGAAGTTATAGACGGAATACAATGAAAAATTGAGGAATTTTACATGAATTTTCACGAATTTTTCACAAATAAACTTTATGGGTCATATTGAAGAAGTATTTTCATGTTCTGGGATGTTAAGTGCTTTCAAAGATATAAAAAAATCATTTTTATTGCATTGGATTTCCAGTTTGAATAAACTATAGCTTGAATACCAAAAAAAAACATTGAAATGGCGTCAATTGGGATATAAGGCATATAAATGCCAGTTTTTACAATCATAAATAGCTGATGTAACCAGAAGGAGGTTTCCTTAAATACACAATTTAAGTAGCTTGAATCTTTCCAATGAAACCGAATATAATGGAATATTAAACGAAAAAGTGTTTTACTTAATGGGTTCAAGTTCTAAAAGAGATCTAAATCCACATTTTTCGTCATTATTTCACATTTCCTGCGCCTTATCATACGTTGTAGCCTCATTTATTCTTCGGAATCGAATCAAAGTCTACAGAATTCGAATATTACGTACTCCAGGTGTATAATTAACAATCTGAAGAACCGTCTTGTAGACATTCCATTTCTTTGTGCTTCCCGTCGACCTTGACCACAATTTGAATATTAAGGTGGGCACTGGACTCCCAGCCTCTCAAATTTTAATCAAAAATCCTATTCGTGACTCGAAAATCAACGGTCATGCAAAGAGGAAAGAAAATTTTGTGTCGAAGTGTAAAATCATTTGATAATTCACAGATACTGGTTTGAAAAGGCTGAAATTTTTATTTTACTCTGACTTTGAGTCGTTAATTTGTCAGAATTAGTTCTTTTGTTCTCAAATTCTTGGTTTTCTCAAAAAAAAAACCTTCAGTCACACGTAAACATTTCAAGACACACTAGATTTGTATGACTTTACCACTTGGCTATTTTCGTGTTTATATCTCACACTCTGTTGATAAATGGAATATTCAAACGAAAACTTGCGATGAATCGTATCGCAAAGAAATTTAACCATTTCCTGATACCTTTCAATAGCACCTAAACAATTTCCAATTTGTATTATTGCTTAATAAAAGACAACGGATAAGGATATTCAAATGATTTTGCACGCTTTATTTTTATCACAGGACTGTTCGAGTTTTCTGATGAAAATGTGTCTCGAACGAATTCTATTAATGTCTGATGATTGCTACTCAATAATTTGAATCATCTTCATATTAATACATAAAAAAAACAGTTTTAGTGCAATCTAGTTTTAGTATAATGAAATTCAAGGGTTTGTACTCATTACATGACAGTAAATTTCGAGAATTTGATCGCAAAAATAAAAATGCCATAATAACCATAAACTTCCTTCAATAAATCATTAAAGAACCAGCAATATTGCATCCAACACAAAGCCCACAAATATAAGACATCGATATTGTTCTCAATCAACGAAATGTGATATAGCAATGGGGAATTTTCTCATTTAGTATCGCCATGTCAAGAAATTCTTATGTAATATTTATATAACAACGGGTATGCTCGGCGAAAATTTGATTAGAATAGAGAAATATACCTACGCGTTTCATAATTCGTTGGGTTTGTCAACTGAGGCGATGGAAATGAAAATATTTACCATTGTGAATTGGGCGATCAGTCTAGGAAATACCTCTCTGTATTCTTCAATTTTAAATTGACCACAAAAGATGATTGAATAGATATGTAGGTTGATGACCCCAAAAGATCATATTGAATTTTTTTCTCAATATTCATTTTTATTTTCGAAAGCTTTGACTGATTGAGGATGAATCCTTCAACATAAATTGATCAACGATTTTTGCGAGAGGCTTCACGTAAACCATCAATTATAATTCCGAAAAAATTCAGAACAAATCAAGGTTTCATGCTGATGGGTATTACCAGTCCTAGGAAATTGAGCAACTTACGAAGTGGAGCAAGGATAACCTCTGAAAGAGGCAAAGTGTAATTTCAAGTAGAATTTAAAGATAAATTCAAAACACATACAATCATCGAAAATTCAAATTTGCAACCTCAACATAAATTCCGGATTCTTGTCACGCATTCTGCAGTAAGGTATGTTATTTGTTTTGGAGGAAATACGGAGTAAATTTGCAAATTGAAGAATGAGTAATCGTATCTTAGTTACGTTATATTAAGTTCATTTTTAATCGATTTCCATCAAATCCGAAGCCAAGGATGTTGGACTTACCCATCAGACAATATTTCATGAAAATTCTTTAACAGAATTCACGTAGGTAAATTCATCGTCAATTAGCAAGTCAATATTTTCTCAATATAATATTTACTTATGGTAAGAGCTTACAAGAAACTAGCTTTCCAGTGAAAATTAATGTTCTTTTATAAATATCCGGATACTTTTAAGCAGCGAAACTACAATAAAACAGCTATTAATATATTCAAATGAGATTGCGGAAATATTTTTATTGGTGTAAAAATTCATCTGTCCAAGGCTTTTCTTCTTTGTTCGAATTATCCGCATATTTCTACTACGCTGATCGATTTATTATTCGTTACTAATTGGACATCATTATTCGTTTTCAAGAGCTATAGATTATAATTAATGCAGATGACTATTATTCACCAGTTCACCTGCATACCTACTTGATACTTATTCAATATCATGTAGGAAGGAATACGATTTTGGATAGCTATCGTTCGATCAATTCTCATTTGACTGTTTGTTTTTCAAACTAATATTCATTGTAATACATACAGCGAAAGAAAATCTACACTCCTCAAAAGAAACTCGAATAAAATCTTTACCTATAATTTGATAAAAAAGAGCTAGGGTGCTTCATACAGAAATATCAATTGCTGCATGAGGAATCTCTTCAAAAAAACAAAAACAAAAAAAATTTCGAAGCATTCATAACTAGGGCGGTCCCTCATCCAGGCAGCGAACTGACTAAATGCTGCTTCAACCCCAGAAAAAGTGAATTTATCAATATTAGCAAAAATATTGGTTTGATCAAGTTCTCTCTGGTGATATTGGAGGAACTTGTTGTTAGTTATGGCTTTGAGTTTGTTTAGAAATGAAAAAGGTTCATCATAGAATCAAAAACGAGGAAACTTAACTAAATTCTCAAAGAAAAACTGGTTCACTATAAAGACTTCATATTAAATTGTGGAAAATTTTTTGGAATTTCAATGAGAGGAGGAAACTCTTCGATGAAAAGTGCTCATCATGCAAAACTGCCCGAAGTAAAAGAGTTGGAATGTCTACTCACAGAAACTAAGAAAGAAACTCAGCTACACCAAAAGGCACATTCAGTAAATCCACTGAAATCGGCGTATTGGTCGCACTCAGATCGAACAACCAAATGGCACTTTAAAAACTCGGGCACTCACACTGGTCGCACTCCAGATCCGATCAAACGCAGGCTGTCGGCAGTACTACCAGCTACCAGCGCACACCACGATATCTTTGGCGAGCTTGTTCTCCAACTCCCCTACCAGCCAAACACTGATGACCACAAGGTTTTGATACCTTTATTTGAACCGCATTTCACAAGTCAAACTTTGACACCTCGCCTTCCAACTACATACATACTTAATGGTCCTCAGATGGCGAATAATGGCATATCTCAAATTGTTTCCTGGTCAATGAAAACGATAATGATATATCGATCGTTGGTCCATCAAATTCGACTGACGATTTACTTTCCAGGAACGTTCGGGAAATACGAGCCATCAATTTTGGATCACGTCGAAAACGAATTTCAAATCATTTCCCACCCAAATTTCAAGAAAAACTTATGAATCTAGCGAGGCTCGAAGCTGACACTTGGAAGTGAGAGCCATACACTCTGCTCGTCACGAAGATGGACAAACAAACTGTGATATACCAAAATACAAAACTCAAATTGGCTTAGTTCAACACAATAACTACTTGGGCCAAACACACGATTTCATTTTGTTGCAGTTTCATAGACTTACCTGCAATATTTTCGAGAAAAAGTCTAAATTTCGAGACGTAAATTGTGAGAAAATCAATTAAAATTTTGATCTCATGTTTCCCCATTGAAGAAGTTTATTATTAGAATATATCAAACCATCATTACTTCTCCTAGACCTCCTATGACAGCACAAAATCTTGACAGAATCAATAAGTGATGGTATTACCATCAAAGTAAAATACATCATGGAAATTTTCTTCACATTAGCCAGCTTTGAGAGAAGGTTCTTGTTCACTTATAAATTCATAAAGCACTGGAACTATTTGAATTTAAATACTGTTTCCGGAATAGAAATAATTGTCTTCCAAAGACTTTTTTTGTATTCTAATTACATATCATTAATGAAAAACGAAATTATTTCCGTGGCTTAACATGAAACCATCCTTGACTCCCTGTAGCCCATGGCAATAAGATGCCATTGTTTTTCATAGCCAAAATAAAAGATAAACTGCGTAATACGATACTTCATCAAGAGGCCCACACAAAGGAAGATTCATTCTTACTCAAGGCTAAGTAAAGAGACTAGGTATAAAGCCATAAAATTTACATATTCCAGCAAACTACCCATAAGGTTTTGAACCATACCAGACATGATTCGGAATATCTGGAGAACTTCAAGGCTCCACCAGATCATGCCACGAATAACTTGTTTCCTCTGAATCATTTGGGAAAATATGAAAAGAATATTTGTCAAATGAGTTTTAATATTCAAGAAGTAGTTCGTGTTTATATGCTTCCTTATGTGACCGGAATCTCATGATAACTATGTATTCCTTCAAAAGGACACTTTATCGAGTGGTAAGTAAATTTTGAAGCCTGAGATAACAATATTTTGTGGCTCCGGAAAAACTTTTGTTGGGTCTATGGAAATGAACATTAAGCTCTAAAATAATACTTTTGAGAGCATCAATAAAAAAGAAATCTTACTACCTATAACTACCTCCAATTTGAAGGTATTGGTTAACCAATAATATGCCAGTCGCAATCATCTTTACTGCGGAATTTAAGCCACCCATGAGTGTGTAACATTCTGCCAGTGAGTGTTACATGGGTTAAAAGTGAAATTTCTCTCATCTAGATCTCCATCAGCCGATACTGCCGCATAATACGTGGTCAACTTTATGTAACTCCGAATGAATATTATTGAATTTATTATTAATTCCATTTCCGTCCTTGATTTGGTATTCAGTATTAGCGAAACTGTTCTTCCTGTTACTATAAATCCTCCAACTCGAAATATATGGTGTGAGAAACTTCTGTGCTTGATTGAAACATATTTTTTTCGAAGTCAAATAACATATAAGGATATCATTTACAGTTATGCTTCGTAAGTCGAGTTCAGTTTGAGTTTTGGACGAAAGAAACTAAAGAATGTTCGTGATTTCTTGAGAGATGGATTACTTGTTACAAAATCGTTCTACATATTTGAATATATGCAATTAGAATAATTACTACGTCACAATTTTTCAACAACGCTACGGGAAAAAGGTATTCGGCTTTCCTATGATTGAAGTGAATAATTTCATAGCCATATCTATATATCATAACAAAACTTTCAGCTGCTTTACGTCAGATATAATAAAATATCATTATCTCTTATATAAAACAAGCCCAAGTTGTCCAACAAAGCAATACCAATTCGTTGAAAGATTGATTTCCGGTTCAAGAATTTCAAGAACGTTCATGACATTATAGAATGAGCATTTTCGAAACCTAAACTTTCATGCATGCTCAACTTTCACGAAAACTACCCCGCACATTCTAATTTCTCCAGAGTTTACATATCATAGAAAAATGAAAGCTCCATGAGGAAAATAACTCACAAAAACCTATTATTTCAAGAATGATTACTCTTGAATGAATACTGTATAATCTGCAACTACAAAATTTTTCCCTATATGAAAACTTTAAGGCAGCTTTTTTAGAAAGATTCATTGTTGGAAAAGATTCGCCAAAATTTTCAGAATATTCCCCCTTTTCAAGTGTCAATGCCTATATTGTGTAGCAAACAAACAATGGAGAATAATCGTATCATTTCATAGGTTCAATACACTTTTTGATAATTGAATTGGCACATGCGGTTTCGAAATCAGAGCATATTTCGAGAATTCGTAATTCATATATTCGGACTCAGTAAAAGGCCATTGGTATGGAGAGGTTGTGAAATCTTTCGCGAATTATGAACAGAAAATGATATGCAGTTGAAAGGAGGTTAGGAGGATGAGCACAATTGAATTTCCAACCTTCCAACTCACGACTGACGTAGATTTGTTTAGTTTTCCATTTGGTAAACGTCAAAAATTTCGAGTTTTCGAAATGGCTCCCGGTTTGAGAGTATTTGCTGGACCTGCTCCGGTTGTTCGTCTTTAGTTTGGCATTTTTACAGCCCCATGAATCAGCTGATTTTCCCCTTTCACCTCTCCCACTCGGTACTTACAAAATTATGTAGTATATGCCGATTATATCATCGCTACGATCCATTAAAATTAATTTGATCGCCAAACTAAGGTCAAAACCTTAATTGAACATCTCTGGCGGACATAACTGAAAATCTGCAATGTCTTGATATTAAAATTGGGCACGACGGTTCAATTCGGACAAAGTTTCCTATATACAATTATTAAATCGAAGGTCGAAGACCGTTTAGCCAGAAAAAACGCCGGTAAAAAATTGACATCTAAAACTGGCGAATGTTTTTCTCATCCTCGTGTAAAACAACATTAGCATTGTGGCTGTCATTAATATAAATGTGAAAAGATCCTTCAAGAGGAATAATTACCTATCGAATATGTCGGATAGATTTTTTGCTTGTTTTTGAAGTTTAATGGTATATCATTCGCGTTGAGTTAAGTAATGGACACTCGAATATGGCTGCATTAATTAATGGATTGTTACAAGAATAATGTCACTTCGCTGTGAGGGATATCAAAAAAGTGAAGAAACAATTCTTTATTAGAGTTCACCAAGCGTAATAAAAAAGATTTATTGGACTGCAGAGGAATATTGCTGCTTAATGTACAGTTGGTTTTATCGATAATCTACTAATCCCGTTAACCCAAAATATAACCCCTTGAAATCGGACATGCCAGTGATCGTTTTTTGACGAATTTAAACACAAGGCGATTAACAAGATAATTGGCAAAACAAAGAGACTTCAACAAGCAATCGAAGTAAAAGTTGAGTGATTCACATCAAATGAAGTGCACAATCATTATGCAAGTATCATTCTTCGGAATAGAATAGATGATAGATGACAATCTTACAATACAATCCATTCCCCGAATGAATAAGCAACTGAGAAATTATTGACATTATGCATGAAGTAGCTGAGGAGTTCTTAATTGAATTGTTGCTCGATTGCAACAAAAATGTTGTATAGTTTTTTTACTAGCTATAAAGCTGATCGTTAACTGCCTGGTTTGTATTCTTTGTTCCTATTTTGCAACTTTTACAATTTAACACGAGAATTAAGAGATAAGTGGCTGAATCTTCAGGAATTAATGGGGAAATACTCATGAAACTCAGAGTATGTAACTTCATAGAGCTAAGCAACAACAAAATATTTAACTGCTGTGATTACATATACATAGAAAGAACGCATTTCTAAAATATATATGAACTGTTGGGTCTTTTTGTGTAGCTCGAAAGTATTGTGGGTTTTCAAGTGTGAACCACATCTTTCGTCGACCAAGAATCTACAGCATTTCCTTTCGAACAATTCTCAGAAAAATCCCTCTTTCAAGGTGAAAAAAACCCAGAGGCTACTGCTAGTGCCTCTTACTTTTCCGTCTCGATGTTCTGAACATTCACCACATTATAATGACATCAACGCTACGTAATGGTGGTACGTGCATTCATTTTGATTGAGTTTGAATTTGGTGATCATTTACTACGCCCATCAACATCCAATTATACGTAATATCAATTTTAGTGTTGATCTAGCAGGTTGGTAACAGACAATCACGTGTTTTCATGCATTCCTCCATCGATGGGTCTTTGATGTCAATTAGTGTAGAACAGGCATCATTCTGAACGATTTTCCATTTTGGAAAGTTTAGGTTATGCAGTTTTGTGAGCGTGAATCTTTGTACACTAATGGAATACAATGACGCAACAGCAATTTTTTTTAATTTTTCGCACACAAAAATTACGAGCAGAGAAAGAATCAATCTTCTAGAGTCCTCTGACGCAACACATAAATACATATTGATGATGTGGCGAACTTCATAGCCATGCAAAATAGTACCTGTACACATATTTCCTATACCCAAACAGATATGAATTACCTACCTGCCGAACGAGTTTTTTCAGCGTAGTTTTACGAATCAGAAGTCGAAAACCTCGGTCTTCATTTTTTAATTATGCCCAGTGTCGGAGCAAAAAGTAATGATGCAGGAAGAGATGCTAACGAATATTCAGACTGGCGCACGTAGCTCAAATCCTCAAAAAAAATTAACACGAAAAGAAGTAGCTTTTAATTGGGGAATGTAGTGTCTGGTGCACATGACAAGTTATATTGACGTGGACCTTGAGATATATTGAGATGATGATGAGGATAACACAGCGTTACTGACCAAGTAACACCATAGAATGCAGGAGTTGATTCCTTGTATATTTCTTGCAGAAATATGGGGTCAAATATGGTACATGTCGCATCTTCAGTAAACACTTTGTATACGATCTTCTTGTGGTGCATGGGTCAATACAATTCGATAAGGACTTACCCTTTGGAGCTAACGGAATAAAATATTGTATTAGCCCGAAAATATTCAATCTACATCCTATAGAGGATGGGTAGTTAGTTTCTCAGGTTCATCGGAATCATGGAAAAAACTAGAGACATTATATTCCTATTTCGGTACGTAATGAAGGAATTAGATGATTCACATGTCATTAGACTATAGAAAAGCCATCAAAAACGAAATGGTTGCCTGCCTATATCTTCCATTGTATTGATGATCTCTGCGGCAAAAAAAGTTCATTGCTTTTTTTTCTCCGACTAATGAAGTTGTAAATTTTCATTACCCGCAATTTTGACCAACGTCACATGGCTCGACCTCTATTTGTTTTACGTTTACAATGCAAATATTAAATGTTATGTGAACGTACAACTTTATGTGGCTTCACGAAATGAAATTTCAAGGTGGGATCTCGGTGAGGAAAATATTAACTCAAAAGTTAACTGCGAACAGGATATTCATTGTGGACCTTTGAAGTTTCAGAGGGTAAAAGGGCAAGTTTTCTGGTTTCTAGGAAAAATAACAATTGATTTTCAGGTGCCACCTTTAGAAAACTGTATCTCAAAAGAACAATTTATAAGAACCGCTTTTTTCTCTGAGAAATAAATAATTCTAAGTGGAAATCGTGATAGTCTTAAGGAATCTTTATCAGGAATTCCTTAGCATACCGTTACCAAGGAAAATCCTGATTTCTCGGAACTAGACCTGAAATAAAAAGAAAAACGGATAATCCAATGGAGCCTTTCGCCAAAGAAACCGATTTACAATTCCAGTTTCAACTACTCAAACTCGCCTAGTAGGAACAAGTTCTTGCATTTACGTCACTACCATCAGCTTTGGATTTCCCCACAAGAAATACCCAAACAAACTGTCGAGTGACCTTCTTTAGAGTTCACAGGATGACTTGCGCTACTTAAATTAAATTGCTATGATGTATTACCACATCTCATTGAACCATGAAGTGCCGAAAGAAGATTATTACAGCGAACCATACGTTGTTCTTGAATACAAAGTAAGAATAAGAAACTTACAGAATGATGGTTTGAGGTCAAAGTTCGATTTTCAAGGCATTCATGCTCGTATCTTCGGTTTTGTTTTTTCTTGTAGATAACGTAGGATTTTTTTAATTCTAACGTGTATATGTCTAGGCTATAGAGTTTCGAGTCAAGTGACAGAGGACATTTATCTTTCGGAAGAAACATGTATGATTAATTAGGTAAATGCGTCTTCAATCCATTAAATTTAAATGGCCAAGGTTTTGTTTCCTTATTGCTAATTAATTTTTTTCATGCACTTGACGTTGATCCATGCATCAGGTTTTTCTCGATGACTTCGAGTTTTCAGGTACAACATTGTCGCTATCAGCTATGCAGGTATAAGCACCTACTAAAAGTCCCTCAACTCATTTCCATATTAAAAAAAAACGAAACCAGAGCTCAAACCTATATGTAAGAAAACATTCCAAGATATGTTTTTTCTATTTTTCATTTTAGCCTCCATCAAGATAATCTCCGATAGGCAAATCCTGATTTTTTGGTGTGGGATACCATGACCTTGTTATCCATTAGGAAATGTAAATTGACCATGAAGAAATAAAGTAATACCTATCTTATTAGTGATTGGACTGGCTATTATCCCTTTACGTAGTCATCATGACGAACAAACATGACACAAGTATTGAAATCGATTCCATTCTCTTTTAATTGTCAATTAATGTTTTAATGAGACTCGACCACATCTGGCTTCGATTTACATGTCATAGCGATTGAGAACTATTATTTTATTTATTTTTCTCAGATTTCTGTGGTATTTCTTGTGTTGAAATCAAAAGGGGTCTACGTTATGTCAATTTAAATAGCTCGGTGTATTACTTATTGCACGCTCTACAATATTTTTCGGTACTGAAAGGTTCCAATTTTCATTGTATTCCGATGTGAAAATTTTTGTATGGGACAACACTCAACATATCTTGTAAATGGCCGTCAAGGCTTTTCTGGTGCATGTGTACCTTCTTCGAGGAATTGTTAATTACGATTTTTCACACATGAGATGGTATTTTCTGGACGCGGTGTCTACGATGCTTCAGTGGTCTCGTAAACCTGTAATTTCAGAAAACCAGCAAAAAGTCCAAAGGTGTTAAATCGCAAGTGCGTGACGGACGATGCCACAACGAGTCCCAGAACATAAATCCTGCTAAAGATGAGGATCATAACCTTCCCTCGCCTATCTTCTCAGAATTTTCAGTTTCACCTACTTAAACCGTTTGATCTTTTTCATAAGTGTGTCAAGATCGCTTATATAGTGCTTGACTAGCTAAGCACGTAGCCCCTCGTGAAGACAGACATTATTTCAAGACTTGCCGTAATACGTATGACACATGCCCATTTCGTTACATAAGGAGAAAGTTGCAAAATACAAGAGTTCATATGAAAAAACCGTCTTTCGCATATACTTCAGGTTTTGGATGGAATCCTTGAATTCTAAATTGGGAAATACGTCCTTAATTCGAGTTTTCGATTGCGTACTAGGTGAATTTTCGGGAATTTTAGAACATATCGCATCACAAAAAGGAATGAATCATGATTTAACCAGAAACCTGAAGAATTAGAATATGGAAATTCTATTTTAAACTAGAAGTTAAAAGTTTCAATGCGTGGACAATATTATGTATGCAATTATGAATGTTTATTTATAATTTCAGAATTCTTTTAGTCCTGCCAAAGAGAGAAAATGGGGGAACTTTAAATTAAAGGGCTGTACATATTTTCCACATTTGGTGATCATCAGGTGATCAAAACGCCTCTATTTTTCATGACTAATCAGACGCAATCAAAGTGATGCTGTGTTCGCAAGGTAATGGTAAACTCCAATGTGAAATAACGATCTGAGACGGAATGCAATAACTTTCATATGTATAGGATGTACCCCAAGGTGTTTTTGAGAGAAAGTGAGATTATTTCCTGTTAAATGTCTTATGTAATCGTTAACCCACTTCAGAGCCGTTCTCGTAACCATTCTGTGTTGTGCTCGTAAACGATTCAAAGATCAAAGAACTGTGAAACTCGACCCAAACCGAGCCTGATCTGATAGTTGCAAACTGTGATGAATATTCAACAAACTTGCTGAGAATTCAGGATGTTCAGGTGCACGCGTACCTGAAAGAACTAGATGTGAGATAGACAGATTGTGTTTAGCAGGTTTCTAACACCATGACAAGATTTACATCTGCGAGGACGCTCAGAAGATTGAGATTTCTTAGTTGAAAGCTCTTATTATAAACAAATATTTCATATGGATAAGCTGTATTGTATTCAGGGATTTTTCGATGTGGATTAAGCTAGACTTTTCCATGAATTGTAAATTTTTTCGTTTATACTACTGCAAAAATTAAAAAACGTGGAAATCATCCATTAAAATTGACATTTATACATATTATCCATAAGTTAAAAAGTATGGCGTCTTAATTTCGGAAACTACAAGTCTAAAAACGTACAATCTGGAGGGATATAATTAATTTCATGCCTAATTCCAAAGCTTAATTGGATAATAAGTCTAATATCTACCACTCGCATGCCAAAGCTCTTCTGTACCATAATCACACTTCCATAGTCGAAATCTTGTCGACCATGATGCCAAAATGTAATTTAATAATCAGTTCCTGTCAGATGAATTGAATTAATAGCGACCTTTGATTTTTTCCCGAACGATTCCACGTAAGGAATATTCATGAGGTTTAAAAAAAATTGTCGAGTTCATCTCCTAACTAGGTCCTTCTCAACTATACCTTGGCACTGGCTGAGAATCGAATGATACTTTATGGGTTGTACCACTACTAATCTTCCGGATATTGCTGCTAAGCTGGAACTTTGAGAAGGTGGGATCTAACAGTACTATTTTTTTCAAGTAAGTTTATTTGAGTTGTTAAATTATGGATTTAAACAAAGAAATAAAAGTTCCAATCTAACTTGGTAGAGTTCTCATTTAATCAACTTTTAGAACAGCTATGTAGTTGCCTAAAGTTTTGCATCGAAACGAATATATCTTTTACCAAACGAAAAAAGTGTTTAATTCCATAAGAACTCCCAACTCTTGAAATTGATTGAAAAATAGAAGATTCACACTGTATATCAATTTTTCCACTGACCTTATAGTGTAATTGCTCCATCCAAACATCTTTTTCACCTTATCATCGTCTGTCGTAATTTCCTCCAAGTTGGACTCATCTTTGTCCAAGCCCATATCTGCCAAAAAAAGTTGAACAAACGTTTGAGGGCGACAACGAAATGAAAATGGAAATAGAGGGAACTTTAGCAAGTGGTGAAATCCTTCCTGAATAATATATGTTGAGGGGACGCAAAAGTTCGTTAAACTCAGTAAAATTATAGGCCATGTATAAATAATGTGAGTTCTAGAATATCAGCAGAAGGAAATTGACTTGTAGGTGGAAAATGACTTGTGGAAAAATTATACAGTCCATCATTTGAAATGTCAGCGATAAATGCTTCCTTATTCTTCATTTTCTTGTCTTCTTGAGAGTCAAGAAGACAATTTTGAATAAAATTTGGGCAATTTATTTCGAATTTCACGTCTAGATCCCAAAATTCCCCATGATCATCGAAGACACAAAAATGGATCAGAACCAGAATGAGTTGTTTTCAACATCGACGTCCTTGTACTTTGTGTCTGTAATGACGTAAAAGTGATTGGACACCGACTGCAAAACAATGTATCAAGAAATTACAGAAAATAATATATAACAGTAATCAGCTCAAATTCATTATTTCAATTATATGCGGTAGATACTTGGTGGTAGTTTTGTTAAAAACATTTGATTGTACTCAAGATGCTCAGCTTTCATAAAAGACTGACCTCTTTTTTCCACTCTCATTCACAGTCTACTGTCCGCCTTTCCAACTGAAATCACTAAAACTTTTTTACGAGAAAAAAATCTCATATATCAGCATTAAAGCTGTTTATTGTTGGAAGATATATCTGAGGACTAATTCAGTTAGTTAGTGTAGATAGCAGATATGAGTGATTATCGAAAGGAAAACTGTTTTTTTATCGAATTTCACATGTTTAAAATTGAAAACTTTTGATATCTACATTTTTTTCCTCATTATTTTTTATTTCCTCAATTTACCAAATATTCCGATTTCTTTCATTATTTCCTGTAAAATTATTTTCCAAGTTCTCTGGGGTATTCTACATTTGAAATAGATGTTTCCATCGATTTAAATCCAAATGAAGCAATTATAGTTAAACAGTCTGGGTATAAGGTTTGAAAGGCCTTCGAAGTGTGGTGAAGAACTGCGCAACTACTATTTTTATTACTCTAGAGAGGGGATTATAATACATTTAATTCATATAGTTTTCGATGCTAGTCATAACAATTGGATGTTTCATTGTGGAAACTCCATATTTTCAAACAATCCACCCCTTCTACCTAATACTAAAATTCCAATAAAAATATTCACTTTGATAAGATCTTCTACTCACTATAGTTTCGATTATCCAATTCCAGTTCACACAAATCCAGAGCACTCACACGAAAAGTAAAAAAAATCACCAAAAGGCGGAGTTCCTATTACGGAATAGCACAGAATTGCAAAACGCCGATAAAATTATGAAATAAAGTAACAGTAGTACCAGGTGTTATGGCGCTTTCCGCTAAGAATTCAGCACTTCTACTTCAACTCTCACTGATAGAAAGTGAAGAACAAAATCCTTTCTCTATGACACGCTGATGTTAGTTGTACACCAGGTACCATACTGTAATATGCATTGTCGCGTGCAAGGAAATATCTTCATCAGATGAAAGTTTCTCCATCAGAGTAGAGGAGGGTGTCATCTGTTTGGTCATTTTTCTTTTGGTTCAGGTCGTTCAGGATGTTTGTACCATCGATATGCTCTTATGATACGGGATCTTCAATAAATATTAGCAATATCTCATTATAAAATAAAAAAGCCCCTCATTCTTGAAATATCAATGATCTGCCACAGAAATATCTGTCACCTTTATTTCAACAGGAATCATATTTCTGAGTATATTCCCAAATCAGAAAATATGGCGTATGAATTCACAAAAATATTTATTACGAACCTTAACACAATTTTCTCTGAATTCATTTTCAGCGCAGATGGAAAGCGCGGGTAGAATGCGCGTGTAAAAAGCGCGGATAGAAAGAGCGGGTAAAAAGTGCGGTTAGAATCAAATAATATCACGAATAAGTCGATCTTATTTATTACGCCCAATCAAAAATCTTTTCCTCCGAACTCTCTCACACAGGCAGATATTTCTTGATGTGAGGAAAGTTCCATTGATGACTTCATCTGTTTCGTTTCCAAAATGACGAAAGAAATCCTCATGATTCACAGAAAATCTCAGGAATACCCTAACGGAAACCAAAATCAACTCTATAAATTTAATTAAGGCAGCTATTCATGACGTACATATATATTTCTCTAATCTTGTACGTTTCTGCATAAATATAAACAACCCATAATGCTTAAACAGACTCATAATATCGTATCGGCCAAGGTGGTTCGGATATTCAAAGGAATTCAACTCCCCATGGCCATCAACTCTGAAGAAGACATTCTGACCGGGAATTTCGGATATAAAAATAATAATTACCATTCAGGTAAGCATTCAAGGATCCTCAAAAAACCGTGTGATATTTTCCTGACATCGAACCTTTACGAATCCAGTTTACTGAGAAGCTAATGAATCATAATAAGCGATGAAGGATCTAGCGCGTCAATTATTCGATGGTCCTCAATTTTGGCAGCTATCAGTGAAATAGACAAATGTCCCAAAACTTCTTCAAATTTTTGTTGCAGCTTCCTGTTGTGTAGAGAAATATATACTCTTTTGGTTTCATGCCCTTAAAGGTTGTAGCAATTTCAACACTGGAACTCACCGTTTTAGAGTGAATAAAATTGAAAGATTATTCTCCTTCTTCCATGAGATTAATGAATTTATTCTATGTTGATGACAGTTTTCACCGAATACGCTAAGCCCATAAAAACTTTTCCCCTGGTTGGAATAAAAAGACAAAAAATGGTTAAAATAAATTTATTACTTTCCAAATATTTCTTTGTTAAGACAAACATCGACACACTGAACATTGGATTAAAACACCTACAAACTACTTGATGAATTCAAGTCAATATTTCCTTAAACAACAACTTCTTTATCCACAAAGAACATCGAAAATTTTAAATACATTTTTAATCAGTCGGTATGGAATATACAGTAATCTTCAACAATTAGCCAACATGTGTACTATTTCCGCAACATATTCCTTATCAGTAACTTGCATGGGTCCATTGTTCTCTCCAATCTTCACATCTGTGGTGGTGCAGTTTTCGCTTTCTGTCAAAGCTTTGGGTTTTCTGAAGGAACCGTGGTACTCCTTGGCTCCCGTGTTTTCCATTATAAATTTGAAGTTTTCCTTGTTTATTCCACCGCCAGGCATTATGATTATTCTGCTCCCAACTTGCTCCATCAACTTCTTGATGAGTTTGGAACCAAGCTGAGCATTAGGCTGTTTACCACTGGTCAAGACCCTTTCGAATCCCAAATCTATGATAACTTCAATTTCGATTGAGGGGCGTTCGCAAAAATCGAAAGCCCTGTGGAATGTCACCGGGCAGGGATAACAAGCCTTCACGATCTCCCTGCACATCTTCATATCGACTGCGCCATTTTCTAGTAACGCGCCAAAAACGAAACCACTGGCGCCATATTTCCTCAGTATTTTCGCGTCCTCCACCATCACCTCCAATTCCTGGCGATTATATATGAAATTTCCGGGGCGGCAACGCAACATACAATATATCGGCACTTTATTCGCGCTCAAATTTTGAACCTGAATCAATAAGCCTGGAGTTGGCGTCAGACCGCCCTCTAGTAGCGAAGAGCACAACTCGATGCGACCCGCGCCACCGGAGATTGCTGCAGACGCGCTGTCCAAAGAATCAACACAAACCTCCAGGACCTTTGACATTTTCTAACCTATAGCTTATTCGATTAAACCCCTAAAAACGGAAAGAATCAAGATGATTTCGCCAGAAGCAGGTCTTTACTTACAAACCACACAATTATAGATAAACACAAAGCGACAGAGTGCCAATAATTGATTTAATTTGTTGTTTTCGAGCAAAAACAGTCACTTTACTCGGAACCCGCCACCGGTGAATTTTGTTTGACCTTGATTCATGACATTATCTCCTTTGGCAGAATTCTGCGCGCTGGACCGAAGTTCTTCTTTTTTCTTATCGGCCAGGTATTTCTTCTTGAGGTCCTTCAGTTCGTCCGTTACTTTCTGCAGACTTATTTGATATTCTTTCGCTTGATATTCGGCCATGTTCAATTCGGAAACCAAACACTGAAAACAATGATAAGAAACTGGGGATGGGAGTTGTTTTGTTGAACATGGGCGTAGGCAGCAAAGGGCCGGGATGGGCACGACCCCCAAATTTTTAGGTGCCTCTCTATTCAAACTCAAATTTTGCGTTTCAAGATAAAATTCGGGAGTTGAAAAGCGATCAGCTGAAGCCATGCTATCTGCAGCCTGATTGATAAGAAACAAACAATCAAAGCACAAAGCATTAAAAAAAACAGCAGTTTTCAGTAAGATGATATATTTTATCAACCTTGAGCTTATTCCCCCTCAGCCTCAAAGCCTTTTGAGTCTTGTTCAGCTCCTCTTTCACGCTAGGACTCGGTTGCTGCGCTAGGACCTGCCTCAAATTGAGGTACAAACGTTGAACTTCTTTGAGTTGCCTTTCACGCTCCACTGCTTCCGAAGATTGATGCAAGAGACGTCTAAAACGTACGAAAACATCATCATCTGACCTGAAATCCGAGACCAACAACCCACTTCTGTAAAAGCTGAATTTTCTGGAGAAGATCCATGACCTCGGGGTCCGAACCTTCCAATTTCCTCCATCTGTGCACGTTGAGAGGGTTCTGGACCTCCTCTTCCAAGGCTCTACACTTCAGACGAGCTCTAGTCAAGTCCCTCTCCAGATGGAACACCTCCTGTCGAAGATCGGAGACGTTGTCTGCGGATTTCGTCAGCAGAATCTTCTCTTGCCTCAGCCTCTTGATCTCTATCTTCAACAGCTTGATGTCGTCCAGCCTTTGGTCGTACTGGGTTTCTCCTGTTTGAGGAGAGATTAACACTTCGTTCGAATTATTAAAAGGATCAGGATAGTTAACCTCTTTCTAGGGTTGACTGGAAGATGTTTATCTTTTCGTGTAGAAGACCTATTTCGTCGTTTCTCCTCACTAACTGAGCGCCCAGTATATCTCTTTCGTTCAGCAACTGCTCCAAATCCTTGGCTTGTTCTCGGATCAATCTCTCGTTGTTCTAGAATTTTTCACTCACCTGATGCTCAGAAAATAATGCGGAGTGTAATTACTCACCATGAGACTCTGGTGTAATCTTCTCTCTTCCTCCGACATCATCTGGATCTCTTCCTTCAATTTCTTCACTTGGTCTTGCGTATTCGTCAGCTCCATCCTGAAAAAACCAAAATCAGCCCTTTCGAAAGCGACAGAATAATCGTGGATACTTCAGGTATTCCTTATCCTTCATCGCCTTCCTCAATATGTTCTCTTCCTTGATCAAAGTCGATTCCTTCATCGAGATGTCTTCCTTGAGCTGTTCCGTCTGGTGAGCGATTATCCTCAGCTTCTTTTTCAACTCGTTGCATTCGGCGTTGGATTCCTGCAGCTGCTTCTGCAGGGAGTTCCTCTCGGCCCTGGTGATGTCGAACAGGTTCTGCTGCATCCTGTACTTGTTGACCTGCTCGCTCTGCACCTTCTTCAGCTCGAAGATTTGGGTCTGCAAGCAAGAAAAACGTGCGTTTCGGTTTTTACGCGTTTTACCAACCCACTTTTTTAAGCTTTATTTGATCCATCGCCTCCTCGATCTGCCTGGTCATGTCCAGATGCTCATCGGCCAGTCTTTCCCTTTCTCTCTCCAGTCGGCTGATTATCTTCTTCTGCTTGTTGGTTTCCAGGTAAAAAAGGTCCAGTTCGTTTTCTAACTTCTTCTTTTGTTGCTCCTGTATTTTGATCAGCTTCTGTTGCTCCTGGGCCACACCTGTAATGAGTTAGGTACCGAGTGATGTCGAAATGGGCGACACCCAGCCTTACCCTGCTGCCTCATTATGCTCTTGTTCATTATTTCCTTTTCCCTGGCTATGGAATCCATCGCTCGCTTTTCGGCATCTGCCTGTTTCTTCATGTCGTCAACTTCTTTCTCGATGATGACCAGACGTTGCCGAAGTTTATTCCTGTCCTGTACCACATCGTTTTTGTCCGAGTCCATGGCCAATAATTTCTTATCGTACAGATCCTTCATCTTAGTCAATTTGGTGACGTCGTTCCTCAGGTGGTTCACGGTATCTTCAGCGTTCTACAAGAGATTGAAATCGCTGAAACTATTGCGTTATCGCATTGGAACTCCCACCTTCAACTCTAGCTCCTTCTTGTTCAGGGTTTTCCTGGTCTGTTCGTAGTTGCTCTGCGCAACTTGGAGGTCCTCGTAAACCTTATAATGTTTGGCGTTCAACGCCTCGTGGTCCTTATACAGCCTCTCGTAGTTCGTCTTCTCGTCCTTCAGTTGATTCTCCAACCTCGCGATCTGCTTCATGTGGTAACCGACCACCTCGGTGAGCTCGTTGAGCTGTAACTCCTTCTCGCTCAGCTTCTCCTTCACTTCGGAGATGTCCTGGTTCAGCTTGGCTACCTGACGTTTGTGCCTATCGATTTCTCCCGTTTGGTCCTGAAATTTGTTCAGGGGGATTAAGATTCCGTCTTATACATCGCATTTTTCATCCCTCACGTCTACTTGGGCTGATAACTCGGTTATTTTAATATCGGCGGCCGAGTTTTTATGCTCCAGTTCTTCTTGGTACCCCAGTGCGTTTTGTAGTTTCTGTGATAATTGCACCACTTCCCCTTGCAGTCTTTCCTTCTCTCTTTGGAGACCTTCCTTTTTCTTGCTCATTACTCCGGTACTGAGGCAAATTGGAATCATCATGAAAAAATACACAGTTTTGTTTGTACTCACTCCTCAGCTTGCTCAGCGGCAAACTTATTCCTCAGCTCGATCTCGGCGTTGAGACTCTCCACCTGTTTCCTGAGGTTCTCGATGATCTCCTGGGCCGTCTGTTCTCTGGCGTGGGCGGCGTCGGCCATCTTCCAGGCCTTCTGGATCTGATCCTTAAGGTCGTCTATCACCAACTGGTCGGTCTCCGTGAGCTTGATGGCGCTCTCCAACTTCCTCATGTTGGTCTCCAGTTCGTATTCGACATCTTGGCATCTTTCGTTGAGCTGAGTCTCTTTTTCGTGCGATTTGTACAGGGCGTCGAAGAGATTGGTGAATTCTTCAGCGTATTGGGCAGCCGCAGGGTTCTGTTCCATGTCGGAGACAACCTGGTGAAAAAATTACACTCATTCCATTTTTGTCTAAACTGTTGTACTTCATCCGAAGGTTCACTTGCCTTATTGAATTTTCTCTCCAAAATAACGAAGGCATGATGTGGATCGTCCGGATCGAGAGAATTCTCTTCACCATTTTCTTCGCCTTCTTCCATATAACTAACATCTTCGTCCATTTTTCAGTTCTTTCCACCAAAGGTATGTCGAATAAAAGTATCCAAGTTTTTATGACACTGAATACAAGAAAAATCTTAGACGTTTCCGTCATAACTGTTAGGCGTATTGCTTGGATACGGAATAAATATTGATCCAACAAGTTCTATAGGTGGTTGATGAGATACACAGGCTCTTTTCGAGGGTGGGAAGCAATTTTACCAATAATTGCTTATATACAATATACAAGATGGCCGAGTTATCTATTCCTGTAAAAGAATGAATCAACTGACGTGGGGTATTTCTATGCCATAGAGTTCAATGTGTCTATGCTACGCCACTGCTAACGAACTTAGGTCTTTAGTTTGAATTTGCTACCCAAAACATCATCACCCTACAGGCAATCTGTAGTTTTCCTCATGGATTTTGAAATTACAGAGACTTTATACATAATAATGAAATAAATAATATAAAGTCTCTGTGAATATTATTTTAAGTCTATGGTTTTCCATAGATCTCTATGTGCGACCACAACTGTATAAATTTAAATCATATAAGTTGGCTGTTTCAAATATTTTCAAATCGGAATAATTCGATCTAGAACTTTCTTGATCTGAAGTGAAAAAAGTGCTTTTGAAAACTTGTTTGGAGTTAAAATTACGTAAGTTTTAGTTGTTCAAGTATTCTTAGTCAGTTTGGTTTTGACCTTAGACCTAGCAGGTATGATATTAGGTTTAGTTTCGAAATTTTCTCGTTAACTTGTTAACGAATGGTTAACGATCAGCTACCACAGATAAATAACAGACAATATTCGAATTGAAAATAGATTTATTAGTTACAAGAGATATGGCTAATCCCCAAACCAATTAAAATAAATGTACAAGTTTATCACAAAGTATTTCAGTACATAAAGTAACAGAACAGCTACTTTTTGTACTTACTGCAAAATATTACAACTAACCATGACCTATGTATAATATTCAGCCAAAGCCAAATTATTGATACTTGTCATCGGGAGGCTGGAAATTTCAAATAAACGTACAACACTTGTGTGCTTCCTCTGATGTACCCTTACCGATGAAAATTTCCAAGACTCCCACACACTTAAAAATAATTAGATACCGTACGATTAGAAACTAGGAGAAAATACATCCATGGTCGATAAAAATATTTTCAAGAACACCGAAATCACACTTTTTTTCATACTAAACAACCGTTTCTTCAACAGGCATTAAAAAAATAAAATTTTCAATGTCGAGATTACGTATTTACATTTCACACACATTATTTACATATTAATCTGAACACAATAATCAAATGGTCTTGCCGATACTGTACATGGAAAAGTAAAAAGCTGAATATACAAAGGTTCGCAAGACATTACAGTGTGTGAAAATTGTGGGAAGTGGTGAAGTTTATTTCACTACCGCTTGAAATCTTTGCTACTGGAAATTTTTCTCTACGGCAAAAATCCTGCTAATGAAAAATTTAAGCAGTGTGAAACGCCATCAGACTCCTTTGATTCTCGGATTGTGTTCACTGAATACTGTGGAAATAATGAGTTTATAGAATTGAAAATGAAAAGCTACTCTTACGAAACTAAAATTTATATCCAAACTCTGAGGATTGTATGGTAAAATTCAAGATTTATATTGAAAATTAAAAGTGTTGAGGAATTTAAATCATGAGGTATTTGTATTGAATTCACATCGAGTCATATTTTGTAAAAAATTGAATATTGTGACGGTATAAGAGGGTAAATTGTATATTTTACAATGCTCGAATAAAAATGAGGAAACATAATGAATTTCAAGACATATCAAGCATACAAAAGCAACATATGTTGGGTACAAAAATTTTCGTTTACAAGAATTTATGACACAAGGAAATCGATGTTGCATTTTTTCCATTGCAGCAGGAACAGCTCTTCTAGATCACAATTTATCAAAATCGCGAGGTCACTTGATCGTTCATTTGGCAATCTACTTGAATTTCATCTATTGGGCGTAGCAAAAACGATGAAATTCCACCGGGAGTGACCTTGACGATGCTGCCAACCGTATTTCACACTAATCGCTAAGTACCAACTGCACGGGCGATAAATTGTAGATAAAACACTTGTTACAAACCCTGACCGGTTTCGTGAGACCGAATTTCGGCAACGGCACGTTATTGGACGAACATCTGCCGCAGAATATCTTGCCGCAGTTCCTGCAGTGGTGCCTCCTCTTGACCACCGTGAAGTTGGCGCCGCAACTCATGCATTTCGGCGCCTCCACGTCGGGCAACCACACCGGCGGTCTCTCCACCGCCCCCGCGTCCTCCCGCCGCGCTCCGCCCCCGTAATCGTCCCGCAGGGTGATCCTGTACAGACCCTCGTCGATGGAGGCCACGTCGTCGACGCCGCCGCCCCCGTCGCCCTCCTCCTGGTGCCTGGGGCGGTTGGTGAAGCTGCCGTCCATGTCGCCGGGACCGTCGCCGATGTGGAAGTAGACGTTGGTGTCGAACAGCGCCTCCTGGGCCAGGATATTGGGGTCGACGCTGAACTCGTTCGTCTCCACCACGTCCGCGGGGGCTGGATGGTACTCGATGGAGGCGGTGGACGTCTCAAGGCACGACGGTATCGCGTTTTCCGACGTCTCGTCGGAGTCGGAGGTGTTGATGAGGAACACGGCCTTCAGGATGTTTCTGAGGTCGCTGGCGAAGTTCGTCTGCAGCTGATCGGCGACGCCGGCCACGCACACGAAGAGGCGGTGCACCAGGTCCTCGCTGGATCTAACGCAACAATAAAAATTAGTAATGATAGTTTTAATGTCTGGAAACATAATGTAAGGAAGGTTTTAACGGCATGCAGACAGGAATTGAATTCTGAAAAAAGTACCACCGGGTAGCTCAGTTGAAAGAGTACCTGACCGGTAATCTGGGGGTCGTAGGTTCGAATCCTGCTCTGGGTGGTACTTTTTTCAGAATTCAGTTCCTGTCTGCATGCCGTTAAAACCTTCCTTATAATAAAAATTAGTGATTTGAGTTGATAAAATTGAAAAAAATGACAGAAAAGTGCCTGGGACAATCAAGAAAACGTGCGTAAGTGTATGTTGGGTAGTCTATCCTCCAAGGATAAGTGATTGACACTTGGCGACGGTTGACAGTTGACAAATGAAATTAATGAACAACAATATCACAATATTGCGTTCTCAAAGTTCAGCATTTTGATTATCAGTTGATTTATCATTGTGAGTTTGAGTGATTAGTGATAAGTATGTTAATTTGGAGTACTTTATATGTATTGACTATACGGAAGAGTTTTAAGAACCCTAATAGAAAAAGAAATTGACGAAAAGGAGGAACAATGTGGATTCAGAGCTGGAAGATCTTGAACGGACAATGTGTTCTGTATGAACCAGATAATTGAAAAAAGAAGTTCAGTTAACCTAGCAAAGCATAGCTAACCAAACGCTTATGATTCAATACCTTGGTGTATGCTATGGGAAACACTACAAAACACAAATATAAACCAGACTTCGATTGGGGCTTTAAAATAGGAAACAAATTGTCAAGTCTATTTTATGTCAATAAGGGCTTACGACAGGGATGCACCATATCACCCAATTTATACCCAAGTATATATAAAAATGCTTTAATGCAATGGAAGCGAAAATGTTCCGGGATGGGCATACCCCTGAATGATACAAACATTTACACCTTACAGTTTGCGGATGATCAGGTAATGGTCGCAGGAGACAAAGAAGATCTGGGATACATGACACGCAAACTGAAAGAAACATATGAATATTGGGGATCAGAAATTAACCTAGAAAAAACTAAATACCTCTGTGTAGGAGAAGAAAAGAGTGTACTGGATATTGGGGGTACAGAGGGCATACAACCTCGCGAGAAGTACAAGTATTTGGGAGTGAAGTTTGACACAAGCGGCGCACATATGACAATGAGATAAGATCTAGAGTAACGGAGGCAAGAAAAGTGATTGGCTGTTTGAATATTGTGGAGCAAAAACATAACTAGATCACGAAAGTTCAACATCTACAATACAATGATCAAAAGCCAATTAATGGGTCCGAGACATGGAAACTGACAGAAAGAAATAAGAAGAGGATAGAAGTTGCAGAGATGGATGCGTTAAGGATATCGGCCAGAATATTAAGAATGCAAAAAATAAGAAACCAGGAAGTAGGTAATCAAATGGGAGTAGTTGGCACAATCATGGATGATATAGAGAGAAAACAACTGATCTGGTACGGACATGCTCAACGGATGGGACAAACACGATTACCAAAACAAATAATGGAGCTCATTAAAAGTGTCAGTGTGAAGTTTGAGGTCAAAAAAGTAAACCAGCGTTACGCAATAAATTAAAAGAAAGAAGGTGTCCACCGAAATTGAGAAAATAAAAAAATTTGAGTATCATCAAGTACCTGTATTTAAAAGGGTTGAGAGGTAAGCAGATTTACGAAGATATGCTTAATACCCTTGGTGATCAATGCCCTTCGTATGCGACTCCAAGCTTCAAAAGAGGCAAATTTGTCATTGAAGATGATGACTGATCGGGAAGGCCAGTTTCTGTGTAAGTCCCCGAAAATATCGATGCAGTTCATGACATGATTTTATCAGACCCTCGAATTGGGCTAAAACGTATGTCTGAAGCAGTGAATATTTCATACGAAAGAGTTCACCATATAGTTCACGTCAATTTGGACATGAGAAAAATTGCTGCTAAATGGATCCCCAAATGTTTGAATGTTGACCAAAAGCTTGCAAGGGTAGAAGCATCGCGTTCGATCTGTGCTCGATTTGAAAACGATGTAGACTTCTTAAACCGAATTGTTACTATGGATGAGACTTGGGTACATTTCTACGATCCAGAAACAAAGCAACAATCGATGGAATGGCGACACTCTGGTTCTCCAAGACTTAAGAAGTTTAGTGTCCAAAAATCTGCTGGAAAAGTTCTTGCTTCAGTGTTTTGGGATTTCCATGGAGTAATCATGATTGATTTTTTGGATAAGGGTAGAACAATAACCGAAGATTACTATACGACATTACTGACCACTCTACGGGCAAAAATTAAAGAGAAAAGACTAGGAAAGCTACCCAAAGGTGACTTCAAATTACTAAATATTCCCTCACTGAGGCAGGACAACGTCCGCTGTTTCATCTAGCACCAACCACAAACCTACCTGTACTTCGCCCGCACCCTTATCCTGGCCGCCCTAACCGCCGTCGCGACGTCTTCCGTATCCGCGTAGGCGCCGCTCGAAGACGCCTCGGAACTCTCCTCGCTGGACGAATCGCCGTCCAGCAGAGATTCCGACTGTCTCCTCTTCCTGCTGCTCAGGATCCTCCTCGACGTCGACGTCGTCTGTTTACCCCCGCCCGTCCTACCCTGCTTCCTCCTGCACTTGCACGTCTTCCCGCAGCAACCCTCCTTACACCTCTTTTCCTCGCCCTCGAAGGTCGGAGATCTGTCCAGACTCGCCGTCTCCGTCGATATGCCCGAATCGTTGGGCGAGTCCAGCTCCCCGTCGCTCTCCTCCGCGTCGTTCTTCTCCTCCTTGGTGAGGATGGACGATAGGGTGGCCGCGGCGTCGGAGATTATCTTCAGGGAATCCTCGTTCGGCGGCGACTGGTGTTGGATCGGCGAAGTCCCCGCGTAATCCACCAGGGGATAGGTGGACGTCGATGGAATATCGATCGACTGGTCCTTCCTACCGCCCTTTTTATCCATAAAACTCTTACTTTCGTCCTGTAACAACCTCGTGGAGTAGTCGAGGTAGATCGGATCGATCATGACGCAAGGATCCTCGTCGAAAGTCATGTCAGTCACGGATTTCACGTCGCTCAAGGCCAGATCCTCGTTGTCGCACAACAGTCTCTCCAGCAGATACAACTCCTTCTTGTCCAACGTCCACATCAGCTCCCTGATGCGACGCAATAGCACCCTAAAAGGTCTGAACATGTCGCTCATCAGCTCGGCCGGTCTGTCCAGATGCAGGGGCTCGTCGTTGGGCGACAACAGCCCCTGCACGATGGCCAGTCTCGGTATGGTGAACATAAGGGCCGGATCGCAAGAATCCACCATCTCCTGCGACAGCAGCTTGGTCTTGAGGGCCCGCTGCAAGGTCTCGGAGAAGAGCACGCTGATCAACTCCTGCAGCTCGTACTCGTAGGTGGACTTGACGGGTACCATGGCGCTGACGTAGGCCAGTTCGAAGTCGGCGAAGAACTTGTCGAATATCTTGAGGCTCTCGATCAGCATCTCCGTTATGAGGTCGTTCTGGTCGAGTTTCAGGGGGCCGTTGGGGGTGTTGTTACGGAGGCAGGCTTGGCGCAGCAGGTTCCTCACGTGCTCGAGGCTTTTCGTGACTGCCTTGGCCAGGGGACGCATGAGGATGCTGGCGTGTTCTCGGTTCATTATGGAAGATCCGGCCGCCAGGCACTGAAACATGGGGAAATATATGATTACTTTATGTTTTGTTGACTGTTTTCATATCTCTCACCTCCGCTCCAAACCACAGCTGACCGGCTAGATTCTCCTGCAGCACGTCCTCGGGAAACTTCACTCTGAAATCCCTGTCCACCCTCTCGTCGCCTATCAGTTCGTCCATGATGGCGTTGGTGATGGTCAGCACCTTGTCCTGCGACTGTCGCAGTTGGTTCACCAACGTGGTGCATCTTTCTGGATCTTTGCGACCGTCGAAACTGTCCAGTTCGTTGGCGATTATGTTCAGAGCCTCGTCAGCGTAAAAAAATTGGGCCAATAGGGACGTGTCGTCTTTCTACAAAAAGAATGATATGCTCCTTTAACGTGAACAATGAATCATGGACGTTTCTTATGTACATACTTCAAACTGATAATTAATTATGGTTTTAGCAATTCAAACACCCAGAAACATTTGTTTCGACCGTTGTTGATTATCCTAATCGGAATTCGTATTAATTTCGGAATCTAATTATTCCTCAAATAAAAACATACATGGTCAACGAACTTTCGGTTTATACAACAAACGCGACTTTTAACTGTATTCTTTCAGAAATAACAGTTTGTCAGTCCTCACATTTATTTTCGTTTTGATTTCCCTGTTACCTTGCCAATTTATTTCGGACCGATAATATTGATGTTGTGAAATTCCTCGAAGGTTATTGTGATATTCTCAGATCAACCATGAGATGTTTACTCAACCTGAGAGTCTTTTATTGGTATTATTTTCTACCTCATCATATGATGGATTATCGCTTTTAATTACCATTTATAGAAAATTCAGAAATGAAAATCAATCTCAAGTTTTCAAAGGTCATTATCCCCGCAGCATGTGACCAAAATCCACCACAAACCGAATATTATCAGAAGCTGTTAAAATATTGATTCTTGGTAGGACCAGATACCTTAATGATAATATTCAATGCATACAAAGAAGTAATCATAATACATGTGTGTTCTTTCTAAGGTCAGTGTGGATATTTCCTTCCTGTTATGGAGATTGCTTTCATCGAATAATCAAGTAGTTAATGACAATGGATAAGATACATAATTTGAAAAACACAATCGGTAAGAAGATAATACAATTATTGTATTGACTTTACGATTATCAAATATCTCATGAGATAGTTGTTTTGGTACAGTTTCATTGTTGTCAGACGAGGAAATTTGGAATATTTCAACAAAGGAGAGTTGCAAATCTTATTTTTTCCACTTTCAAGACATGATTTCACTAATGAGCGTTCTGATAGTGAAACTTAAAAGAGAAAACGTTCGAAATGATCATTCGAATTATCATATCACCATGATCCCTCGTTTTCGGTTATTTAGAAAGTTGTTCCAACAGGAAAATTAGGTTAGGCAAATTAGACGATGTAAAATTGGCCAAACTCATGCTAATGTTAGCATTAACCAATTTTGGAGTACCTACAATACATATTATTCGAAAGAGTCCATAAACACACTCGATAAACAATGAACATTTATATTACATACTGACCTTAGGTCTATAAAACCATCTTCTGATAGATTCCATGATTCCTCAGTCAATCTGGAACCATTACCTCTCGGAAAAATGAATCTTGAATTTCGAAACTGAACAGAATACGTACATATTTCACTGGTCCCGATCAAATGAGACCATCTTGCGTATTTCCCCACACAAATGATAAATGGAACACTCAGAGAACCACGTCGTTAAGGAATCGAACATTGTTTGGGAGCAATTACCGTTACCGCCAAAGATAATGATGTCCGAGCGATGTAGATTCAAGTCGAAAAAAGCACTGGTTCGAATGAAAACTCGGAAACGAGATAAAATGACTCACGAAATATATAATTCTGAGGAACAACGAGTGGATGTCGCTTTCAAAATGACAGTGACAGTAGCGGAGGGTGACAGATTGAAGGGCGACAGCGCCATCTCTGTGCGGGGGGCCGTACTGAGGATTCACGGTTTTTCGGTTATAGAAAACTGTTCGAAAACCTTTGTAGATTTCTTCATCGCGATGTGAAATTTCGAACAGTTTCCTTTCTTGGAAGGAACGATTATCAGTGGCGTATCTCAAGATAGGCATTGTTTTAAGGGTTGAGATTTGAAATATTTCGTGAATAACTGGACGGAACACTTTCGATATCTGTGAGAGAATAGATTTTTTGAAATCGGTATATACTAATTTTTTTTGTGAATTTTTTCTTGGCTATAAATATATGCCTCTAGCATGTAGGTTATTCATGAATATAACATAAACATGAGGTATCACATGTTCGATCACGGTCATCATTGATATATCATAGATTGTCCCCTCGACATTTTTTCCACTTGAATGAATTGGGAACCGAATTGAAGTAACAATGGAACTGTGCATTCTCCGCCGACGAGCAGGACTGCCGGGGCACTAAATTGAAGCGGGGGGTGTAGGTCATACGCGGATTTTACGCTTTAGTCGATTGCCTTCTAATGAACTTATGGTGTTTGAAAATGCCCCAGAGATTTGCAGGCGGGAGTGCAACTGCCGTAAGTTCAATTATCCGGGGTGCTTTCTCCGGGCCAATTGTATTTTTACACGTGTTTAATTGACACATTTTCGATTAGTCCGCGTTGCTCTCATGAGAGCCGAACCAACGCTGGGAACTCTCTGATAGAAATTCAACTCTTATTCTGTGAAATTTTTCTGTCAAAAATCTACTGCTGAGATATACATACAAATCGCAGATTTGTAGGCTGAAAATGTTATTGTGATATCAGTAGATGATTCTTGATTTCTTAGGAACCATTTGACAACCGCAAGGATTTCTCAAACAATTTTTCTACCTCTTCAGGACAATTACGAATAATCCACGTTGTTCCCGAATGCAACCGCAATTTTTTACGTCCGAGCACCACAAACGCAGGATAATCACGAAAAGTTAATTTTCCCATCATCCATTAATTGAATATATCCAAGCTGCATGTCTCCCGAGCAGGTGTATCTGCTGACAAACGTAGAATTACCTGAAATTGAGCCGGTAAGAGATCTCCGAACCGCCTAATGAAGAAGATAGATAATTTGTCCGATTGTTCTCGGTAAGTGGATTTTTCCCCCTTGGAAATTGAATGCATTAACGAGTTATTTCATCGGCATTTCTGACCTATCGGATTATTGCGGCATGTCTCTAGATTGTCTCGGAACGAAACTTTCCGAGGCTGGCGACAGACATTTGTCACGCGATAAAAGACAGACAGACGGTGAAATTGGCCTCGGATCACGACAAATGGAAAGTTCTTCAATATGGGAAATGCCATTTTGAACGGCCGTTTATTCAAATTTTATTGGCCCTGATAGGTGGGATATTAGACACGAAACAGTCAATTTTAATGAATATCATATGGAGTTTCGTCGTGGAATACATAATCATGATGGAAATAACCAGATAACGTTCAAATTGGGAAGATACAGTGTGGTCCAACGAAAACTTAACACCCGTCAATTTCAATTTTCAATATGTCATCATTTATTAATGTTTGTTTATTTCGTTTCATACAGAAGTTACCGGATTCGAGCATTCATCTCTGAAGGTTCTTCTTCTTTGCCATCTTATGTATTGTCGACAGCCATTATATTTCCAACCTAATTGGAAAAAAGTGTGAAGGGAAAAAGTGTTTCTGTTGACCTCAGAAAACTTAGGTTAATACAGAGTGAGTCTTTGACTCTTGACAAATAATTTAACAGTAGATTCTTGAGGTCAGAAGGAACAATCTTTTCCTCTTGTTTTTTCAGGGGTGGCACAGCTCATTATGAAAACTTAAAAGGCCGAATCGGAAAAAACGGTAAAGGAAGAAAGTGTTTATTTCGACCTCAAGAATCTATTGTATATATGTACAAGTCAGAGACTCACTCCGTACAGTCATACCCTTAAAAACCGCATCGAAAATTGAAACAATACGAAAACATGCCCTCCTACTAAGCGTACGCATCTCACTCCCGAAACAATTATCTCCGTATCGTAGCGATAGTCAATCAAAACACAATAGCAAGTCGTATAAACAGACAGATGCCCCCGGCCACCCCCCGGTCGCGCGACCGCCTTAATTGATCCCTGATGATTGGGGTAGAGTCGACGAAACGTCGAACAGGTCCCTCTCATCTGTCACCCCGGTCACCCACGGGTATTCTGTTACAAGTCGCTCTCCGCGACACTGGGGTTGTACACGTATGGGAAAATCGGCGTTAATACTTAAACTATCCTCTGGTGCTAAATCCAGAGGAAGGGTTCAGTGATTTGACTGATGGGCTATTGGCGTTATCACACTGTTCGCCCTGAGAAATTTGCGAATTTTATGCCGAATAAACATCATCCATTTGGAGGAATCTGAAGGTACAGCACATAGGTTGCTTGTGAAAGCAATAGAAGAATAATGATTGGGGAAAGATTAGTACCAAATCCAAGAAAAAAAAGTACTCATCAAGAACATGACCCGAGAAACCATTTCAAGTCCCTAGGAATCATTCGAATACAAGGAAACATTTTAGACTTGTAAAATATTATTGATAGGCATAAAGGCAAGGTTTTTTAGTCACAGAATATATTCACCACGATAACCAAAAGCAGAGAACCACGGTGACCACAGATCTATGCTTCAAAATTGATACCAAAACTGTATCTGGTAAGATAAGCTTGGTGTTTTCTATAATGAGTTGCTTAAACAAAGCGTAACCATAACTGAAGCTCACAAACGAAGTGGTTGGACCTTGGATGACCAATTTCAAGGCACCATTGAGGGATCAGTTATGCAGTGGTGGTTCATACCCTTGTTTGCCGATCCAGAACTGAACCTTACGTAGGCACGTTCCGCTGTGCCACCCTTACATCTTATTTCCACCGAGAAAATTGACTAAACGTACGCCGACAATGTCTGGCTTTGACGAGATCGAAAACGACAGCCCCACAGTAAATCGACAACACGAAAAGCTCCATTTTTCCGATTGGAAACCGGTGTGTAACAGAGGCAGCAGCAGCATCGCCACGGTAACGCACGCAGTTGGTGCAGATAAAGATATAATTTTCATGATGTACGTGGGAGTCTGTGAATAAAAGACAATAGAGAGTCGTCTCGTGGGTCGCAAATTCAGTTAGCACCCTCCGAACAATATGTGAGTTTGTGCGGATAAAGAGGGAAGTCAAGTATACAATGAGCTGTAACGTAGCTGGAAAACAGGTCGTATTATGATGGGGCAGGGACGCTATTGAAGGGGGGTTATCGAGTCCCCGGGGGCGTAAAAAGTAACGTTTTCATTTCGTGTGTCGCCGACGAAACTATTCTATTCTCTCTGTCTATGGAAGCGTAAAATCCCCATAAGTACACGTGAGAAGAGACTACCAAGAGGGTAGGTCGATGCTGAAATTCAATAAGACAAGCTGCGAGTGAGGTTTTGAAGAAGCTTTTCCTTCTTCAAACCTCCTCACAACCTCAAAACTCCTCAAAATGGAGCTACCGTGGATCTGCAGACGATACGTGGGGCCTATGTAGACCATACGGCTACCCAACAATAGATGGAGCACCAGTCTGTATATCTCCATATAAAGTCTTCCCATGTGCGATGATATGGATGTTCTACGAATTTTGTCGTCACATTCGCTTCCTAAGATGCGCGTGCTTAAAGTAGAACACAGAACAAGTGCCCAAAACGTAACAATTGTATTGATTCAATAATGGGTTATCAAGAATCGAGGACATATGTATTATCAACAACTCGACCCTATCCACAAACATCGCCGATATTACTTTCTAGCTCTTTTCATTATCGGAAGTCGAATCGAGCTTTTCTTCGTTTCCGTTTCATCTCTGACCGATGTTAATCAACTCAGAGAAGAGTTAGTTCTGCCATGACGGATCATCGATCGTTGTTGGCTTTCGATAAGTTTCTTGGCGTCAAGTTGCTTCCGAGTGTGTGACGTATTACAAGATAAACGATGGTGGACAAGCGATTACATGCCCCAATCGTCAAGTTACTTGTCAGATTAAACGTTCGCGATGTAGACCGTGTCTCATTTTTAATAAGTTATCCTCTGCTTTCGTTTCTCCGCCACTTCATCGGTCGTGTACGTCGGCCGTTTGTCAACGTTGAACAGGATTTCGTTCGTAAGGAATTGCAATCATCAGGAACGAATAGATCAACCTATGACTTTTTTTTGCATTCGAAACATACTTATTCATCTTTTATGCCTGCTCTTGAATGGGGTTTCGAACCATAGTTCAACAGTAGATTCTTGAGGTCGAGAGAAACACTTTTTTCCGAATCTGCTCGGTTTAAAAGATACAGGCTGTTGAAAAAACATAAGAAAATTTTATTTTCATCTCACAAAGGGTTTTATCGAATGAAATGAATTTCGGCATATAGTTTTTCATTTTTTTGATGAATCTTTTTCGGACACAAGATATCACCCAAAATGCAAAAAACCCAATTGTTGGGACTTAATTGGACGCTATCTAATGAATATTTGAACGTTGTGTAAAATGAAAGTATTCCTCATATTTTCTCGTATAATGCGTCGTTTTCCAGTAATTTGATGTTTAGAAAATGTACTAAAATTTGAAAAATTTGGTACTTCGGCTGAATGCGACTCTGTTAAAAAGATCTACAGATGGGTAGTGTCACAGATTCAGCTTGTTATTCTGAAGGTAATTTTGTTTTTCTAGGGTTGGCAGAGCTTATTATAAAAACTTAAAATGGCTATATCTTTTTATGAGATTCGAATCGGAAAAAATGGTATAGGAAAAAAGTGTTTCTTTTGACCTCAGGAATCTACTGTTAAAATATTTGTACGAGCCAAAGATTCATCCTGTATAGTTGAACTTTTTGTATCACAGAGCATCTAGTCTCTGCCACAAGAGAGCTTTGATCTTCAGACCTTCAAATGCATATTGAAAAATTCCTCCTTCTACACTCCATTGACCCACAGTACTCCACGTATTCAGATTCAACCTGCGTGGATCGCTATAGTAAAAAAATTGGGTTTTTCGTTTGGCAGGTTCGGCAATGCCGTAGATTTTAAGGAAATCATCAATTTACGATATTGTTCGTTGTGAGCTATAATATCCCACTATCATTTGAACAATCCCAATAATAAATTTGGCATTTTTGTTGGATTGAATAATTCACGTACCACTAGCGGTAATTCAAAATGCACCACACATATCCTGCATGCCCGCATTACAGAAACACAATCAGTAATTACATCCCGATTGGAAATAATACGACAAACGACCATCTCTCTCTCTCCCTCTATCAGTCTCGCATACACACATACCTACCTAATACCACGCCATAACAAATGAGAATTTAATTCGGCAAACAAATAAAACGATACAATCGAAAATAATAAAGCCGAAATATTTAGTTTAGCGTCCGGCCGTACGTTTTCCGGTCCCTATATTAGATTACATTTTAATCAGCGGCGATACTGCCGCTCCGAGAGCACACACACACATACAAATACGCGGAGCAGGGAGGGGAACAGGGTTACCGGCCATTACTCAAACTTGACGTTAAATGGCTAATCCAATTGTTACCCTAGCGATATGTGGTTATCGCCGATCTAGCTGGCTTTTGTAACGGCGCGCCGCGTCCTTTTTCGCCCCGATGCCTGCCGATTACGCCGACAGGGTCGAACCTCTTGGTTTTCCACCCAGGAAGCTTCAACCGGCTCGATATAGCGCCCCTAGAAAGTTATACTCGAAATATTCCTAGTGGAGTTCCCCAAGGTTCCGTTTTTGGGCCCCGAAAATACTTAACGGCCGAGGGAATCGAATCAACCACCATAAATTGAGTTATGGTGGTTGTCCAACGGTCAAATTGCCAACTTGTAACTGAATCCCGAGAAAAAGACTTGGCAAAGTTGAGGATAGTTCGTCCAAGGGATACCATTCTGATCTTGGACCTTCAAAATCTTTCCTGATGATGAGACTCAAATCAACGAACATAAACTGAGAGCTCCTGGTCGTCAAATAGATTAAACGCCAATCATTTAAATCTGTAACTGAAACTTGAGAAACGAAGGTTGGATTATATGCCCAAAAGATCATTAAGTCTAACCAGATCAGAAAGACTATATATCGATGTGTAGCTAGACCAAACCACAGGAAGCAACTTCAAAATTGGTTTAATCAGACGTTGCAGAAACTCCATCAAAATGCAGTGTGAAGAAGATTCAAATTAGCTGTCATCTGAAACACTCGCAGGTCTTCAACATCAAATACTTTCTCAATGAACGATGTAGGTAACCTTAATCTGCTCAGATGCCTAGATAGCCCAGTTAATGGTTTCGTAAACTCCTATCAATTGAACTCACGATGGTCTACGCTAAGAAATATACGTTTGTTGAACGATAACTGTAGATATCGGTTGGTGTGGTACCAATCCATTGGTTTCACTCAATGATGACATTAACCAGGGTTTTGTTGGTGTGAAAGGAGGGTTTCCTGGCAGGAATGACATTCATCTGGGTCTTCCCAAGCATATGGTTCTATATTACATAGATTCTTTAGATTAGATCAAGGCCTCGGCAGGATAAATGAGATAAATCAACCAGAGGCGTAAAAACAGCGTTCTAGACCACAGGTTAACTAAATCCAATGCCAAAAGTCTTCATCTCCCAATGAAGACTAAGGTGCTAACCTAAAGGGAGATACCACTTTTTGAAGGACAGACCAACTTTAGGGTAGATACTGACCTACAGCTAACCTAACCTAACCTAAAGGGAGATGACACTATTTGAAGGATTTACCAACTTCATGGTAGATACTGACCTACAGTTTTCTGCATTTATATCATCATTAAAGGTATGTATGAGAAGGATAAGCTCTGGAAGCGTGGCATTTCGCATTCGTATCCAGATGCGGCCCTGTCCCTCTTCGAACCAACATTGATTGCATTTTGATATAGTAAACCCATTTTGTTATGCCGTAAGTTCGCCTCTCTGCCGCACGTTTATGATTGCTAGGACGCACTAATCGAATTCCTATTTCTGCAACAGTACAAGTCGAAACTCTGTCGGTTTAATTGATAACGATTTTCTGTTACGTCAAAAATTTATATACAATTTGTTCGTTCGGGCGAGAACCTACATTAGGTAGGTACGGTTCTGCCTGCCATTATATTTTATTACGTTAGAGTGTATGGTCAATAATTCAGAACGTATATACCTATTGTGTCAATAATTCGGTATAGATCCAAAATTCATTAGCGTTTTGTTGGGTAGGCGGGTCCGATAGAAGGCTATTATGATCGTCTTTTATTCGAGTATGTATGTATGGAACAGGTGAATTGGGAATATGGCCGACTTGGATATTGATCTCCATGATAAGCATGGAATTTATGTTGTTTGGGGATTCTCACGATTGTTGTGCGTGGAACACCAGATCCATCGGACAATTTCCTAGTACTAAAGGTCGGATCAATTGCTACATGACCTAAGACAGCCACGTCCCTCGCTTCGTCTCTTCAATGCACCCTTTTTTCGTTTTCGATCGGTGAAGGAAAGACTTGTATACGTTTACAATACACCGTCTCATCAAATTCAACAAATTATGAGCTGACATTTCCATTCCACCCTCGATTGACTCGTCAAACCTCAAGACGGTCTAATACGATTCTAATGAGACGCGTCGCAGGTGTCCCAACCTCAAGATATGACCGTGAGAACTGCATTTTTCAGGATTTCATCGACTGGACTCCGATGATGACACAGTTTGGTCCTGTAATCGACGTCTCACGGCCGCCTATATCTAACGAGCCGCGTACAAATCGACCCGTACGTCACCGTCGGTCGTAATTTTTCATCTTTATCTCGGCGTCTGCGAATTTTGTTTCCGGTGCTACCTGTTATTACCGCCGAAATCTCTTCCGTCCTTCGGGCGGCCTTCAGGTAGACGGTAAACAAACTGATGGGTGTCGGTAGTCTTCGAGATCTCACGCGGGGTCTCGCGGAAATTAGAGGTTCGGGTGGAGACGTGTATTTTTTTTTCCACTATCGGAACGGGACGTTTACTGCGGTGGATTTGTCGTAGCGCGGACAAAAAAGATGTTGATTAGTCGCCTAATGCCTGTTATGACGTTGCAAATTGCACGGAGACGGAGTGCATGATGACAATCATCCCGTGATCGTTAGTGACGAATCGGACGACGGAAAAAACGATGCTAAGGTTTAATTTTCGAACTGAATTGTCTCTGCGAATTACTTAGCATTCTATGAAGTCTAGGAGTTTTTAGCGAGGTTCGACGGACACGCAATAGGTGAATTTCTTGTTTTCTCGTGATAGACTTCGAGCTCGCCATGTTTCCTGCGATCTTTGCCATAGTTGAGTCAATCCTACGAAAGCGCTGAAGGGCCACTCAAAAAAAATGATCCAAATATATAATTCCGACTTGCTAAGTCAGAATTCCGAACTGCAAGTCAGAATTCTCAGTTAAAAGTCGGAATTCTGAGATACAAGTCGGAATTCTGACTTGGCAAGTCGGAATTCTGAGATAAAAGTCGGAATTCTGACTTAGCAAGTCGGAATTCTGAGATACAATTCGGAATTCTGAGTTACAACTCGGAATTCTGAGACACAAAGTCGGAATTCCGACTTGCAAGTCGGAATTCTGAGATACAAGTCGGAATTCTGACTCAGCAAGTCGGAATTCTGAGATAAAAGTCGGAATTCTGACTTAGCAAGTCGGAATTCTGAGATACAATTCGGAATTCTGAGTTACAACTCAGAATTCTGAGACACAAAGTCGGAATTCCGACTTGCAAGTCGGAATTCTGAGATACAAGTCGGAATTCTGACTTAGCAAGTCGGAATTCTGAGATACAAGTCGGAATTCTGAGATACAAGTCGGAATTCCGACTTGCAAGTCGAAGGTTTTGAAAAGTTCCCAGGAGCATAATTCACGGGAGTATAAAAATACTCCAAGTGCTTTCACAAGCACTGAGCACGAAACTTTGGGGCAGCTCAGCTATGGTGCAACCGAAGAGAAAAATAGAATATCATTTCATTAATCCAAAATTCCTCCAAGAAGCCGAAAACACATTCACGGATCAAATGCAAAAAAACAAAAGTAATAAGTCCTATTTTAGCCCTCCTCCTGCCTTGCATCTCAAAATTCCGACTTACAAGTGAGAATGCCGACTTGTATCTCGGAATTCCGACTTGTATCTCAGAATTCTGACTTATATCTCAGAATCCCGGCTTGTATCTCAGAATCCCGGCTTGTATCTCAGAATCCCGGCTTGTATCTCAGAATCCCGGCTTGTATATCAGAATTCCGACTTGTATCTCAGAATTCCGACTTGTATCTCAGAATTCTGACTTGCTAAGTCAGAATTCCGACTTGTATCTCAGAATTCCGACTTGTATCTCAGAATTCTTACTTGTATCTCAGAATTCAGACTTGTATCTCAGAATCCCGGCTTGTATCTCAGAATCCCGGCTTGTATATCAGAATTCCGACTTGTATCTCAGAATTCCGACTTGTATCTCAGAATCCCGGCTTGTATATCAGAATTCCGACTTGTATCTCAGAATTCCGACTTGTATCTCAGAATTCTGACTTGCTAAGTCAGAATTCCGACTTGTATCTCAGAATCCCGGCTTGTATCTCAGAATCCCGGCTTGTATCTCGGAATTCCGACTTGTATCTCAGAATTCTGACTTGTATCTCAGAATCCCGGCTTGTATCTCAGAATTCCGACTTGTATGTCTGAATCTTTTTATCTAAGCCGAATTGGAGAAAATGGTAAATATGAAAAGTGTTTCTTTCGACCTCAAACGTGCGATACATCCTTGCATAATGAAGACATTTCCCAATAACGTCCTCGTTAAGACCGATTTTTCACTTGAAAGGCCGCAAGGATTCCTCCCATTCAAGTCCCGATGATGAATCATTGATTTCAGCTAATTTAATTAGCCCCTAACGTAGATTGGACCTGGGGAATCCTTTTCCGGGATAATGCCTCGAAGAGGGGAATTGAACTTTTCGGGAGGCTTTCACACTAATCGAGTAACAAGAGGAAGATCGTCCCGCTAAATAATAAATAACCTCATTGTTAGTCACTTGACGACGCTTCAAATTGGGGGGAGGCCGATCTATCAGACGAATGAATAAGAGGAGGATGCTGCTCTTTGTTCGATGCTCTTTTGTGTTATTGGATTGCGCCTTCTGTCCTTATGGACCGATGAAGCAGCAGGTTTCAGTGCCCTGATGAAAATACATCTTATTGAAGTGGAACTTTTTCCGGAAAAAGATAAACTTTTTCTCCAATTCATCAACAAAGATATATTCATCTTTTTTCTTTTCGATGGCGATTTTGTGAAGTGATTTGCCTCTTCTCTCGAAGTAGATCTCAGTTTCCGCAATCACTTCTTTATTTGAGCAAAATATATTTCCCTGGAGCACCTTTTTTATGTCTGTAAAAACAGTACTTGGTGGGGAGAGTACAGTGGGTGAGGAAGCAATTCCAAGCGTAATTTATTCATTGTTTTCTTCGACTCGTGACACAGGGCATTGTCTCGGTTAAAAACTAGTAGAAGTTGCTATATACGAGGATATCGTTGCTATGGTAACGCAATAGCATGGAACTGGTCTAGTCTAACTAGATATCAATACATCCTCGTATGTATCAGTATCAGCATCACATTATTAGCTTAGCGAGAGATGCAGGAATATTAGGCCGCAGATAGATGACATCAATTTGGCCCCCATTAAACAGCTCCAATATAGGTATACCGTTGATCGTCGCAAAAACGTCCCTAGATTGTCAAAAACCAATTTTTAATCCTCCAATTAAGGCCCGATTTTTTGCGCGATTATCTCCGAAACGGAATAGGATCAAGTACCTGCAGGTTTTTCCACTTTAACATCCGTCACGTACCTGAGAAGGACAGGAAGTTGAACCCGCAACGGAGAGGCTAACCGCAATGATACACACACTCATCGAAAATATCGTAGTCGCCGATGTTTACCGCCGTCCAGTCACGAATCACGTATTAAAATCTGGAACCTGTAATTTTTCCCGAAGAATGACAACTTTTCTTTCGGATTGTCATCCTAGGATGCGTGCGTGATGGGTTGATTACGACTATTAGCAATATCCTGTGTTTGGGGTCGGGTAAAAGGTGCAAATGCCGCCTACGATTGGCTGTACCGAGAAATTCGGCGAGTTGCTGGAAAGGTCTTGGATATTGGTCGCTATTTTCTATGAGATCGGCGATGGTTAGGAGAAGGTTTCGTGTGAAGACAAATTATGGGCGGTAAGGGATACTTACGCCTTCTTAAGACGTGAGAACGAGCCATAAGATAGAATGCTATCAGAAATTGACTCTTCGATTTTAACCAGTCATATGATTGATTCTTCAACGAGTATTTCTGACAGTTTGATACAATAGTTCTACCAGCTTGCGAATGTTTAGATGCTGAGCTTTCGCAACATTTATTACTATAACTGGATGTTCAACTTCCCCTTGGGAATTCAAACTTTGTGTTGGGGTACAACAGGATCTTCATAAACAATTGTATAATATGCGATTGGCTTTGAAGTAGATACCCTGGGGTGCACCTTCTGTAGGGTTTCGAACTATACAGGATTAGTCTTTGACTCGTACCAATATTTCAACTGTAGACTGTCAGTAGAGGTCAAAAGAAACACTTTTTTCCTTCACCATTTTTTCCGAATCCGCTCGGTTTGAAAGATATACCCCGGGTTTCATGAACCTTGATCGGGGAATCAACGAATGATATTTCTAATTCTATCTTACAAGAGCTTTCATTATGAGCGAAAATTCGAAGAACCCAACTTAGTTTCATCTGTGAAATCTGAAGAATTGGGTACTTTGGCTGAATGCAACTCTGTTCAAAAAATCCACAGATTCAGCTTGTTATTCTGAAGGTAATTTCATTTTTCCAGGGGTGGCAATATGAAAGTTAAAATGCCTATATCTTTTTATCAGGGTCGAATCGTGTGTTTCTTTTGACGTCAAGAATTTACTGTTGAAATATTTGTACGGGTCAAAGACTCACCTTGGATTTTCAAAACTGGCGCCAATACAATGTTATAAAGTCTCCTCTTATTCTGACTTTCTAATGAATACTTCAATTCTGATTCTGAAAACGACATTCAAAAATAATAATAACTCTCTCAAAGATTATCGTAAGTCGTTCTTCTTTAGAGTTGTATCCTGTTCAAGAATGACACAACGAGGTAATAATAATAATGACAGAATATTCTTCAAAATGAGTTTTTTTTCGGTCGATTCGATTCCCAGGAAAACCGAATCATCAAATCGTAAAACGATCAAGTCTCCATTGTAACAGGGGATCGCATGCAGAAAAACATGACAAATTAAACAAAGTGCTGAAGTGTAGTACGTTTTATTTAGTAATACCAACGTATTCTAGTGCTTACAATAATTACGAATATTATCTACAATTACAATGTTTATAATACATAGATCACACTACGGTTTTCATTCTTACTAAGTAATTATACGTGCTAGCAATCTCTTCCTCGTTTCACAATTGGATAAACGTCCTTTTTTCGTCACGAACGTTTTTTTTTTTTAAATACGATGACACATTGTTTCTACATCGCCATTTCGTGTTTGTATATTGCACCTAAGGTATCTCGAGAATCACAATTTTACAAGTGGTTATTTACAAAACAGGAGAATAAGTTGAGAATCTTCATTCGATTCGCGTTCGAAAATTTTTTCACCTCATTCTCCGATCTACTATACACTATACACGGGCCATTCTTGTACTTCTGTCGAAAACTGTCGACTGACTGCAATATTTTTCTGTCAAATGAAAATGTTTTGAAAAAGTTGCTGTTGAAAAAACTTTGAAGATGGCGAATTCTTGGTACCTTTTTTCGACAGAGTAAACTTCAAATCTAGACAACTACACAAGGTGTAACTGAAAGTTGAGAAAAATTTAAGGAGTGTTTTCTTGTCAGAAAATAGTGTGGGATACAGCTACCTGAAGATTGCATCTTCTTAGAAAAAACCTCCTGAATTTTTTCTCAACTATTCATTCAACCTCTGTTCATTTTGGTCCATCGAATGAAGATTCAGCGGTTTGAATTTGCGGCACAAAGAACTTTTACACGTTTTCAAACGTCTGACACGAGTTTGGTTGGGGCGGGGGCTATTTACACCGGGATATACTTTAAAGCCTTGATTCGTCACAATTATCACTTTTCTGTTCAACACATCGATTCTGCCAGTGCCGGCTGAGGGGTGCTGTACGGTCCTGCCCACGGTTGGAGGTTTTGGAGGGCGCTGAGCGCGCTGTCGCCGGTTCCCGCGGATGCTTGGGGGGCTTCGCTCATGTAGCCCTTGGTGAGGGCTTCCGCCTGAAGCGACAGCATCAGTCGGTTGGCTGCTTGTCTTTCCGCTTCCCTTTCTTCCGCAGTCTGTCGTCTGTAACAAAGAGAAAAAATTTAAAAACTTTGTTGTATCCAAGGACATATGGAAATTCCGGCCATAAAACAGATTTATTCTAATCTGAAGGTTGATCGGGTATGTAGTCAACTCTATAGTTTTTAGATCTTTATTGTATTAACCAAGCTTTCGGACAATGTCTTGTCCTTCTTCGGGGCTACTAGAAAAATTGCAATAATGTTGTAAAAAATACAAAAAAGGTAAGATTAAAATAACTTACAACAATGTGAGACTTAACTATTAATAACGATAAAATAACAATATCCATATAACTCATCAGTTAAAATCTCAGATGAATCTTAAGCCAACATCCTAATTTTAAAAAGAAACACATGAAATAATGTCAAAGGTTAAAAAACATAGAAGAACAAAAGACACAGACAGGAATGACAATTGAGGCCAAGCAACGTCATAAACTAAGGAAGTACAAAGGCGTTTTATCATGACAGAATCATCTACTCTCACTCACATTGATCAGTTCGACGATATAACATAATAAAATTACGATAAAATGCCTTTGTACTTCCTTAGTTTATGACGTTGCTTGGCCTCAATTGTCATTCCTGTCTGTGTCTTTTGTGGGTGATATCTTGTCATCGAAAAAGATTCATCAAATAAACCAAAAACTATATTCCGAAATTCATTTCATTCGATAAAACCCTTCTTGAGATAGAACTACAAATAACATTTTTTTATGGTTTTTCAACAGCATGTATCTTTTAAACCGAGCCGATGCAAAAAAATGATATACGAAAATTGTGTTTCTTTCGACCTCAAAAATCTACCGTTGATATATTTGTACGAGGCAAAGACTCACCATGTATACTTCGACATAGAAGTTCCTGCATTTTTCTCTTATGAATTGAATTAAAAATGAAAAGGGCAATTCAAATCCTGATCCAGAAGATGAAGTAACTAGACTTAGACAGTTGGTCTCATATTATTTTTGAACAGACCCTCGTGCTTCAGTTTTCGAAGAAAAAAATTAAAAATTGCTTTTTTGTGCCAAGTTTAGGAGGCTGCATCTATAAAGCAGGGCTCGATCAACAAAAATGTCACCTGAAAGGCCCACACTACTTCCCCACAAGGAATCGCCCCTTAAATTTTTTCGAAAATATTCTTGCACACCCTGTATATTCGACGACCCAACGGAGAATCAAGATTGGCGCACCTCAGAACCGTTTCTCATTTCTTATGGACCGTTTACCATTCCGGCTGATCACCATATAACACCAATTTCGAATTAAGGCTTTTAAAATACCGAAACGCATGAGACGATCTGAAATAATGGCTTGTATCGGAATCGTGGAATCTCGCGATCGTGTAGAGAAAAGGTCGACACGTTGGAATAGCCGGCCGTCCAACATCTGCGCGTCCATTTGGATGCTAATGGGACGCTTTCATTATGTGCTAATTGAACGTTTCGAACGAACATTAGCCGCGGTAATGACAAAAATCAATTAACGAGCCGATGGCCCTCGAATGCTACCGATTCGACGGCGTTGGATTTATAATTTTGGTTTATAGCCATCCATAGTAGCGATGATTTTGAATCGAGCAAGAATATGAAAGTTTCACATTATTTTTTGACAAGAAACCATTCGTTGACGCCCTGTACATTCCTCAATAATTCGTTTCGAAAATAACAAAGAAACATTGAACATTGTCCCTTCAACTCTTCACTTGTCCATAACTAAATTGACAGAAGAAATAACGCAATCACAGTATCTTGAATCAAAGCAGATAAAAGACGAAACGTCGTTATACAGGAGAGTCTTTGACTCGAACAAATATCTCAACAGTATATTCTTGAGGTCAAAAGAAACACTTTTTACCCATACCATTTTTTGCGAACGTTGTTGAAAAACCATAAAAAAAATTTATTTTTGGTTCTCACAAACGGTCTTATCGAATGAAATGAATTTCGGAATATAACTTTCCATTTATTTGATGAATCTTTCTCGAACACAAGATATACGAGGGTATATTGAAAAATTCTTAGCCTACTATAGAACCAAACAAAATTCAATGTCAAAATATTTAATTACTCAACATATTCTCTTCTTCATTGGATGCATTCATTACAGCGAACCTGCAACATCTCTAGACCTTTCAAGAAACATATTTCTTCTTGCTCTGCTAACCAGACCTCCACAGCTTTTATTAGATCCTCGTTGGAAGAAAATTTACGACCTTTTAAATTTTTTTTCAGTTGAGGAAAGAGATGATAGTCGGATGGAGTAAAATCTGGTGAATAAGGGGGGTGTTCTAGTAATTCAAACGCTAAATCACGAATTTTTTGCATGGCAACATGAGATTTGTGTGCAGGGGCGATGTCCTGCAAAAACAAAACACCTTTGGATAGCTTCCCGCGTCTTTTATCTTTAATTTTTCTCCGTAGAGTGGTCAGTAATGTCGAATAGTAATTTCCGATTATTGTTCTACCCTTATCCGAAAAATCAATCATGATTACTCCATGGCAATCCCAAAAAACTGAAGCAAGAACTTTTCCAGCAGATTTTTGGGCACGAAACTTCTTAGGTACTGGAGAACCAGAGTGTCGCCATTAAATCGATTGTTCTTTGTTTCTGGAACGTAGAAATGTACCCAAGTCTCATCCATAGTAACAATTCGGTCTACATCGTTTCCAAATCGAGCACAGATCGAACGCGATGCTTCTACCCTTGCACGCTTCATATAGATATGTAGTGTCACAGATATAGGTAGTCATTCTGAAAGTGATTTTGTTTTTTCAGGGGTGGCGCAGAGCACACTTCATCATGAAAACTCAAAATAGGCTTTATCTTTTTATGAGATTCGAAAAAAGTGTTTCTTTCTACTGTTAAAATATTTGTACGAGTCAAAGGCTCATCCTGTATCAACCAAAAATGATTGAAATATGTTGAATATTTCTTAGTGCTCATATTAAATGCGACAATCTCTTCGTAATTAAAGCTACAGGGTGTCCAATTGCAATATATATCTTCGAAAGACTGATTAACGCAGTTTTTTTCCGTTTCCATCCCATATTGGGTTCTACCTTGTATATTTCCGAACTAATTTATAAAATACGGGGAATCTGCTACGCACCGGTAAATCATAATTAAAATATGGCGAGGATCCGACGGCGCGGCTTCTAAATAATTGAACGTCTAGTCCGATTAGGGTGAAATTGCCGAAATATATTTCGCGTTCTGAATTTTACCTCGCCCTGATTCCAGAACTTCGTTTCTACTTCCCCCTGTTGGCTGAATCTTTAATTATCGTTCGTTTCTTTCCCGAAAGCACCGCTCTTTCGACACTTTATACGAAATAAAACTGGACCAAATTAGGCAGAAAACGATGATCAAATAACACTCGAAAAAAGTTCAAGCAGATTCTGAAGTCTGTTTTTAGCTCTCTGTTTGTTCCTGGAGAGTTATCATTTTGGCCAAACGAATTTCGAGTCAAAAATGAAGAATCGGATCAACGAAGAAATCCCTAATCTATATCCATAAGTCAATCTTCGATACTCTCCGTCTGAATGTTCAAGAATCCGGATCTGTGCCCCCAGCGATGGGCTGGCAGCCTTCCTCCAACCTCCCGTCGTCTCCTCCGCCCCTAGACCGTAATCGCGCCACCCCCAAAGTCGGCGGCGGCGAGCTCTGGGAGTTCTCCGGAAATTGTTCAATTTGTTGTCGTTTAAATTAGTTGGAAGCGGTAAGTTATGACGTTTTAAACTCCTGCGCCAGCTTCGGAAACTCATTCTGACCGGGCCTAATTGAGATTTAGGACGGCAGATTATTAATCTTAACCCCGTTTTGGGGGTAATCGGGTCGGTAGCGGGCGAATGGGAGTAGGTAGCTGGCTAGCTGGCTGTTTCTATGTTTAGAGGGGTTTCTGGGGCGGTCATGGTCTTAGTCTTTTCCATAAATTCTCAGGATTTGAATCGTTATTGTTCCATTTGGAGTATGACCTTAGTGTACGGGATATCTGCCAGAAAAAGAACCCTGGAGCATGTCTTAAGCATTCAACTCTTCCGGACATACTTTCGATGGGATAATTCATGAAATTTTGCCCAGCAAAGCTTCATAGAGCTGCTCCCGATTGTCAATGGGTTGCTCTAATAGGGGTAGCTGTCTAGCTGACGTCTCTGCCCAGACTTCCTCGATGCGATTCATGTCCGGAGAGCGAGCTGGCCAATCCGCCATATCGTGATATCCTTGGCCGGTAGAAGAAGCGTTCTGCAAACTGTGCGTCTACTGTTGTCGTCCTACTCTGTACTCCCTATTCAAACTGGGATGCTGTGCTCTACCACGTGCTCTCAACTCCGAACGTACAGTCTGATTAGAAATAATAACTTCTGTTGCTACCCTCAATGATTCTATTCGGCCGGAATGCCAAAAGGCGATCTTGTACAGCTGGAAAAACATTCCTGTATAACCGTATGATTCGGTTATGTTGCACAGAAGGAATTTCTTCACTTATGGTCATTTCAAATCGAATTTCAAAGGTTTAGCAACAAATACCTCATGAATTTTATGCCACCATCTACATCCTACTACAATTAATCGATTTCAGAGGGTAAGAGCTTGATAAAGTAAAAAAAAAATCATATGATAAAAAACTTGAAAGAATTTATCCAAATTTATTGAAGACAGGAAAGAAAACGTCACATACTGTGTCTTTCCATATTTCTCTGTGTTTGTTTCCACATGTTCCCTGTCTCCCTGTGTTGTCAATGTTTTTACCATCATGGGAGCATATCACTGTTTTGATTTATATATGAATTTAATTATTACTTTCATTCATTTTAGTGACTGTGGAAAAGGCAATTTCATCTTGTAAGTATAAATTGTTCTGTGATTCTTTTTAAGTCATTTTGCCATCGAATTTATTCTATTCTTGTTTTACCTTATTTATTCTATTTATTTATTTCTATTTATTTTCAGTGCTCTCATGATGGAAATATAATTTTCGAAAGGTCCGCTAGGTTGAGAGTTTAGTCTCCGAAAATTTTGGCCTTTTGCTCCACCATCCCCGTACCAGTATTGATGTAAGGTCACCGGTTTTTAGATTCACAACTTAAAATACCCCAGTCTTTCCTAAAAGGACAGATGTTCCAGATAACATAACAGTGATCCCCATCAATTCCCGAGCAGCGTAGATTGGTTTTGACTCGATCCAGTGAAAAACCACCCCAATTTACCGGAGCGTCCCGGAAAAATCAAAAAAACTAAAATTAACATGCTCGAAAAAGGACGAGCGTTTCGTGCAAAGTAATAAGCAGGACCGGAACAATGGCCGTTGTAATTATTAATCGGCCTGCTTTAATTAAAATTACGACGCGAGATTCGGAGCGGGGTTGGTGGGGGGTGGCGGACGGTTTGGGGGCGGCAGTGGCACCGCTGCTCTGCCGCGATGAGGGTCCCAATTAGGGAGAACACCAGCGTAGTTTAATTACCCTGTTTATTAATTATCAACGCTCCGTCCCATCAACACCTAACGAGGATCGCTAACAGGGCTGGTGTTTCAGTTTTTTTTTACTACTAGAGAGATGTCCGTTATTCAGTGGATTTTCTGCTTCCTAAATCGAGGAGGAAGAGATGTTTTTTACCTTTCGCCAAGACTGCTGATCATTTTTCTCGTATTTCCAAAAATACACACCCAATCGAGTGAACTGCTGGTCCTTCGTGTGGACTAAGGGTTTGGAGGTTCCTTGAGAATTAGATTGTGGCCGAGGGAAACAGAGAATCTCCCCGAGATTCAAATCGACAAATTGACGACAAATACCTGATGGGCAGTCGCCGAAGGATTAATCCCGAACCGAGAAGATACCGGCCGAGATAAGACAGCACAGCCTCCCTCGATGCTGAACGTTATTTTCAGGTTGGCCGATTAAAACCGGAATCGAGTAAGTCCTTCGGAACAAAGTGTCCCCCGGCTTTTAATTACCTGCCCGGTAATGGACATACCGTGTAAAACAAGTGACTGGCGCCGACGGAAGACAATTGACGGTCGCCCCACATGGCGGACCGCTGTGGTTCACGTGTATATGGTCATTCTTGCCCGATGTCGACTCCGAGGAATGCTCTTGGTATTTTCGAGTGACTCCGGCGACCTATCGACAGATTGGTCTCCGATCGATCGACCTCAAAGGCTGTTGAGCCCGCTGCTTATGTCTGAAGACCACTTGAACCACACCAAGTGGTCAGCCAGGTGGTGATCTTGGTTTAAGGCTATTGGGTGACCTGCTCTAACGTTAATACTAGGGCTAACCTAGACACGGAAATACACAACCGTATCAATTCGGCATCACGGGCATTCTGGAAGCTAAAGGACAGAGTATTTCAAAATCACGACCTCAATCTGAAGACCAAGACAGCTGTTTACAAAGCAGTCCTCCTTCCAACGCTTATTTACGGATGCGAAAGCTGGACGCCCTACAGGCGACATATTAAACAGCTTGAACAAACGCAACAACGTCATCTAAGACAGATAATGCACATCAGATCGTTCCACAAAGTTTCGAATGCAGAAGTCTTGCAACGCGCGAGTTGTACAACAATTGAGACTCAAGTAACGAGGGCCCGACTCAGATGGAGCGGCCACATTCTGAGGATGCAAGACTCCCCAAAATAGCTCTGTATGACGAATTAGCAGAGGGAGCCCGGAAACCAGGAGGCCAGTATAAGCGGTTCAAGGATACACTACATCAATCCCTAAAATCAGTTAATGCTAATCAAAACTGGGAACAACTAGCGTTAGAAACATCACAGTGGAGGTCTTTGGTCCATAGTTATAATGGAGACTCGAGAGGGATACAGCGGCGACCAGATCTGGTTGGTGACTATCCATGCCTGCAGTGTGGAAGGATCTGTAGGTCACGGTTGGGTCTCTTCAGTCACAGGAGGACACACAGTCGCAATTAGCCCCAAGAAATTATAAGCCTGTTCTTTTTATGTCTTTTTGTGGATTAATTCCTGGTAACGGGATACAGCAATGAAATGAAATTCCTTTCAAAATGTGCTTCCAAAGGCTGGAATATGAAAGTTCACGTCAACGTGCGTATGATGTCTGAAAAACCTGTTTTTTTGCGAGCACTGGCCAAAATTTTGCATGGTCATAAGCTAAATTGGAATAATTTTAGCAGAACTAGAGTGCAGATTTTGTGGATTAGAGCAATAAACTCATCAGGAACACCTGGAGAAGGAATGCTTGGCCATTACAAGCCAACGCGAAGGATCCTTTGGAGGAGAAACGAGGAGGTAAAATTCAAGAATTGTCCCTTAGCGAGCTACACCAGCTTCCACTTCACAGAACAATCAATTATTCACCCAATAGAAAACAATCAAACCCTTCGTTTACCGCTCGGTCAATCTCAGAGGGACAACAATTTCCGCATCTAATTTTCCACCCTCTTCTCTGATCCTTTCGATCGAGGCGAACAATCCTCGCTTAACCTTCCTCGGAGGACGGCATTGGTTGACGTTTGCCTTGTCGTCGGCGCTGCACAACGTTGATGTGCCCCTCTCGGCAAAGTGTGGCCCAATTTGACGGCCCTAAAAAGCCCTGAATAATGGAGGAGCCGATAGAGCAGCGATACGGTGAATAATGCAACCGTACATCGGTTTAGTGTTTGAACCATCAAATATGCAGGAATGCAGTTGACACTTTCGGTTCATTGTTTATTTGAGGAGGCTGGTAACTTTCGATGCATCTACCAGGTGTAGGATGTGTTGCATGGGGTGGTTATACCAATTGGATTCGGAACATGGATGGAAATGAGAGACTCGATTTGATATGAGTAGGGAGTTGGACTACAAGGAAAAAACTGGAAGAGAACATTTTTGGGTAGAGAATCATGTTCGACGATATTGGTTAGTTGGTCGATAGGATTAACTGTAGGGTTTTCAGATGAAAAATCCAAGAATTCTGAGTTGGAATGTAGATAGACTACTGAAATTGCTTGTAATAGATCCAGCGTGTTCGAAAACCTGTATTTTAATACCAAACTGGATATCTGACACAGTTTACGAGAAATTAATTTTCCATTTTTCATTTTCGAGTTGACTTCGAAGGATTCCCTTCAAATCTCTATTGGATCATGATCTGTTTGGTTTTTTGGAATCTACAAAACAACTTCCACACACACCATATCCTAGGATAGTGAGAGAACACCCTGATTTTTAGACACTGGAGCAAATAGGTCATTTTAGAGGGGTCTAATCCCAACTTTTTGGGAATTTTTTCAAGGTCATCTTTCGAGTCGATTATCTTCCAGAAAAATTATCGTAGGTCCAAACGTGATACGTATTCTGAAAGAGCAACTCTTCTAGTAATAAATCTGCGAATTTCATCCATTTCGGCACAACCGTTCGGTCTTGAGGAAGTTTTAACTGAACCCAACTTTTTGGGACTTTTTGGACGGTCAACTTGCGAGAAATTTATCTTCCAGGAAAATTATCCTAGATCTAAACGTGATACATATTCTGAAAGAGCAACTCTTCTAGTAATAAATCTGAGATTTTCTTCCATTTCGGCACAACAGTTCGGTCTTGAGGAAGTTTTAACTGAACACAACTTTTTGGGAATTTTTGGACGGTCAACTTGCGAGAAATTTATCTTCCAGGAAAATAATCGTAGATCTGAACGTGATACATATTCTGAAAGAGCAACTCTTCTAGTAATAAATCTGAAAATTTCATCCATTTCGGCACAACCGTTCGGTCTTGAGGAAGTTTTAACTGAACCCAACTTTTTGGGACTTTTTGGACGGTCAACTTGCGAGTGATTTATCTTCCAGGAAACTTATCGTAGATCTGAAGGTGATACATATTCTGGTTATGCAACATACTCGCCTTTCAATTTCAAATGGTCATTTGCGAATGGCATTCAAATTAATACATAACCGCTACACACCAACAATAACCACAAATATTCCACCTAATCAAACCGTACCTAGAGTTGGTTCAGCCGAGTACAAACTTTTCAATTAATACCCAGATTACTACCGAGTCAACTTAGCGCAAACTTTACAAGCTCAAATGGTAGAGCTCTACTTGCGTGTCCAGTGGCACAAAGAGAAAGCAGGAAGCGGAAACGCCTAATAATGAACTTAAGGTGTCTCTTGCGTACCTCCCGGTGGTAGTTAATTGTTATTCCTTGTAGGTACAAATTGATACAACTGACTAATGAAATTTAAAAACGCTCTGATTGTTTCTTCTTTGTTGTCTAATGCTTTTATCTTCCTTATCTTCAATTAGTCGAACAAGACGTTTTAGGTGAGCGATGGTCGTCTGTTCTTGTTGGGACAAGAGGAATGTCTTTGAATGATTGCTATCTATGAAACAGTAGAAGCCCTATCTTCCTTTGACTATGTATTGTTGGCATTTGCTCAGACTAGCGGTTTAAATCTATCTTGGACTCATCAGGTTCAAACTCAATTATCAATTTATTGATTTATCATTGAATGTTAATGTTATAAATGTATTTAGCTGACTTGTGTTGGTCTTGTTGCAGTCGAAAAGTTCCAACTCTTTGATGTTCCACGAACAAATACTCTACTTTGTGTATTTCGTGAGTGATCAATCTGAAGGAGATGAAAATTCTTGGCCCACGATCGTCGCCATGGGGAACACCCTTCTGTGATGCACGACCAGCTGCCATATTACCTGATTTTATAAAGGAAAGACAATGTCAACGTCACGTATGTGATCTTCAAAGCGGAGATCAGGAAGTGGATGAGGGATAGAAATACCCAAAAACGCAGGGCTGGAAATTCCATTATCGTGTGTTTTACGCAATGTCGTTGGAGACATTCAGTCAATTACACTAATACGATCTCTCTTTCTGCTAAAACAACCGCATCGTTAAACTAACTGCCTATCGGCTTATCTCTTCTTGACTTGACAAGAGCGTTTTCGTGGAGAGGAAGACTCTACCTTTAATGCGGTTTTACAGCGCCGGGGAGCTGAGTTAACTTCGTCAAAACTAATCAATTAAGGCGTCCCTATTGCCTTCCGTATCGGGCTTTATTACGTAATGGAGTGTACCCTTCTATATCGGATAAATTAGTCGGTTATATAAAGAGCTCTTCATGCGGAGGGCCACTTTGTTGGGAGCTAATCGAGACTTGATGTCTACCTCCAAAATTGTTTCGAAAAGAAGCGATTCCCCTTAAACCAGTGAAAGAAGAACTCTTCCTACCACATTGCCAAGCATTAAAATACAATAGTTGATAAGTCTCAACAGCAGAACCATAAAAAGAATTCGTATCGGATTCATCAAAAGCGTTTCTTACCTCCATTTCGTCCGTCTATTTTGGAACCACGTTTTGACCTGGGCGTCGGTCATCTTCAGGGTTTTTGCGAGCGCCGCCCTCTCGGCGGACGCTAGGTACTTCTGTTTGTGAAACCTCTTCTCCAGCTCGGCGATCTGAAGTCTCGTGAAGGACGTTCGAGGCTTTTTCCTCTTCGGCGGCGTTCTGTTCTGGTAGGGATGTCCTATCCGCCTGGTCATCGGGAACGAAGCTGCAAAAAAAAGACGAATCGTATATATTCGAGATGTATCAGGTGGAGAGTTTGAAATACACAATCAGAGAAACCTCAGGAAACTTTCTGATGGTAAAATTGATGATGGTAACGTTTGTTCCTTCGTTCTATAGATTATATCTTTGTTTTCAGAGGTTTTAAAAACTGATCACGTCTAAAAATCCGTCGGACATTCCTCTATCTGCGACAAGTGAAGCGTAAGCCCGAAAAACAGCAGAATTCTGGGTACTTACTTCGATCAGCGACCATTGCGGTCGATCAAAATATTTATTATTTCATTCGTGTCGTTTTTCATGGTTGCACGATTCTCTCATCTTTAGTAGAAGACAGTTGTGTGGTTTTGTAACGATCGGTCGACTGTGCTCCGTCAACATTGAATGAACGAGATAATAATGGCCGCCGAAACAAGAAACATATCCACCATCGAATAGATTGAGACGAAAATTTCTGTGGAATCGAGTTTGAGTGTTATAAATTCGTCTTTGGTGGTTTATTTCGAGAGAGAGGCCATGCTGATTGGCAGAAACAACAACTGTTATTAAGAAATTGTGTGTTTTTCTTCATAATGTTCTTTCATCTTGATTAAGACTGGAAATAACTGAATATGCATGTACCTATTTCCACAATGAGGCTCTAGGAATTGCTGAATTATAAGCCTCATCATTTTTATCGACTTTTTTACGTTGCGAGTGGAAAAACGCCGATTGTCAGCGCAATTAGGGTTGCTTCGTGTACGACGAGATTAACAAAGACCAGTTTACGTATCTCGTTCTGTTCACGAGGTGTCCCGGACGTTAAAACAAATTAATAAATGCCGCATCGCGTGACCGGGCCTAGTCATGACGGAATGGAGTCGTCAAAATGGCCTCCAGAGCACTTAAAGCACACTTTCATTATTACTCACTAAAATATCAATATCGTTCCACTGATACCCGTCTTATACGGCCTCCTATATCGTGCGCAGCGGGTAGCGGCCGACCGCGAGCTGCTACCACCCCCTAGTACTTAGACGGGGGAGAATTTGTCGAAATCGTTACACGACATTTTGTTTTTCAATAAGGGAGAGTCGTGAACGTAGAAAATAGCGCTCCATCGAATAAATTGCATTTCCATCAGCGTCGATACGATCTTTACTTACCGCGGTCACGTGACGTACGTCCATCGAATTCTATACGTTTCCGTAAGGGTAGCTTTAGGATGATTGGTTGAAGGGGGTCTGAGGAAACTCTTGTTTTTGTTTATGTTTCCGATACATGGCATTTTATACCTGTATACTACAAGTATCGGATGATTTAGAAAGACTCGCATATAAGGTATCAAAAAGTCAATACGAAGTGAAGATCATGTATGATATTTGTAATTTCGAATGTCAGTTCGACCACCAACATAGTAGGTATTGACGATTGACGTCCAGTAGCAGAAATGTCCTTCAAAATTTTATATACTCCCTCAAAATCTTAACCCTTTGAACTCCATCAATGCTTTGAATATGCCATAAGATTGCGGAATGGAATAAAAGTAAGACCAGCCTTTCAAACCTTTCTCACTACAAAACTAAAAAATCACAAACTATACTCATTTCAATGATTTCTAAAGTTCGACAACGCAAACTCAATTTATTGGGTTATAAACCAGCAACTTGAAGTACCTAATCTTATTAAAACACGGCACGTTAATAATAATTTACCTAATATAGCGAGTAATTGACAAGAAATCATTAATATGAGTCACATTCCTGATGAAATTAAAAATTCGAAATCGTTTTCCGAATAACCAGTTTAACACCATCAATTTTCACTTCCATTAATTCGATTAACATTATTCAAATCGGATTTTTTTCGACAATAAAAGCAATCTCAGTTGTTAGAGTGCGATTTACAAGTTGTTGAACTTTTTTCGGCATCCAGTACGAGTTATGTTCGTATTTTCATTCGGCGAACACGAGTTTTTGCGTCAACTCGGGATAGTCGGATGCTTTTCGAAGTTCTGTCAGTCTATCACAGCGTTTTTTCGTTTTTTCCTCGGCCACCTATCTAAGCACGAAATTCTTTATTCGAAGTGGATTTTTATCAATTTCAAACGAGCAAATAAATGGCCGTACATGTTCCGTTATCTAAAGTGGACTAATTGCAGGACACAAAGACTTCGCTCTTTCTAATTCAAATGAAAGAGGATGAAACTAATTGTGAGGAATTTAATCTAAACGTCGTGTTATGTCTGTTTCAATTGCGCAACCGTTTGGTTATGTAATTTTCTCAACTTTCTCGGATTTAAACGAATCTGGCAGTGATTGTTCTATTATTGATGCTCACAATTGCTTGGCGCTTCTGCCTCTGCCAGTGTATAATTTTGTTTCGTTGATTCTTCCGTCCCACATCTGAGCGATTAAGTAACTAATTAAAAGTTAGATACTGGGTGATTCACTACTTAACTAGGACAATATATAGGTGTGATAGCCCCTCAGATACAGAGTAAACATAATACGATGTTAATCAAGATATAAATCGTTTTCCCAATCCGCAAACTTCCCAGTCAATTCGATAATATTTCAATTTTTCGCTGCTCATCCCCCGTCCCGAACAACTGTTGTTATAAACCACCCCACTTTGCGGTTAAGTGAGGGGTACCTTTAATGCGCTGATACATTTTACGGCTCTGCCTCCGCTAACGATCTAACTCGCAAGAGCTCGCACTATACAGCCTCATTATACAAGGGTTTCTTTATTACGTTGTTTGGCGAAGTTATAGGACCACCAGATGAACCTATGTCCCATAGAGAACGGCGCTAAAGTGATTATTAATGCGCTATTCCGGTGTCTATTTATTGGATGAGGGAGTCAATTTGGATGATTGAAAATTAAGACGTAGCCCCTGAACGCAGAGAAGTTGTTGATGGTGCTGGGATATTATTATACAGTAAGGCGATGATGTTAAACTGTTTAGTTGAATTTCTTACGAGAAAGCTGGTTACAGAATTCGCGTTTGAAAAATAATAGCGTTGATATGATGCATTGAAGAGAACGAATAGGCTCGAAACTCTGTCTTAATCGTCCTTTTTCCGATAGAACCAAACTTTTTATTCAATCCATGAGGTGGAGTATTGGTACGAATCTTTGACTCGTACAAATATTTTAACAGTAGATTCCTTAGGTCGAAAGAAACACTTTTTCCTATACCATTCTTTCTGATTCGGGCCTGATGAAAAGATATACCCCGGGTTTCATAAAGCTTGATCAGGGAATCAACGCTTGATTGACTCATAGACGTCAATATGATTTCAATCGATGATTCAGTCCTGATCGTTCAGAATATCATTCTCGCATCGAATTATGATGTTCATACGTCCATTCAATGATTCTCAATTGCTACTTCTTCAAATATTCAGAAATTAGAAGGTTTCAGTGACTTCGTTTTAGAAATCGAGTGACTGTCTAATCCTTGATCGGACAATCAAAGTTTCATGAAACCCGCTGATAGCCATTTTAAGTTTTCATAATGAGCTGTGCCATTACCTTCAGAATAATCAGCTCAATCTGTGACACATACAGCGGGTTTCATAAAACTTTGATTGCTCGATCAACGATTTGACAGTTACTCGATTTCTAAAACGAAATCACTGAAATCTATTCATTTCTGAATATATTGAAGAAGTAGCAATTGAGAATAATTGAATGGACTTATGAACATCATAATTTGATGCGAGAATGATATTCTGAATGATCATGACTGAATTATCGATTGAAAAAAAATTGACGTCTGTCCGTCAATCAAGCCTTGGTTCCCCGATCAAGCTTTATGAAACCCGGGGTTAATCTGTAACACTTCACATCTGTGAATCTTTTAAACAGAGTTGAAATTAGCCAAAATACCCAATTCTCCGAAAATCACAGATATTTTTCAATTTTTGAACATCAAATTACTCGAAAATGGCGCATTATACGAGAAAATATGAGGAATATATTCTTTTTACAAAACGTTCAAATATTCATAAGATAACGTCCAACTTAGTTCAAAGTGTTGGGTTCTTTGAATTTTCGGCAGTTTTATGGTTTGTCTTCATTAAGAAAGTGAATATTTCGATGATTACAGAAATCATGAACATTTGCAGCAGTGTTATGTATCTAGATCTACCCGGGTACGATACTGAACAATTTAACCTTACCGACGAGACTCAAAGGCCAATTTCCATCTTAATAATGCCCCTAATACACGTCCCATCCCGCAGAAAAACCGTCGTAGACGTATAGATATTTCGTGTCAGCGACGCGGTATATCATTACCGATTACGTAGCGGCTGAGAGGCCGCCATTTTGAGATAATCGAACCATGAGAAAGTTAATTTGTACGTATTTCATTTGATACGTTAGAGAGCACGTCCGCGGGAACCCCGCAATTAGGCGCCATCTTGAATTTTATAATAAAAATGAGCATTATACCAACTGGCCGTATTAACGACACGTAAAAACATCATTAAGGAGCCAGCCAATGGGAACGGAGGAGGTAATAGGATTTTTTCGGATCTCATCGACGATCGTGAACAATTGCCCGTTGTTGTTTTGTTTTGTGCGTCCTGAACACGAAACGATTCGGTCGAAACGAAACGTTGTACGATCTCGATTGCGGCAACACTGTCATCTCTCGTCTTTGAGACGTTTGACTAGATGTTCTTACATTGTTTTTTCTCGAAATGTTCCCTAGAATCTATTCTCCACAAGATTTTCACCACTCAGAGAGAAAAAACTCGTAGCGATTTACCCCGGGTTTCATAAAGCTTGATCGGGGAATCAACACTTGATTGACGAATAGACGTCAAGTGGTTTCAATCGATAATTAAGTCATGATCACTCAGAATATCATTCTCCCATCAAATTATGATCTTAATACGTCTATTCAATTATACTCAATTGCTACTTCTTCAATATGTTAAGAAATTAAAAGGTTTCAGTGATTTCGTTTTGAAAATCGAGTGCTTGTCAAATCGTTGATCGGACAATCAAAGTTTTATGAAACCCGCGTCAGTCTTGTGACGAAAATGGCGGAATTCAAGAGTGGATCAAACAATTAATCAAATTTATTTCATCACTCCTACAAATATTTTTAACAGTAGAATCTTGAGGTCAAAAGAAACACCTTTTTCCTTTACAGATACAACCCGGGTTTTATAAAGCTTGATCGGGGAATCAACGCTTAAGGTCCTTTCGTTTGCATAAAAAGTGTAGCACTTTTCTACACCCGATTTGATTCACACCAGTGTAAAGGAGGTGTAGTTCATCTACATCTACTTTTGACTATGTGTAAATAAACAACACTTCCTCTACACTGGTGTAAATCAAATCGAGGGTAGAAAAGTGCTACACTTTTTATGCAAACGAAAGGACCTTTTATTGACGCTTTTCAGAAATGAAGAGGTTTCAGTGATTTCGTTTTAGAAATCGAGTGACTGTCAAATCGTTGATCGGACAATCAAAGTTGAAACTAAGCGCGTATAATGCGCCGTTTTCAAGTAATTTGATCCTCAAAAATAAAGGGGTGGCACAGCTTATTATGAAAACTCAAAATGGCTATCTGCGGGCTTCATAAATCTTTGATTTTTTCAAACGAAATCACTGAAATCTTTTGATTTCTGAATATTTGAAGAAGTAGCAATTGAGAATCATTGAATGGACATCATAATTTGATGCGAGAATGATATTCTGAATGATCATGACTAAATTATCGATTGAAAACAAACTGACGTCTAATCGTCAATCAAGCGTTGATTCCCTGATCAAGCTTTATGAAACCCGGGGTATATCTTTTTATCAGGGCCGAATCAGTAGAAATGGTTTAGGAAAAAAGTGTTTCTTTTGACCTCGAGGATCTATTGTTAAAATATTCGTACAAGTCAAAGACTCACCTTGTATAGTATGGCTATTTAGCCCAAATGTAACCATAGAATTCGTCGAAATCCCATACCATAGACGCGTTTCCATCTAATTTAACGCCTTCCCAGGCCGATGAATACATCAGAATCAATCATCCTCTCGCAAACGGATGTCAAGATGTCGATTAAGGATCCCGCGAGAGCCCTCAAGCCCGCACGGCGTTGGTACGTACGTACGAAGATGAAAAATTGGCCGTTACCGGCTGAGGAAGCGCACAAGTCCGCATATAAAAAGGCAATTCACATCAGCTTCCTAAACGCGGCGCATAACTTACCGGAATTTTAATATTGCTATATGCCAGGGAGTGAATTACAACGGTTACTTACATACCTACGTATGGGGCTTTTCCTCCCCCCGCCGGCGCCATCTTGTCCCCGGGGAAGGCTCACTTTAAAAGTTCCGCTGCGAGATGCCGGGGCATGGATTTACACTTTTTAACTTCTGAGCGACTTGATATTATATGTAATACGTATTGATCCCCCTGTAGGTGGAGGGAGGCGGTTTTCGCTCCTCGCTTTCATCTTCAACGGAATTTTTTGACGATCTGATCTCGGATGTCAGCTACAATACTTCAATACAAATGGATTGAAGTGAAGATTTGAACTATTTGTACCTTGTTTCTCGTCCAATCGAATTTTGATTGTTTTCGGGGCTTCCCCATGGGTCGGAATGGGGTTCGCTGATATGCGGACCACGAGGTCTCGAGAATTCTTGTCCAATCTAATTTATTTTCCGAAGAAGTTGATAAATTTGTGTATTTTTGATTATGTAAGTGTACCTAGTTCATGTTTTACTCCTTTTTGAATCATAAAAGAAAATAATAATAAAAAAAAGCTTGTTGGATTTTTAATTTTGTTTCGTACTCTTGGAAATGTTAAATGTTATTTCAGCCTTTATTGCATTCTGTGTTGATGGATTTTATATGATTAGATTTATGTAAGATAAGATCTTTGAAAAATTGTATCTTTTGTAGTCCTGAAGAAGTGGAAATATATCCGCGAAACGTCGGCATTAGTTGGGTTTAGTTTTAGGACCATCCACGTTTCCTATATCCTGTCAAAAATCTAGAATTCTTGTCTACTTTTTTAAACTGCGCACTTTGATTCAAAATCTAAAAAATTCAACTCCGAATTGAGAATAAACATATGCGAATTGGGAATTTGCGACTTCCTGCTGATATGTATGAGCCGCCGCCAGACTTCTGGGAAAGTCCTTCCTGTCAGGAAATAAAATTATTTAAGTCCTCTGCTTGGTTTCTCTTACTTATTCACGACTTTCATTTTATTATCCTCTTTAGTTCGACTTTTGATCAGATCATATATTTTTCGTGAAATCACTTGAATCTACCCGCGCTTTCCACCCGTGCTTTCTAAGAATAAAAGATGTAGTGGGAGAAGGTTTTTCATCGATGATTCGGAATTGAAACAACAAAATACGAAAAACGTTTCGAGATTTGCATTTTTTGAAAAAATATTTTCCAAGCATATAAATCTAAAGAAGAGAGAAATAGGCTTTCGATTTTTTTACCCACACTTTCTACCCGCGCTTTAGAAGATTTGCAATTTTTGAAATGGATTTTTCCAAGCATGCAAATCTAACCAAGAGAGAAAGAAATAACCTTTTGACTTTCTACTCGCGCTTTGTGCTCAAGTATTCTACCCCTTTAAAGCCGGAAAATCGAGGAGTTGAGTTTTCGTTGGACCACACTGTATATAATTTAGACCAGTGATTGTTTCATATCGGAAAACATGAAATGGGTGATTTAAGATTCTGAAACGATTGATATTGACACAACTAGCTAGTCCATTTATTCATCAGCCTCCTTTGGAGTAATAGTACTATACCAACACCAGAAGAAAACCTTCGAGGTAATCTTTACGACACTGGTGGTACTTGTTTATATCGACATGAATTAATTATCGTAATTAGTTCTGCCGTGCCGAAGGTTGCCTTCAAGAACTCCCATTGTCTCCACAAGAATTCCCGCAACAAATATGGCTGTGACGGAAACAAGCGACGATGTTTCACACCTCGTAGAGAACCGACACAAAGAACCACCACGCAATATGTAACGAATGTGTAATTCGAAATACGATGTAATTGCGGTAGATAATAATGTATGGTAGACGTATCAACAGACAATAAAGCGAGAGATATGCGGCGCTGATTATACACATAACACACTTTGGCTGACAGAGTCGTGGAAGTCTGTGGAAAGGGATCTCTGATGCGAAACAGGAAGAGATTGCTGATGTGTTCTGGAGATGGCTGGGGAGTGGAAACGAGTTGAGGATCTGTTAACACGCCAGCATTTATCTTTCATGACGATCTATCGCGTGCTTTTCACAGGGTTGAAATTTCCAGTACGGGGATTGTGAACGGAGAGTTGAAACGGGAGCAGATTCGTTTATTTGGCGTTGATTGGTCCGAATCCCTCACACGATTTTATTTTGGAGTTTATTTTTCAGTGGCTACTCATTTCGAATGGTTATTCTCAGGTAGTGTTCTGGCCTTGGGGGTGAAAGGCATCCTCAAAGGGATTGGTATTGTATTTGGTTGAAACTAGAACTTACTATGAAAACGTAAGAGCACTGCAGCTGGACAATTCGCAGAGATATAGAAGAATGGAAAGTTATTGCTATAGGATGAAATTTGCCGAAATTAAAGCTACAGAGCATTGACTTCTACTTCGGATGAGACCGAGTTTCTGACCACGCGTTCTCAAGACTAGGACTTGGACTTTCCAGTCCAACCATTTCCTAACCAACTCTGGAATCAAACGTGGCTGAGTGTTAGCGCCTTTACTGTTCAATATTTTCGCCATAGCTGTCTCGATAATTGCTGATATGAGTATTCCTGTAAAAGGTGTTGGAATAAGGTTCAGATTTGATGAACCTGAAGCGCCTCAGAGCAAAAACCCGTACCAAGTTTATCACGGAACTTCAATATGCAGACGACTGCTCACTTATCGCTAGCAGCTCAGAGGATCTACAGATAATGTTGGACACCTATAAACATATATACGAAGCTTTAGGCCTTAGACTCAACATTGACGAAACCAAAATCCTGGTAAGTCCGCCAGAAAGCCTTCAAACAGATATCAGCCTGGAGGATGAAACTCTAGAATGGGTCGAGCAGTTCAAATACTTGGGAAGCTTCATGAATACTAGGGCTAACCTGGACAAGGAAATACACAGCCGTATCAATTCGGCATCACGAGCATTCTGGAAGTCAAAGGACAGAGTGTTTCAAAATCACGACCTCAATCTGAAGACCAAGACAACTGTTTACAAAGCAGCGGTCCTCTCAACGCTTCTTTACGGAAGCGAAAGCTGGACGCCCTACAGGCGACATATTAAACAGCTTGAACAAACGCAACAACGTCATCTAAGACAGATAATGCACATCAAATGGTTCCACAAAGTTTCGAATGCAGAAGTCTTGCAACGCGCGAGTTGTACAACAATTGAGACACAAGTAACAACGGCCCGACTCAGATGGAGCGGCCACATTCTGAGGATGCAAGACACGAGACTCCCCAAAATAGCTCTGTATGGCGAAGTCACAGAGGGAGCTCGGAAACCAGAAGGCTAGTATGAGTGGTTTAAGGATATACTGCATCAATCCCTAAAATCAGTTATACCAATCATAACTGGGAACAACTAGCTTTAGACAGATCACAGTAGAAGTCTTTGGTCGACAGTTATAATGGAAACTCGAGAAGAATACAGCGGCGGCCAGATCTGGTTGGTGACTATCCATGCCCGGAGTGTGGAAGGATCTGTGGGTCGCGGTTGGGTCTCGTCAGTCACAGAAGAGCACACCCTAAGAAATTATAAGTTTGATCGCACTGATAGTTTTGTTTTTGAGTCTTTTTGTAGATTTATTCTCAGTAACGGGATACAGCAATGAATGAATGAGTATCTGACAAACAGTGCGGATTAGGAAAAATGGTAAAGTAAAGAGTCAAAGACTCATCCTGCATACAGGTCTAATTTTTCGTAGAGGTACTCTACAGGGTCCAAGGGTCCAAGGTATCCCCCCTTATATCTGACAAGCTCGGGTTAAATCCCGAATTTCTCTCTTGGGCTGCCCAACTAAGTTCTACTCAGAAATAAAACATGATCCATAAGCACCATCAGTAGTTCATCCTTCTTCTTAACGTGTTTGGCGAAATTCACGGGAGTATTTCAAAGGGTAATTAATAGTGGTTGGAAAAATCGAAACACGTGTCCCCCCAGGCCAGATATTAGATAAAACCGAGTCGTCTTATCACCGACCGCGGATGAAGCTCTTTATCGTATAGGTATACCTGAGAGCTTTATGTTGTTGTGCATTAAAGAACCAAGATTGCGCCCATCAAGATTCGTACATCTCCTCACGGCCGATCTAAGCAGCCCATGATTAATTTCTTACCGATAGTGATGGGATTTTAATAGCTCTTTTACGGCCAACTATGTTGTTTTAATATATCCGAGGTATTGTGCCGTTAATATATCTTAATAAGTACCCTCCGCTCCCCCTGTATAGGTATATACGACATTTCCGTTTAATGGAAGTATTAACATCTTATTTATTGTTATTGATACGCGATGAAATGTTATTTTGTCGGTTTTAAACCCGATGTATGATGATTACAGAGACGCCCTTAAGATTACAGAACGACTTTCTGGATGTAACCTCGAATATCATGGTCTATAATCGTTGTGTTTAGTGTTAGAATGGGTGGTAGTTCTTTATTGAGAGTTTCAAGATGGAATTTTAAAGGTGTACATGATGGAACCAGTTTTGATCCGTCGATTGCTGATGAATTCGACTAGCTCTCAAATCAACCAGCTAGATTCAATCTCAAGTAGATGAATTTGGGCTATTTTCCAGATCATACATCTTCAAGCGTGTTGCGTTGTACTGCGACTGGTTTTCCACAAGGCGAGTGAGAAATATTTTAACAGTAGATTGTTGAGGGCAAAAGAAACACTTTTTTTTACCATTTAGTAAAAATCGGCGCGGTTTAAAAGATACAGACTGTTGAAAAACCATTAAAAATGTTATTTTCAGTTCTATCTTAGGAATAAGTCGGAAAAAATGTTATAGGCCAAAAGTGTTTCTTTTGACCTCAAGAAACTATTGTTAAAATATTTGTACGAGTTGGAGATCCACTCTGTTTAGGGGCAATTGTCTAGGACAGACTGTCAGAAAATTAAAAAAAAAAGATTATTGTACATATTCGAGCTTGTCAGAATAAGATATGATATGTCCCAACCGTTTGATTGCACAAAATCAGAAAAAAATACTTCTGGGTGAAGAAAATAACGCTTAAAACGAGCGAGCAGAAAACAAATAAGTTATCCGTGTGTGACAGATGTACATTAAATATTCAGGGGTTCAAGATCTCCTAGTAATGAACTATATCTAAAAACTAGTTAAATGTGAATGTGGTAAAACCGCACAAAATTGATCCGACTCTAAGGACCAATTTTCCCATTCGAATTAAAATTGATCCGACTCGAAGGACCAATTTTCCCATTCGAATTAAAATTGGTCCTTCGAGTCGGATCGAGTCTGGAATCACGAATGGCTAAAAGGAACTTACCGGCCAGCCTATCCTTGACCACTTGCGACGCGAAGGCCGCCGCCGCCGCGGACCTCTGCAGCACCGGGTCCAAGCCCAACGTCCAGGGGTTGAACACCGCCCCCGGACTGCCCGGACCGCCGACCGGCCTGTGTGCCGGCACCCTCAAAACACCCTGTCCGTAAAAGCCCGCGGGCATCAGTCCTAAGGCACCTCTCTGCGAAAAAAAACCGGCGGATTGATAAAGGGCGCCGGCATCGCCGACGTCGGTCTTCTGCTCGAAGTTCTTCCCCAGCAGATTGGAGATGCTGAACGGGAGGGTGGCGTTGGTGGTGGCCCCGTTCTCCGGACTCGAACAGCGACTCCTGGAGCTCCTGGGGTCACTATCACTGTGCGACAGTCGACTGTCGGTGTCCAAGACGTTGATCTCGTGGTCGTCTTCCGTCAATTCGTGGTCTGACATGTTGATGGCCGATAAATCACTTTTTTTTTTACAACAATCCAAAAAACGCGTTATCACATCATAAAACGGACATTTCAATTAACACCGATGCCAGTAATTAAAACGTCGCCTGCGGCAGGGAAAAAAACACGTGCTGCGGATGCGTCCTGTAAACGTGTCCGCTCCCTACGATGGGTCACAATAGAATACTGGGATACCAACCAAACCGGTTGCCATGGCACCGACGGCGTAGTTAACGCACGCTCAATCATTGGCCAGATTTTATTTGTTGGCTCCACCTATCCCATTCCCCATTGGATTAAACTGATTGGGACCAAATTGAGTATCTTTCTGTTAATTTTTTTGTAGATCAAGTGAGCGGTTTTATCGGGCGTTCTGAGGATGTTTCACGGCTCGAAACGTCGCGCCTTCGAAGGTATGCGAAGAGGGTGTTGATGGTTTCACTGGGATTTTAACTTTTTTATCATTCTTTTCTGGTAGAGTAGACTCTTCGATGATTCATATTGATCTTAAGAAAAATAAAAACATCTAGTGACAATATTTTTTATTGAACCATGTTGTCTAATCGACAAAAATAAAAAAATCCAAGAAAATTTTCAAAAAATGAAAAATCATCGTTATGAAACAAGGAGCAAAATAGGTATTAAAGTATAAAATAAATATTTTCTGGATAGGAGAGAAGATAGACACACAGTCCTTCTGTGGAGCAGTTCACAAGATATTCTACTCAGAGAAACAGGAAATACAAAGAGGAGAAATATCATACCACCTTCACGGACCAATTTGTCTTGAAAAAATCCCATAATGAAATGAATTTCATAAATACAAAGGCCAAAAACACTATCGACCCCTGTCTGTGCTCATCATTCAGTGTTGGATTAAAATTAACAGTGCTGTGCTTAAGGTGGCGTAACAGTGAACTCTAAAAGAAAAGAAGAGAAGAAGAAAAAAAGAAGAAGAATAAAAAAGAAGAAGAAGAGAAGTTCTTTCAGAGTTCAATGTGGAGTAAGGACTCAGTATAACAAAACCTACACAGAACACAACTGGTTCTCCGAATTCATACAAGTTCACCTGGCTTCTGAGGGGTATTTTGGTACCTAAAGAGAATCAGGATAAAATAAATAAAAAAAGTAACCGAACCACATATAAAGACCCTGTAGAAAATGAAAAGCAAACCTCAGTAGTGGTTTCAGTAGTATACTTTCAAATTAAGCATCTGCAAGTAGTGAAATTTCCCTGAATGCTTGTAGAAATGACGAAAACTTCGAGTTTCTTGGTAGATTCTGAACATACGTGTTGTAAAATTCGGAAAGCCGCTCCTGTATCGGAGGCGCAGGGATAATATCCGACGAACAACCGACATCCTTGGATGTAGCAACTTGAGTGTTTTGTTTCAGGAATTAATTGTCATTCTTTATTCTGATATAGCTCTTTGCTTTCTTCCCCCATCGAAGCCATTTTGATTTTCGAGGAATCGTTATTCAATTTCACTCTGCTGATTCGTTTAATGAATTATACTTCATCTCGATGAGATGTTACATTGTCTGATGATGGAAGACGTCATGGGCGCCCGCAGAAACCCGCAGAAATTTTTCTCAGGGGGGGCAAAATATCATCTACGATTAGTTTTACTGAAAGAAAAATTTCTCTAACGGTGTCTATCAGAATCTCAGGGGGGGCCGTGGCCCCCCCTGGCCCCCCCCTGCGGGCGCCCATGGAAGACGTGAACCTGAACCCAAGGACTAATTGTGATTCTTTCCTCATCATAACATTCAACGTTTCATAGGAAAAAATCAAAAATTTTCGCAGTTAAGTATGTCAAGGAAAAAAAATTGAAACTATAAAAATCAATCAGTACAAATTGATTACAAGAATAAGTAGGAAGAACACTTAAAATCGTGATTCTGAGGATGAAATCAAAATAAAAAGGTAGGATAAACATAACCTTCTCTTTTACTCTCTTTCTCGAATAGGTACCAAAATATGAGGATAAAAACGTGAAAACTTCCTCGAAATTCCTGAAGGATATCGAAATTCCTGACCAGCGATTACGATAAAACATCGGATGTTAAAGAATAGAGGCGAAAAAATTCCAGAGATGATTCCTTATATAAAAATGGTGTAGTTTCATATAAAAATTTTTTCAGAGAAGCTTTCAAAATATGGTGGTTAAAAAGCAATTTTACATTATTTTTAATGAGAAACTGGTAAACTGACAGAAAAGAAATTGCCCAAATACACCGCCTACTACGTAAATTTAAGTTCGAAAACAATTTCAGGCTATTATACGGGGTGAGTCTTTGACTCGTACAAATATTTCAACAGTAGATTTTTGAGGCCAAAGGAACACTTGTTTCCTTCGACATTTTTTCTGATTCGGCTCGGTTTGAAAGATACAGGCTGTTGAAAATCCATAAAAAATGTTATTTTTGGTATAATATGCCGTTTTCGAGAAAAGCTACCTTGGCTGACAACAACTCTGTTTAAAAGATCCACAGATGTGTTGAGCCAAAGATTCAGCTAGTTATTCTGAAGGTAATTTTGTTTTTCCAGGGGCGGCACAGCACAATATGAAAACTTAAAATGGCTATATCCTTTTATCAGGGCCGAATCGGAAAAAATGGCATAGAAAAAAGGTGTTTCTTTTCACCTCGAGAATCTACTGTTAAAATGTCTGTACGAGTCAAAGACACACCCTGTGTACGACTCACGCTACGTCCTTGTCGATTCATAATTTTTTCCTCCAGAATCGTTGATTTTGGGAAGAAATCACAACAGACTTTATATGTTCGAAGTTAAACAAGCCATCAAAAATTTATTAAAGCTTCTTGCGAAACCGATTTTAGTGCGGTGGCTTTTTCTACCCCTTGCAGATATTGGATGGTCTGCAAAATTCAATTTCTGTCATTTTTGATGTGGTGCGTTGAAAAAAATCTGAAATCGCGAATAGAGACGACGTGCAAGTGCCACCCTGTGTACACACAGACGGCAGGTAGATAGAACAACCCCCGATGAATTTATAAGATTGCCACTCAACCGGGGTTCATATTCTATCAGGTCGAGGAGTCTCTTCTCCTCGGGATTACGTATTCCGTCGACGTTTCGCGCTACTATTCTTTTATTCCACGGCCGCCCGCGTTCTCTCGGATGCGGTTGGCTGGCGGGTCGTATATATAGATCACCCGAAACAATCGCGATCCGTCTTTCTCCCGCCCCCGTCGTGTCCCCTATCGCCGACTCTGTCCGTCCGATCGCTCTTCTTTTGTCTCTGTCGACGTCACATCAATTTTTCAAAGGCGCCGCGCGGAAACAAATGAGGAACGCGGCAAATTGATGTAAGAAATAGCGGTTAGCTTTTGTTTTATGCGATGCCAACTGCCGCGCGCTATTGTTACGTTTAAGGATTTTCGTGAATGTTTCAGGAGCGGGCGGATTGCCGCGGGCGTCCGCCGTTTATTACCCGGCGGGATTGGGCGGGGGCGGGCGGCGATCATCTCGCGGGTCCGAGTTCGTTCCACTTTACGATCCGGCATCCGGCTGAATCACGAACGACATCTGCGTTGTTTACATTTGTAACGAGGAAACTTTACGATCCGCAAGTCGGAAATCGTAAATGTCCCGGCGCAATTCGCGGATTGACGTTGTTGGATCGGTACGAACTCCGGTTTTATGTTCAACGAGCTAACGCTGATTGACAGGACGAATTCGGTTAGATATCATGCTGGCCATATCGATATATCCGTATAATATAGCGATAATTTATCGCTATATAGATTATATAGCGATAATTTATCGCTATATAAATAGAGTGATAAAATATCGAGAGGCACTGCAAAGCTAACTCATAAAGATCCCGATCATCCTTCTGGAATAGCGATAATGCTCGCTATATCCACCATAACGATACCGTATCGGCGATAGCAATAACCTGTCGTCAAAGTGATCTTCTGATTCTGTAACGGCGAAATCAAAGGCGATAACGATACCCATAGAGATACCGAGAATCCATCAGGTATAGCGATAATAATTCATTTCTTATAGCGATAGTGGTCGCTATATTGACCATACTCATAATGTATTGACTGTAGCGATAATAAACCGATTTTGTGTCGTTAAAACCCAGAGTTATAACGACTATTTCATCAACGATAACGAAAATGTATCAGCATACCTATGGAGATGTCGATAAGCCTCAGCGATAGCGATTTATTTCGCTATATGTACCACATTTATACTACATGAGAGCGATAACATATAGATAAAATGATGCCGTTTTTGCATCGGCAAAAACTAGAGCAATAGCGATAAAGATACTTATTCGACGATAGCGATAATCCTTCGCTGCAGTTATCACATTGATTCTGTATAGGCAAAACCCAAAGCGATATCGATACTCTATCGGCGATAGCGATAATGCATCGCTACTTCGATTTCACGGATAATCTCACTTACCTAGTGATGATATAGATATTGCCTTATTGAATAAACCAATACTTTGTCAACGATATCTATGCTGTTTCGGCAAAACCGATAATTTATCGCTAGAATGATCATTCCGATACTGTATCAACTATAGCGTATATAACGTATCGTTATAGTGATAATAGCGACTCTCTTTCAGTGATAGCGATAATACATTATTATATTGAATATAATGACGTCATAGCTTTAGTGAAATGGACAATCTTTTCCTATGACATTACCAGAGATATTCTATATTTCCTCTTTCGTATGGTATTTTCTCGATAACCTCCCGAAAAAACTCTTGTACGAACTCGCGAGTTCGATCGCATCGACAAGATGCTATAACACACATAACTTTCATATTTTGAAATCCTATCCGTGAGAGGAACTTTAAAGTGGTACTGAATATTTGATGATCGAAAAGCAAATATCATACGATGACGACAACTAAAAAGTCACTGTTAAAAGCGGATACAGCATTTTTCAATTTCGGCACCTGAATAATGTATCGGTCGGCATAAAATGTGGGGGATCGATGAAAACGCTGGATTTTTTTAAGGGTAGAGTCTTTCATTCGAACATCAATAAGCGAACAGGGAAAATTGGGATGAGGTTTATTGCATCAATGATGAAATATATGTCACATCAAACCTTTCGCATTCATCGAGACTGATCATATTATCATCAAGACCCTTCGAAAATGAACTAACGTTATCGACTGAGATGAAATGAATTTTTTGCGAATTAATTTCAATTGATATCGAAGTGGTTCTATCGAGTTGAGTTGAATGAGTGGTATGGATGAGGTGTTGTGGAGTAGAATTGAGAATTTCTGCGAGTTAACTTCAGTTGATATCGAAATGTTTTGATTTACTAGAGTTGAAGGGAGTTGAGTGAATTGAACGAAGTTAAGTTAAGTCAAGTTGAGTTGAGTTAAGTCAAGTTACGTCAATTTAAGTTTAGTCGAGTTGAGTTAAGTCAAGTTAAGTTAGGTCAATTTAAGTTGAGTTGAGTTAAGTCTAGTTAAGTTAGGTCAATTGAAGTTAAGTTAAGTCAAATTGTGTTGAGTCGAGTTAAGTTAAGTTAAGTCAAGTTAAATTAAGTGGAGTGGAGTGAATTGGAGTGGTTTTAAAAGTGGATCAGTTTTAAGGGACTGATGGAGTCGAACGGAGTGAAACTTGCACATAATCAAAGAAGAGCAGCCCACTCTGTACATCGCACAGAATCTTCCTCCGCCCACCAGCATCCCCGACGAGGTCCATTCTCTCGCAAAGCGAGCCACTTCGTGATCTTATAAGTAGGAATCTTCGTTTTACGATACAACTCGGTCTGTAAATGTTAATCTGCCGGATTTTACGGTGCAAGTCTCGGAACGGCCGGGCGTCGGCGGCGTCCAGAATAAAAAATCCTCTCGGAGGCGTTCGCACAATAGGAGGCGATATGAAAGTTTGAAGGGACGTCGGTCCCCCGCGGGCGGCACTAAAGTTTGATATTGTTTTATTCGCTGCCCTCGTGCGGGTCAAGACCTAACTAAATTAGTTCTCAGGCCCCGATTTGTATTCCGTTACGATTCGCGTTTCCATTTACGGGTAACTTTTACGAGCTTCTCGTTTTTCCTCGGGCTACTGGGGAGGCTTTTCTTTTCCCCAACGAATACGAGGCGATCTTAGACCCGGATGAAGTTGATTGAATTAATCAAATTTCGAATGTTTCACCTTGTTGGGAAACACGACTCGTTTTTATTCATTTTGAAATGAATGAGGAGATCAAAAGTTTCCATTTTTGTTTGAACAATTCTTCAAATAGTAGAATACTTAATAGTTATTCGCTTACGTTTGATTTCTCATAAATGAAAATTTAGTGGACAAGAAACTTCAGAAAACCGTTCACAAAATTTCTAAACTTCCTCAACTTTCGTGGATCAGTATACGACGATGTATTGATATCTAGTTAACCTAGCAACGAACAATAACTCAATGGAAGTGTCAGTGTCAAATTTGAGTTCAAAAAAGTAAACCAGAGTTACGCAATAAATTCAAAGAAAGGAGATGTCCACCGAAACTGTGAAAATCGAAAAATTGGAGTATATATCTAGCCATCATCAAGTACCTGTATTTAGAAGGGTTAAGAGGTCAGCAGATTTACGAAGATATGCTTAATACCCTTAGTGATCAATGTCTTTCGTATGCGACCGTGAAAAATTGGACTGCAAGCTTCAAACGAGGTGAATTTTCCATTGAAGATGATGACCGATCGGGAAGGCCAGTTTCTGTGTCAGTCTCCGAAAATACCTATGCAGTTCATGACATGATTTTATCAGACCGTCGAATTGGGCTAAAACGGATGTCTGAAGCACTGAATATTTCATACGAACACGTTCATCATATAGTTCACGTCAATTTGGACATGAGAAAAATTGCTGCAAAATAGATCCTCAAATGTTTGAATGTTGACCAAAAGCGATCAAGGGTAGAAGCATCGCGTTCGATCTGTGCTCGATTTGAAAACGATGTAGTCTTCTTAAACCACATTGTTACCATGGATGGGACTTGGGTACATTTCTACGATTCAGAAACAAAGCAACAATCGATGGAATGGCGACACTCTGGTTCTCCAAGACCTAAGAAGTTTCGTGTCCAAAAATCTGCTGGAAAAGTTCTTGCCTCAGTTTTTTGGGATTGCCATGGAATAATCATGATTGATTTTTTGGATAAGGGTGGAAAAATAACCGGAGATTACTATTCGACATTACTGACCACTCTACGGAAAAAAATTAAAGAGGAAAGACGCGGAAAGCTATCATAAGGTGTTCTGTTTCTGCAGGACAACGATCCTGCACACGAATCTCATATTGCCATGCAAAAAATTCGTGATTTAGGGTTTGACTTACTAGAACTACTACTACTCGCACATTTTTTTTAGATCTCATAACTTTATTATTAAGGGTTCTTCAGAATCCGTAAAAAAAATTAAAAACTGTCAACTCGTCATAGCCTTCCAAAGGCTATATCTTGAAAGGGAGGTCGATTTCGAAAAAATTTATAGGAACTACCCCTGCTTATTTTCTTCGAGGAATCATCTCCCTAATTCCTTCGCATTTGTTTACAGACACCTTGTATAGGAAGAAAGAGAACACTGCACGAAGTTTTCTAGTTCAAAAGTATCAATACCTATATCAAGTTTCGAGAAAAATGTACCACTTCAACCGTCCACACGCAACATCGGCGTTTACCCTTTCTTGTAAGGTAGTTCAGTATACAGGGTGATTCATAACTCGAGGCGAAAAATTAAGGAACAACTCACTTAATTATTCTTTCACGTTTCATCAAGAATGTCTGTCTGTACATGCTCCCACGTCAAACCTATCGCCCAAGAATCACACCTAGATCGCGACGCGCGTAAAAACGCGTATGCGTCGTAGCCACCCCTTGGGGCAGGCGCCACCCGCACCCCTCGCCTAACTGCGTTAACTTCGGTCCCGCCATTTGTATAAAGTTTCCGACCATTTATTATTCAGCACAGCCAGATAGCAGCTCGTTATGTCGGCCCCGGTTCCGCAGAAGTAGAAATATTAATAAAATAATTTCCTGCCTACCTCTGCTCTCGAAATCTAATTTCCAGTAGGGGTTAATGCATTATTCACTCTAATTTTAATCTGAATCCTCTTCAGTACGATTCATTTAGTCTAGTTGATTCCGAGGCTTTGGAGTTTCAAGTCGATGTTTATTTTATTATTTTTTATTTATTTTTTTTGTCGTGGGAAATTTTAATTATTTAAATTTTGTATAAACATAAAGGAAAATAACATCGAAATCGATGGATATAGACAGTGTCCCTTTCTCAGGTGTGAATAGATGACGTATTTCAACTGCCCCACTTGAATGACGTTGAATTTCTGGAAACGCCGAAGAAATTGCATCTGTATCGTGGAAATATTTCAGAAAATCCCCGGTTAATCATCGAAAATGGTTCTCCGTTCTTCCTGAAAACTTAATCGATCTATTCCAGACCTGTCACAAGGGCGGATGATGGAGAAACAAAAAGCGACAATGTGATCGCAACAAATGGGGGGTTAACTTTTCGAACCGTGATCAAGTATTCATGGATTCAAATGGAAATTCCGTCAGAGAAATCTGGTGGAGTTATACCTTTTTCACGTCCGTCGAAAAAGTGTATTTGACGGTCGTTAATTCAGGGAAAAGGGCTGAAGTTGATACACTCAACGGCAAAAAAACGCCACCTGAAATTTTGCTGAGGTTTGTTGTTCGAGAACTTTTGTAATTTTTCATCGTTTTCAATTGTTTCTACGCCAAATTGTAGATAAATTCTTTGATGTTAAAACAAACTCCAGAAAAGTTTTAGAAAACTGTTAACAGGGTGAAAAAGCAGCCCCTAGAGATGGAACTTAAAAGTGGTTGGAATACAACTAATTTTCTCATTTCTCGGTAATTTTCAGCTCACATGTCAGTTAACGATCGATTGTAATAATGTATATCCACTTACCCAGGCCAGAAATACCAACCTCTAATATTTCGTGACCTATTTGAGCTTGATTCATTCCAAACAAGAGCATTTCCTAGCTCGTATCGGAATAATTGTCAGGGGAAAAAAACGGGCATTAGTAGAGGCCCGGTCGATGGCATAGACAAAGACCCCACTCGACCAAAATCGTTTTTTGTTCTTCAAACAGCGCGATTTGGAACTATTACCAGAGCCGTAATGGGCCATATTAGACGCCCCGCATCACCACAATCAAACCCTAATAGCCGAAAGTGGTGCGGCTTCGTGAAAGAAACCGAAGAAAAAATCATCTCCGACATGTCTCGTACCGAAAAGGTTGTCTCCGCACATTTTAAAATGTCATTAGAACCGTTTATTGGCCTTATTTAGGCATGTTGCCTTGTTATTTCGGTAATTACACCAAACGACCAGGATCGGGGGGTGGGGAGCTGTCATTATGTAACTCCTTCGCTTTCGGATATCGTTCAGTTTATACGTCGGGTTGTTAATGACGGTTTTGGGGTTATGAGCGGCAGTTGTTCTGCGTGGAGAGTTTCACCTTAATTGAAACGCGTCCGCTCGTTCGGAAAGTCTCAATTCCGGCGAATTTGGCAGTTGTGACCGCAGGATCGCCTCTCGCAGATGAAATGTCATAATTTCGGATTGGTTTCCGGCCGACTTGCGGGTTTTTCGATTTTGGCTCTAGTTGGGGAGCCGACGATGCTAAATCGAGATTTACTCGAGCATCGTGGAGACCCAGTGGATTTCGAAGATTATATGGAAGAAAGAAAAAAAGGTTCTATGATGTATGCTCTTTCAGCGGTGGGGAAAGCGTCTGCTGGTTTTCAAAGATGAAAAAAATCGTCAGGTGCACATACTCGAAGGTGTCAGATTGAAATACTGTATGCTCTACTTGTCCCATAATAAATTCATGTTAATCCGACAATTTCATAGGTGGGACTGGTCGTACGAAAGGGGAAAATTATCGCAGATCTAAACGTGATAGGTACATATATATTCTGAAAGAGCAACTTTTCTAGTTAAAAATCTGAAAATTTCATCCATCTCGGCGCAACCGTTCGATCTTGAGGAAATTTTAACCGAATCCAATTTTTTAGGAACTTTTCGAAGGTCATCTTTCGAGTAGATTAATCTTCCAGGAAAATTATCGTAGATCTGAACGTGATACATATTCTGAAAGAACAATTCTTCTAGTAATAAATTGGAGAATTTCATCCAATTCGTCACAACCATTCGGCCTTGAGAAGGTTTTAACTGAACCCAACTTTTTGGGAATTTTTCGAAGGTCATCTTTCGAGTAGATTAATCTTCCACGAAAATTATCGTAGATCTAAACGTGAGACATATTCTGAAAGAGCAACTCTTCTAGTAATAAATCTGAGAATTTTATCCATTCGGCGCAACCGTTCGGTCTTAACGAATTTCCAAGTGAAATTCGCAATTATTGAAAAATGTCATTTCTTAGATAAAAATCTCAACGAAGGGAGATAGTCTTTCGAAACTGCCAGCAACAGATTCAGCGTGTTCGAAAACCCATATTTTCATACCAAAATTCCGAATATCCGGCCCAGTTTAGAAGAAAATAATTTTCTTTGGTGGTACTTTCAGGGGATAAGATCTTCAGAAGTATGTTGCTGACGGCCAATAATAGTACTGATGATTTATCGAATGAAAATTCGAAATATCGAGAAATCCTCCACCTAATCAACGCAATAAATAAGCGAAGATGCTAATGAGCCCGACGCAGAACCCACGACAAGAACGTACCCATAGACCAGAGCCCATCGGCCATAAAAACCGCCATAAACATACAAATTTTCCCCTGTTCCTAATGAACGCGACATCAGACCAGTTAAATTTTTTTACCCGGGCTACTTGGTTACTCCGAATTCCAAGATAAACCGGACCAAATTCGAGACGTCCTATCTCAGCACGGATTTATTATAAATTAACTGCCTTACTGTGAATTAATTAAAATACAAGCAATTAAGGGGAACGAATGTGATGATTGTAAATATTTTATTGCCATTGAGGACGGAATTAACGATTCTTATTGATATATTTCAGGTTTTATGGGGCTCCATCGGGAACGTATAATGTTGGTACTCCGTGAAATCGTTAAATTTATCGCTAATTGCGGAATTCGGACAGGCTCGTCCTAGAGTGACATACCCAAAAACCAAGGAATATAGTCAGGTTCATTTATTCGGAGAGAAGGTACAGAAAATAAACAGATTTTGTTTAGTATTTAAAATGCCAAGTTTCGATTCGGTTGGATCGGTATTTTTGCACCTGGGCCCTTAACCTGTCGAGAAACTTTCAAGTTCTCTGTTTTCTTTCGAAAGTAACAGTGGATCAAAATCAGAAAGAGGCACCGGCATTGGCGTATATTGGCCTGAACTGAGAATCTCTAAAGCCCTGGGAAGGGCTCTCTATTTTGCAGACACTGGCTGTTTACGCATGAGCTCAGGAGTGTCTGAAAATGAAGCTCAAAGTGGCGCATATCTATATCACAACGGACAGCCAGGCCACGCTGAGGTCTCTGGAATCACACTGTCAGGGATCTCTGCTGACATGGGAGTGCCGTAATACCATAAAGCAACTGGTCACAGGCAATAAAGTGACTTTACTATAGGTACCAGGGCATTGTGATGTTGAAAGAAATGAAAAAGCCGATGAACTTGCAAAAAGGGCATCAAGGTTAACACCTGCTGGACCTGAGCCTTTCTGTGGGCTCGGAAAATACCAATATGAGGCAGCGGTCCAACAATGGGAGTTGAACAACAGAATAACCCTCTGGAGAAAAACTCCTGGACCTACTCAGTCAAAGAAATTCTTGATGATTTCACCGACCCACACAGGAACCTGCTTAAGCTGTCACGGGCTGAACTTCGGGTGATGGTGGGACTGCTGACAGGGCACTGTCAGTACAAATAACATTTATAGAGAAGAGAATTATTCGATTGAAGTGAAATTACTCATCGTTCAATTTTTATTAAGTTTTCAGACCGGTGTGAACATCAGCTGCTTAAAATTAAACCATGAACGCGATAGATCTTTCTGACGACGCTCCCAACCGAACAAAAACATCTCGTTCATCCTTTCTATCGATCACCGAACAAACAAACTTCTTCGGGCTCGATTATGAATAATTCCGAAAACGTCAGTCTAATGCATTGCGCTCTGCACTGCGTTAGGGCCGTTACTCCCTCCCCCTTTCGCCTGCTCAATATTTCACGGTCTCCGTTCAATTCCTCGAATATCCGACGGGATTATTTCCCGGGTTTTCAACCTAACAATTTACTTAATTGTACGTGTCGGCCAATCCTCGAAGGCAGTTCGATTGTCGAGAGTCGTCTCTGACTGCGTCGTTATTAATGCAAACTCTTCGGAATCGACGATACCGTTTCCGCGCCCTAATTGGGGCTAAAAAGGATCCGATGAATCTTTAAAACGGATTTAAACTGTCCTGTACACGGCGCGGCAACGGGTTGAACGGCTTTCAGAGGTAGAGTTGGATGATACCAAGTATATATGTACTTCTCTTCGTCACATCGAGGAAAATAAGGCGAAAATTTTACATATAAATATCCATAAATATTATTCCGAAGGAATAATCAACGGAAAGACTTTTCCATCGATGAGTTTGAATAGAATTATTATTTAAAAAGGTCATGAAGTGCTTTCAGAATAGTATACCGAGTAGAATACAGAGGCTAGCCTGAGAATTTGCATCACTGAAGTGACAACATGCCCAACTAGGGCACTGGACATCATAACTCTTCATCTTGTCAGTACTAAGCTCAGACTTAATCGATGCGATACATATTCTGAAAGATCAACTCTTCTACTAAGAAATCTGAGAAATTCATCGACCTCGGTGCAACCGTTCGGTTTTGCTGAGTTTTTAACTGAATCCAACTTTTTGGTAATTTTTCAAAGGTCATCTTTCGGGAAATTTCTCTTCCAGGAAAATTATCGTAGATCTGAACGTGATACATATTCTGAAAGAGCAACACTTCTAGTTGCGTAAATCTGCGAATTTCATCCATTTCGGCATAACCGTTCGGTCTTGAGGAAGTTTTAACTGAACCCAACTTTTTGGGAATTTTTTGAAGATCATCTTTCGGGAAATTTCTCTTCCAGGAAAATCATCGTAGATTTAAACGTGATACATATTCTGAAAGAGCAACTCTTCTAGTAATAAATCCGCGAATTTAATCCATTTCGGCATAACCGTTCGGTCTTGAGGAAGTTTTAACTGAACCCAACTTTTTAGGACTTTTTGGACGGTCAACTTGCGAGAAATTTATCTTCCAGGAAAATTATCCTAGTTCTAAACGTGATACATATTCTGAAAGAGCAACTCCTCCAATAATAAATCTGAGAATTTAATCCATTTCTGCACAATCGTTCGTTCTTGAGGAAGTTTTAACTAAACCCATTTTTTTGGGACTTTTTTGACGGTCAACTTGCGAGAAATTTATCTTCCAGGAAAATTATCGTAGATCTAAACGTGATACATATTCTGAAAGAGCAACTCTTCTAGTAATAAATCTGAGATTTTTATCCATTTCGGCAGAACCGTTCGGTCTTGAGGAAGTTTTAACTGAACCCAACTTTTTGGGAATTTTTCGAACGTCATCTTTCGGGAAATTTCTCTTCCAGGAAAATTATCGTAGATCTAAACGTGATACATATTCTGAAAGATCAACTCTTCTAGTAATAAATCTGCGAATTTCATCCATTTCGGCACAACCGTTCGGTCTTGAGGAAGTTTTAACTGAACCCAACTTTTTGGGAATTTTTCGAAGATCATCTTTCGAATCGTTAATCCTCCAGGAATATTATCGTAGGTCTAAACGTGATCTCCAGTGCCGTCCTTATTTCTTCATAACCGCGTGCTACTTAGCTCAGTAACCTAAATGAGGAATCAATCCGTTTACAGTCTGTTTTGAATTCTTTCCCCGTAATTGTCGGTTCAACGTCATCATTCCAATGTTTACTCGCGAACTTTCCTTCTTGTGGTGCGAATAACACTCATTAGCAGTGGTGATACTCCCTCATTTGGAGTTTGGCGATGAACCTGGTCATTAGATTTCGTTGGTTGCCACCTGCGGTGTACATGGCCTACTTTTCGGGCCGATTCGCTAATTGTACAGGAAGAAAAACCGATGCGCACATATGTGCGTTTTTTAATTTCTCACATTCCTCCCCCTTTCCAATATTCTGAATGTATATCGACCGTTCATTGTTTATGTAGATGTGAAGGATTCCCTTCTATCGACAGTCAAGTACCCTCCTGATCCGGACAATCAGGACCATAAATGTTAATCGATCGTCTGAACGGAAAGACACAATCTATTTTTAATGGTCAACCGCCCACGAACCCGCGGTCGCGATGGATTTTTCATTTGACCCGTACCATTTACCATACGATCGGAATGGTTACAAAATGACAGTGTTTACAGGCAATAAAAAACCGATCTAATACCAGACGAAATAAATCGATTCCATGCCTCTCTCAAACTTAATCGTAATCGGGCCCAACCATGATAACCTTTCTGTTTAAGGTAATAGACGGCTTCATTTGTTTCCATGTCGATGGGTACGTGATCGCTTAGTGCGTTCGATCGAAAAAAGTCAAGGATAAAATGATACCCTCTTTCGTACGTAATAATCAATTATTTTTATGTTGCGGAACCATGGCGTGAGTCCGACAGAACAATCTCCTAAAGTGATTACATGTCGGTTGAATTCTTTCAAGATTAATTCCGATATTGTCTTCGATTTTCTCGAATCGGGTTGGGTGTTTCCCCCCAGGATCTTGATCTATCCTTGGTGATGTTCTCTAATAGGTCCTGGAATAACAAAACTTCTCTCTCTCTCTCAAAAAATGTTAAATTTGGAATCATACATAATGAAAATCTATTAACTTACCTTGATCCGCCTGAAAATGCTACTTTTATAACGAAACACAAAATTTATTGTGAAAATCGGATATTTTCACCTTTTTACTAGAGGAAATATTGACGGTTATCAGACGAAAGCTGATATACAGTGCAACTCTCTAATTTGAAATGAATTCAGTGAATCAAAGACAGTTTTTCTGGAAGAAATATGCTATCAAACTATTTTGGAAAAAACGTCCTGACTAGTGTAAACTTCCCCTAAAATCTGACGGTCTCCTCCGGAATCACCCTGTATATCTATATATTCTAATCGAATCGTAATTCCATCTCGTAATAGAAAATCCTCCCAAATCATCCCCAGACGCCATAAATCCCGAAAATCTAATCTCACCACGAAAGGAATAATAATAGCAAATAAACATTTAGATAATTCTGGACGTTCGTCCGAGCCCTGTCAACTCTCCCTACAACCAACCATTCGAGCCACTTAATAAGAGCGTCTAGTCGAAAGTCTTCGGGTTTTTATTCGAGCACGTAACGACTATGTAGTCGTTCTGTAAACTTTAAATACTCCGAGATTTGTAATCGTTTTACATGTAAAACCCATTAGGGAGACAGGCGATCTTCTTCTGCAACCGATACATTGGACCCCTGACGTTGACATGGCCCTCTTGTTGTTGTGTAGTCAATACCTTCTTTTGTCAGTCGATGGGATGTATTTCAGTGCTCATTGAAGGGGAACGCTGAGCGAAAGGGTGCGAAAGAAATACGACACCCCATAATAGCTGGGATTGTGTGTTTTATTTTTTGATACGCATAATGTACGAAATGGAAAATGTGCAGGAAGATCGTATAGATTAGATAAGATCGACTATCGTTCAAAAATTCTCTAGGGTTAGAAAATGTAGTCCTTTGTTTTCTAGACGTACTTCCACTCAAATTCTAATGAAAAACAGACATGAAAATGAAGTTGCAAAAATTAGACATTTGCTTACTATTTAAATTCTTTATTAACCACGCATTTTCGTTCAGAACTATGCTCAAGCATACATTTATAGAATATTTGAAATCAGCAAAATACAGATTCACATTATCCAAACACTCGATAAGGTTTTCATGTTCAATTATTTCTGCGCTGTTGGGGCCGAACTGGTATAAATTGTCAATTCCCAACCTTAATTTATTAGAAGACACTAGAGCCATCTATTTTAGTGACTTTGATTTTGGTTTCAAGTGGTGTCATCTAAAGGAAGATGAGTATATTAGAGCGGGATAGTGAATAGAAGTTCTCTAACAATAAGTGAAGTATTCTGTATATTGAAAACTGAAACAGAAGCAGAGACCTGTAATGAAACTTCAACGTTAGGTTAATAGATGGCGCCAAAAACAGTAGTTATCCACGTAAAATTAATTTTCTATTTGAGGTTCAATGTAGGACGGACAGATGCCGCCAGTCATACATCATTTGAAAAATTCACCCAGGTATTTCAGGAATTTTCATGGGTTTTTCACAAAAAACTGAATAATCGAGAAGGAAATAAAATCAATTCAGATTATATAATGAAGGCTGAAGTATTTTCCATATAATTTGAAAAATTTACAATCTTCAGCCTTGGTTCTATATTTATGTGGGCAGAAAGATACTGGGATGTGAGTAAAGATAAAGGTGAAACTCACAATATGAATCCCTGTGGAGTGCAGAGGATTAAGACTCAAAAATTCGGGAATTTCAGGATTATTTTGACAAAGGACTAATTCAGTTGGCAAAACTTGTGTGGCACCGAATGATCTTGTGAAATTAGTGTAATGGGTTCAAAATATGCTATAATAGCGAATTGCAACGTTAAAAGTAGACTAGAATGTTTGGTTATTGTTGTAGTGAATTGAGAATATGCACCTATTGCACCAGTTTTACCAATGGAATTCGTTATTGCTTTCTCCACGTACTGACATGAAAAGTTTTTAATCATAGATTTTGCCTAGTGAGCTTTGAATTTTGTGAACTTTTTCTCAGTTATCAGCATGACTTTTCAGCAAATGCTAACTATTCCTTTTTTCTTCATTTTCATGGAACATGGCGATATAGTTACGTTCCCCATTTTCCACTTCTGTCCGAAATTTATCCTTCTGAGTTCATTGTACTTTGAAGACACTCATAAGAATGAGAATGACGAAGGAATGGCTGCTTCAGAAAGCTTATATCGTCCGATATGTGTTGGTGTTTTCGGTAGGGGTATTTATGAAATTCAGTGATCTTTTGATCTCTTATCTCTTGTCTACTACTAGCTACTAGGCTAGCAGGTACCTATTATCTTCATTGCCAATATTTCTGTGCTGAAATTGAGCGTCATAAATTGGTTGCTGTGATTTGTTTGAAGAAGGTACTTTTCTCCATAGAGTGACACAAACCGATCCGAAATTTTTGACGTTTTCACGGTTGCAGAAGCCAGGAAACAAGTCATCACTCCCTTAGTACATCAATTAAGTCTTTGGGTGTATCTCAACAACCTCAAAACCGAGCTTAATGACAAACCTTCATCAACAAAAACATAAAAAACAGATCCCGGCCAATATATCAAGAATTACGTTGAGTCGTTCGTCAAATTCTCAATTAAAGGTGTCGGGGTTTCTCCCACGCCTCGCTCTCCGTCCTTTTTCGACCCGTTGCGTGCGTAGCGACCACTTTTCTCCTTTTACCACCCAGAAACAAAAGTTCTACGTACCCACTTAATGCCTAACATGGCTCCCTGCCTGGCAACGCCATTCAGGTGTTGCTTCGATGTTGTTTTATCAAACCGCCGCTCTTTCGGACGGTGCTGCCCTCTGCCCACCCAATAAGTGAGACGTTCCGTTTGAAAACGAAGCCGACAAGTTGCGGTTGGACGGGTGAATGGCTCACCTTGTAGGGCTCTCAGGATTGGACTGCGGCCTCGAGTTATCTCCGTGTGGGATTTCTGGTCTTCGCTGCCATCCTCGATTCGAACCATCAAAATGGTCCGGAATCGATATCTGAAAGAAGTAAATTAGGAAAAATCTCATCTTCCTTACAGCTGTTCATGAAGATGCAATTTTCTAGAATAGAAATTTTCATCTGCACTCAGTTCAATATCCAAATATATCTACATATGATCACTAATTTATTTTCTGTTTTCGAGCCACGCTGTTTCGTTTTTAATGGCCCACTCTGTAGATACCGAATTGAACAAATTTCAGGGTTCTTGAATGTCGTTCAATTGAAGGAAAAAATCAAATATTTTTGACCAGATGTTGAAGAATTACGAAGATATATTGATATCAATTTAGACTAGACCAGTTCCATGCTATTGCGTTACCATAGCAACGAACAATAACTCATTAGAAGTGTCAGTGTGAAGTTTGAGGTCAAAAAAGTAAACTAGAGTTACGCAATAAATTAAAAGAAAGAAGATGTCTACCGAAATTGTGAAAATCAAAAAATTGGAGTATCGAGCCATCATCAATTACCTGTATTTGAAAGGGTTAAGAGGTAAGCAGATTTACGAAGATATGCTTAATACCCTTGGTGATCAATGTCCTTTGTATGCGACCATGAAAAATTTGACTGCAAGCTTCAAAAGAGGTAAATTTTGCATTGAAGGTGATGACCGATCGGGAAGGCCAGTTTCTGTGTCAGTCCCCGAAAATATCAATGCAGTTCATGACATGATTTTATCAGACCGTCGAATTGAGCTAACACGGATATCTGAAGCACTGAATATTTCATACGAACTCGTTCATCATATAGTTCACGTCAATTTGGACATGAGAAAAATTGCTGCAAAATAGATTCCCAAATGTTTGAATGTTGACCAAAAGCGTGCAAGGGTAGAAGCATCGCGTTCGATCTGTGCTCGATTTGAAAATGATGTAGACTTCTCAAACGGTATTGTTACTATGGATGAGACTTGGGTACATTTCTGCGATTCAGAAACAAAGCAACAATCGATGGAATGGCGACACTCTGGTTGTCCAAGACCTAAGAAGTTTCGTGTCCAAAAATCTGCTGGCAAAGTTCTTGCTTCAGTTTTTTGGGATTGCCATGGAGTAATCATGTCTTCTAATATTTTCTTAGGTCTCCAAAGTACCTTTTAACATCTGCATTCAACTTCCATATACGTACAAATAGAGATTCGAAGGATTTTGAAGGAAAATCTTGATAATGTACAGGAAACACTGTAAAAGTTCGAGTTACAGAGGTTCGACTGTATTTGCAACAACCCTATATTCAACAGAAATTTATGCGTTACCTTGTCACCTCATTTCAAAGATTTATATTCCACAAACTCAACGTAAAATTCAATTTTACGTGGATTCATTTATGCATTCACCAAATTTTTGAGTTCACTTTTAGAACTGTTCAAATCAAACTACTTCAAGGAGGAATAATTGTCCAGTGTTATTTTTCGATCACGAATGATTGGTGATACCATTAGGTACGATAGCTTCCAAGGCGTATTGAACATTTTCTGTGAAAATATCAAGACTTGTTGATATATAATTGAGTAAGCGTGAAATTCTTCTTTCGTTCTCATGTGGGAAATATGCAGCTTCCATTATGGTTGGAAAAAAGGTAGCAAAGCACGAAAAGACTTTGATTTACTCTGAATTTAGGTATTCCAAGTTAAGATTTTTACAATATCCTTCTATTTTATTTTCAATGTCTGTTGTTACTATAACATCAATGGAGAAAGAACCACCAGGAACTTGAAGCAACTATAGAAACTAAATTGCAGAGATATAACCATTCTGAGCATTTGCGAAAAGCTCTCACGTCTTTCGTCAGGCTCTTATAGAGATAATAACAAGAGTTGACGCAATGGATTCGCTTATACCAGACCGGCGAAATTCATAAGGGCAGGTGCAAAAGCAGCCTTACTTTCAGGTGGAGCAATAATCGATTACCTTACCCCATTATGATTGAATTATGCGCCACCGTGTGCTTTGTTTCGGGTCTTCCAATCAATATACGAAATTCATGATGTCGAACGTGCTATTAATCGAATACAGTGGCGTGTTTATACGGGGCTTGAGGGGATGGAATTAGTTATTATAGACCCTATGAAAGGGTTGAATGTAGGTGTTAGATACACGTAGGTATGTCGAAAATATGAATTCCTCTCTCATCCTTCAACGTCTCACTCGGATAGTTTGCAGTTTTTGCGTGGATGCTTTTCTTCATCTGGCTTAAACGGTGTTCAGCGAGCCAAAAACTGTTGATCTTGAGAGCTCATCTGCTTAAACGATATACAGATAATGATCTCTCTCTGGTCAGTTATGGTGAACTCATTAGTATAATTAGGATTGCAGCGTCTTGCTTTTACTGCAAACAATTGCACGGTACTAATTGATATTCGTATTAGGAGATTTAATTACACGAACATTCGCCAAGATAATTCATATATTTATGCGAAATACGAGGATATTCCATCTAGAAACCGTACAGTTAGATCGTTTGTTTAATTAGTTTGAACATATTGAAATTTGTAGCTACGCCGTTCGACTCACGAAAAATTCACAGTCTCCCGAAGGGACTCGTGTGAGATCTCTCATCCGGACCATCTGTTTGGTCCGAATTAAGGTTTATTAGTGAAGACCTAAGTTGGTCAGTCAAATCCAATTTTCGAATGAAGTAGAGGACATTAGCACTAAGTTCTGATTTCTCGTGGTCGTAAAATCACTGACAAGTGGTAATGTTCCAACTTAATGCCCCTCTCTCCTATAGGGGGGACAACTGCACGTCTGTTTATTCATCACTCTTCGATTCACATCGTTCACGATCACTGTTATCGTGGGGCATCAAATTTTTCCCACCAAATTCAAAACGAAAAGGAAATCTAGATCCTACTGCTCCAAAATGGAAATGAATAATTGGGGTAGGTATATGTAGGAAATAATATACAGGGTGAGTCTTTGACTCGTAGAAATATGTAGTAGAACTGTAAATTCTTGAGGTGAAAAGAGACAGTTTTTTCCTTTACCGCTTATTCCGATTCAGCCCTGATAAAAAGATATAGATATTTTGAGTTTTCATAATTAGCTGTGCCACCCCTGAGAAAACAAAATTACTTTCAGAATAACTAGCTAAATCTTAGACACTACCTACACATTTGACGATCTTTTAAAAAGAGTTCAAAGTACCCAATTTTTCGAATTTCATAGATATTTTTTATTTTTGAACATCAAATTACTCAAAAACGGCGCATTGTACGAAAAAATATGAAGAATACTTTTATTTTACAAAACTTTCAAATATTCATTAGATAGCGTCCAACTTAGCTTCAAGAGTTGGGTTCTCTGAATTTTTGGTATTTTCAATTGGTAATGGTCATAAAGAGAAAACTGGAAGACGTGGGTGATATCTTGTGTTCGAAAAAGATTCATCAAATAAATGAAAAACTATATTGCGAAATTCATTTCATTCGATAAAACCGTTTGTGTGATAAAACTAAAAACAACATTTATGGTTTTTCAACAGCCTGTATCTTTTAAACCGATTCGGAAAAAATGGCGAAGGAAAAAAGTGTTTCTTTTGACCTCAAAAATCCACTATTAAAATATTTGTATGAATCAAAGATTCACCCTGTATGAAGAGAAATTTAAAAGATACATCAGTAGGTACGTAGTATACATAGTAGTATACATAATACTATGTACCTACTGATGCATTAGGTGACCTGAAACTGGTAAGAGTAAGCAAGACTTCTTGAGGGCGACAACATAGTAGGGAAATTAACAAAATAAGATTCTCCCTTCTGTCTCAAACAACTTGAAATCAAGGTATAACATCGTGTAGGGCCTCCTTTAACTCTTCGTAGTGCTGTTGCTCTATTAAGCGTTGAAATTTTGGAGAATGTTTTGCCAAATGTCCGTCAATGCATTGGCGAGATGTTTTGATGTCTGCGGTGGGTCAGGTAAGCGGAGTAATTGCTTTGACATTGTAGACTAGACATGTTCGATGGTCTGGAGAGGCAGTGAGCTTATCCATTCGGTTAATGCCATGTACCTACTTGGTGGTGATATGGCATTGTATTATATCCAGAAAACCGAAATTCTTACCAATATCTGTGTGAAATTCTGAGACTTTTCAGTTAATAACTTGATGAACATGTGTTTGGCAGTTCATACTTTCTACCATCGAAACTTGGACAGAACTTGATCCACCATGAACCAGAATACGTTTGAATAATCCTTGTGAGTTTATGAGGCTTATTACAAAAACATATTAAGACTTTGGAAGATCATTTAGGAATGCAGAGATGGAACGCGTGAATTGGGAGGTTCGCGGGGCTTGTTCATGAACGAAGTGACGCCAATACATCTATAAAAGTTAGTGTCTTGTATGTGTGCATGGGTGTCGGTTAGCGCGGCGGTAATTAGTTTCCTTATGGGGAAGATCAAAGGCGCCGCCGCGCAAGCCCGCCCCCAGCACCCTCGTGGCCCCCAGCTCAAAAGCACCGCCTCGGCCGCGACCGTTCCGGTCCATAAGATACCTAGATTTATTGACAATTATCAACACTAATTTAGACTCCTATCTTTGATATAACAATTATCTACCTTCTAATGCACAATCGGCCACTACGCTCGATACGACGCAGGTAATTTGATTTGTACGACAAATATGTCGGGATTTTTCTGAAAGATCGCAAAGGAGATTGAGATGAGGTTAGCTGTTTGTGCAGTATCGGTTTAATTGGACGCCGGCAGAGGTTACGGTGTCTCAATTTTGTTTGATGAATGTGGGAATGGGAGATGGATGGGTAGTTGACTGTTCCGTCCCGGTTTGGTCGTTAGATGGCGCCAATTTTTAGAAAGGGTGTGCGGGTTTATCTTTCATGTATAACACGACGTGATTGTTAAAGTCGAAAGATGGAAAAATCTTGTATCAACTTCCTAAAATGCATTTTTGGGTGGCTAGAGTACGCAGTGCCCCTTCAAACCCCCAAACTTGTTTTTTCACGATTAATTTATCAAAACTCACTCAATATATGAGAGTCAGTAGTGTTGTAGAACTACATTGTTTGGCAATAACAAAAAATACCCGAAGCAAGTATAAATTTGAAGATTAATGGAAATGTCAATAAAATTATTGTATGAGAAACGTCGCAAAGGGTTGGCGACCAATTTCAGATGATTATTATTGGGGATATTGAGCAACTGAACAGGTGAAAATGCAATTGCATACCCCAACGGCCTTTAGAAGAAACCTCGCGATTCTCTACTGGTCTCATAGCAGAAACTACCTTCCTTCACTTCACTCATAGTTGCTCAAATATCACTCTAGTTTAACTAACAGATGATTCCAATAGAAATGACAAACTGCGTTCCTTTTCCTGCCCGCAAAGTGTCGCCAGCGACTGGGACAAAAAACGCCTGACAAACCGGAGTCAGGCAACCCTATTCACGATCGGACATGGTTCATTGAAGAGTATTGACATCAACCACAGCCTGACAACGTTTTTTTCATACTTTCGATCAAACTGTTGAAGTAGCCTTCGTCAATTATCACTCTACAGAGACGGCAAAAGCCCTCTGAGTTTTTGTGGATGGAATGTGAAGGTGGTTTATGAGAATCCAAAGTTTTTTGTAGCCGATCCCAAGTGTTTTCAATGGGATTAAGGCGGCCGAGGGAGCATGGACAAGTGGAGAATGCCATTATCGTCCAAAAATGAAGAATTTGGCCCAATAGCAGCATGAAGGCATGATATTGACAATGATTTGCTCCATGATAATCTGCGTATTCATGGTAGCATCAAGCAACAACAATTCTGTACTACCAATAACCCTATTGGCTTCGTCCACACTAGGTTTACGTCGAGGCCTAATCGCAAAACAAAATTTCAGATTTTGAATCAAAATTTATTGTAAGAAAGTGAAACAATAACTGCTACAAATTTCTTAGAAACGTGAACCACAACAATAACTTGCTTGGAACTGAAAACCTTATATCAAACAAGGAGTAAATCATTCAGATATAAGGTAGGTAAGGCAGATATATATTTCCAACATTTTCAGAAGATTCAGAAGTTCTTGAAGTGAAGGTTCAGATTCAAAATTTGATAGAAAAAGCTTATGGACGAATCAAGAATTTAAAATATTCGTGGATCGCAGACAACCACCCTAAATCAGGACGGGCTTCCGTCAAAGTCGAGACAGGGCAGACAGCCCTTAGCCGATCTCGCCCGGTATATAAAAAAACCCCTGTAATTCCGCAGTAATCCGGCATGACACAGCTAAATATAATTGCTGCCTGCCTCGGCCTTTATTAATTTTTTAATTATAGCGATAGCCATCGTTTGCTCCTTCGGCATGGGTAATCATTATTTAATGCTCAGTTAGAAAATTAAATTCGAAAAATACACCTTATATACTACCGGCGCTGCTCGACTCGGCGTTAATCACATTTGTTCTCCTCTCCGCGTATGGACGGAGAATTTCGAAATTGAATCAAATTGGTAAATTATAACGTCAACCACTTGGATCTGCATGGACGACGCCTCACGACCATGAATTATCCGATGCAAAATGAATGGCGGGCATTAGCCGATTAATAATTAATCAGGGTAAGATTGAGGCGTAGGCAATGCGGCCGGTGGGTCGGCCAGATCGGACGAAAAGGCCTTAGATATTAAACGAATCCACGTTAGAATCGATCTCGAGGTTCCATAATTAATGAGCTCAGAATAAAGCTCGAACAGCTATACAGAACAAACCTTAGTGATATTTCTCGAAGTTGACCTAGACTTTTTTGTTAATTTTGATCCCTATTCACTTAAAACTATCATGAATCTGATAATGCAACCTTTCACAAGCTTCCATGGAAATAATATAAACCTATAACAGCCAAATCACCCTGCTTAAACCAAAAGCATATTACAATTTGTTACATTTTTAATACAATTTGGTGTAGGTTCTTTCTGAAGCTACATCCTCCACTTGTAACACACTCAACGATTCAAATTCTGATTTTGATCTTTCTAAGGACGTCCCATCCTCGAATTCCAAGATCTGCTATTATCATAGTGAAATATTTTGTGACATCAGACCATCTTATGCTGAAGGGTCACAACACACAGACCACTATCTAGAAGTTAAGCTGGATTCCTCGATGAATTTCAAAGCTCCTTAGGAAAATTTGCGTCTGAAGTTGAAAACTAGGAATAATATTCTGCATAAACTAACTGATACTTCATTTATGTGGTGCTGATACAACTTCTCTTTGAACAGCATCCCTAGCTTTGGTTTTTTCGGTTGCTGAATATTGTTGCCCCGTTTGGATTAATAGTCCTCATGTGCAAAAAATTGATGCACAGTTTAATTCTTTCTATGAGAATTATTGCAGGAACTATTAGATCTTTACCTATTCAATGATTACCAGTTCTTTCAAACATTGTACCGCCCCATATTCGTAGATGGTGCTCAGTTATAAATTCTTGGAATAAATTTCACTCTTTTCCCGACTCATTTCCAATTCTGTCCTATATTCCACAAAATACTATTCCCAGACTGCATGAAGTCGCGTAAATCCTTACGATTCAACTATTTCCTTAATTTGAATGTAAGGGACAAGGAAATTTGGCAGTCTGAATGGAAAACATGTACTATTTTCAACCAAGAATTAGTTAGTGATTCCTCGTATAGAGTTCCTGGTTTTGATCCTCTCTAGGAAAATATGGTGTATTCTGAATTGTATAAAAACAGGTCACGGACGTTGCAATATTATGATTTTCCGATGGAATTCAGTTGAAAGACCTATGTAGTTGTGAAAGCGGAGAATCAGAAGAAACCATAAATCATCTCCCATTCATAAATTTTAGGATAGTTTTAGAACTATTCATGCAAATCCCGAAAATTTCTTGAATTGGGTTGGGTTGTGAATTTTAGATCAATCTGGCATATAGAACTTGAATTTATTATCTCACACTTTTCTGTTTTTGTTTTTTTTTAGTTTTTAGTTTGGAGAAAACTCGCTGGATTTTCTTATTCCTCGAGGAAAGGATCAATTTTTGCAGTGCGAGATGCCCTTCATTCTTCAATATGAAATATTTCAGCTCATTTTCAAAAAAGTTTCATCTCTTATACAATCCACTACACTCACTGGGAGAAAGGGTTTTTTACTGGGGTGTTTCTCTAAACTCTTGTATCATACGCAAAATTGTATGATACACGATAATATTTCTGTTCAACTGTTTATGATGATGTTTTATTCAACACTGTTAACTTCGAACAACCCACAAAAACCTATTCGACAGTCGCGGAGTGAATGAAAAAAATTACCATCTCGAAAACGAGACGTTCTATCGTGACGTCCAATTGGCCCAATCAAAATTTCGGCAACAGGACGCCGCCAGAGGGCCAATTAACTACAGAAACTCTTGAAAAGAATTGGCCTAGGGGGGTCCCACGAGTTCCTTGTCTGTGGGACAGAGTATATTAGCCCCGCTGAAGCACCGAAATGAGTAGCCTTTACCGCAATTACCAGTTGATATTGATGCCCTGTAATTTGACCACCGAAGACACTTTAAGAGCAGGGAACTGATCTTTAAAATACCATTTCACTGCCTTCTTTTAGTATTTGTATAATTTGGAAAATTGATTTCGTTGCCAAACTCTCCTCTGACGGACAGCTGCTGCGCATGCGTTTCGGCGGTCCTTTGTGGATCCTGTATGATTAAACGATAGTTTTTCGTGCGAAATCATTAGTGCATTATTAGTTGAATTGGTGTTGAAGTGTGAATTGGTCGAGAAAAATCCCACGCTGATATCTGAGGTCTAAGTGGACACAAGGATCAGCAATTCCTTCGATCTTATTCCACCGAGAATAGGTTGAATGAACCCTGACTTCCTCTTTCCGCAATCTGTAGGGAAAAATCGATTTCCCAAAAATATTCTTGCATATTGTCACATCGATTAAACCGAATCAAAACATACTGCGACGTGTTATAAACAATGTCACGTCATTGAAAACAATGCAGATCCAGACGAAATTATGGTATATAATATCCAAGTGGGTATTTCGAATAACAAGTGACTCATAGCTCATCCAACATGAAAGTGCTTTCCTGTATCGCTATTTTGGTTTGCGTTCTCTCTGCAGTTTCCTGTTGCGTAAGTTTAAGAATATTCCTGCATCGATTTCCAAAAAAAATCGAGTCGGTGGTTAGATCATATTGATTACTTCCAATTTTCAGTGCATACCATCCAAACCAGGCCTATGGGACTGTAAGGCTAAAAAACTGGATGAGTTGATGGACAAGATGGATTTTCTGATGGAGAAGAAACTGGAGATGCAGAGTAAGTTGCAGATGTACAAGAATATGAAACAGGCGATTGGTTTCTGCGGAAAACTGCCCTGCAATTGTGAATTCGTATTCGGGAATCCCATAGAACAGTGCAGACCTAAAACAATAGCACCTCTTCGTCATCCTTATGGGGATTGTTGGGGTTATTAATAAATATAATTGAAAAAATGCACCATTTTTATTGACTTTCGAATACTGATAGGTAGGAAAAAATTATGGCATGAAACAATCGAGCCATTTGAAAAAACCTGAAATCTTCGACAAGCCAACAATATTATTTTACGTTTAAGATGAAACAGCTAGCCTGAGGCGTCATCCATCATCCTAAAGGATTATACGATGAAATTGATGATAATTTGAAGAAAACATAAAAATGCGATGTGATGTTCTTCAGCGTGGCGGCATTCTCAGAGTAGGTATCGCAAATCAGTATATGAATATATGGTTCCTGATTTACGATAGGAATCGATTGATATTCGCATAAATTCTACGTAATCACTAGAAAGCTATTAATTCTATCGTCGAGCATTGGCGTACCATTGCCGGGAAAATTTTTTTGCTTTGCGACTTTGAAAGGAACGAAACAACCTCCCAGATACATGTACCTACATGGCTAGATGCAACATTTTATATGTGCAATCAGTCCAAATCATAATTCCTTCCTCAAAAGGGTTTTAATCAAAAACTCCAAACCACAAGGTAATTCTAGAACTGGCGTAGATACCCTGCTCAAAAATTGGAATGGGTAATTTGCGTATACCTGTAATAATATACAGGGTCTTTGACTCGTACGAATTCTGCAACAGTAGATTGTTGAGATCTAAAAAAACACTTTTTTCCCATACCATTTTTCCAATTCGGCCCTGATAAAAATATATGGCCATTTTAAGTTTTCATAATGAGGAGTGCCACTACTGGAAAAACCCAATTTTTCAAATTTCACAGCTAGTTTATTTTTGAATATCAAATTACTCGAAAACAGCTTTCAAATAGTCATTAGATAGCGTCCAACTTAGTTTCAGGAGATTTTTTAAATTTTTCGTATTTTTATGGTATGTTATGCACTTTTTCATGCTTGAAATCAAGGTTGGTATCTCCTCTAGTTCTTCGTAGTGCTCTTACACTATCCGCCATTGTGTCAAAGTGGTTATCAAAGATGGTTTGAGGAATATTTTGTCAAATATCCGTCAAAACATTGGCGAGAGGTTTGGATGCCTGCGGTGGGTCAGATAAGCGGTGTAATTGTTGTGACATTGCAGATCAGATATGTTTCATACAAGGAAAGGCAGCGGCCAATCCAATAGGTTGATACTATGCATTTCTACTCAGTCCAGGACCATATATATTTCGTCTAATATACAAAATACTGAAGATTCCATTCAAGTCATGACATTCGGTCATCTTAAAATTTCCCCTAATGGAAAAACCTTCAAATGCTTTTCTCTCACTGACGTGGACCTTCCAACTGGTCAGCAAAAAATTAATTTCAAACCTTTTTACCCGTCCGTATCGGTTCCCTCTTCAAACAGCTCGATTTCAATCATTTCGTTAATTTAACCGACACTAGTCATTACGTACAATGCCCGCTCCTCGACTTTCGAACTGTTCACTTCTATATTCCTCTCCCTCCGTGCTACGCTAATGAAAACTAATGATATATTCCCCGATGGAATGGCACACATAAAACAGCGTCATTAATAGAATCGTCGGGCCTGATTATTACGAATCCCGTAATATATTCACATTCGTATAAACGAAAAATGAGAGAAAAAAAAACGGAGAAACTCGGCGGTCGGGTTATATTTGTCGGTATCGTCTACAGCGTGTTTGAGTTTTAATATACGGTGGTTGCTAATCGGAATCGGAGCCATAAATTACAACTTAAGTTGATTGCATTTAGGCAGAAATTAATTGAAAAACGCAGAAGCTACTAATAAGTTACCCTCAAACGTTGGCGTTCGAATGAGATGCCTGGATCTCCGCCGTTTTTATAACTCCCGACGACGGTGAAATATTTTTATGAGAAAGCCGCAATTCCTTGTTTGTTTCTTTCCAATTCGAGCCGTTCTCTCATCCATATTAAGCGCATTCCACGAAAAGTTCATTATCCCCAAAATATTTACTACCTTAATCGTCATACTTACTACCTTACTTCATTCGAAGAGTCATTGTGACAAAAACTGACTATGATATTAAAGGTAGCCAAATGCACACGACTGCCTTAAGTCATAGTTACCACCTTACTACCTTAGAAGAGTCATAGTGATAAGGAGTAACTATCACATCTAATTATGAAGGCCCCCCTGAAACCCGAGCAGAAATGGGACATACTCCGAAGCTTCCTGATTCCAAGGTATATTCACTCCCTCCAGTCTCCCGCCGTGTATAAGAAGGTCTTAAAGAAAGCAGACGAAATGATCAAGAGAGCTGCCAAGAAGATTCTCAAGCTGCCTATCACTATAGTAGACGAAGCCTTGTACACCCCAACATCCTTAGGTGGCCTGGGTCTGTTCTCCCTGACCCGAAAGATCCCAATCATCATGAGGGACAGAATGGATAGAGCAGCTGCAGCGTCGCCCTTATTTGCGGCAGTGCTGGAGGCCAACAGCCGCAGGGTACAACGAGTTCATCGCATGATCCACCCACTTGGAAGTCGGCAGTAGATCGGGCCAACGCTGTGACGCTGGAAGGGTCTTTCTACGGTGGAGGAACTCAACAGGCAAAAAACGACAACGCCTCCAACTTCTGGATAAACAGCCCACCTAGAATATGGAACACGCGAGATTTCTTGGCGGCTATAAAACTGAGGACGAAAACCCTTCCCTCACGGGGACTTCCATACGGAAGCTTGCAGGCAAGATTGTGTAGGGCAGAATGCGGCAGGGTTGAATCGCTCTGTCACGTTCTTCAGAGATGCCCGCTTGGAAGTACGAAGAGAAACGCACGACATAACATCATCGCAAGACGACTTTATAAGATGGCTATGCCGAAGGGCTGGAGGGTGACCGAGGAGCCGAACATTCGGGGTCGTCTCAACAAGCCAGACCTTCTCTGCGAAAAAGATAACGTCATAATAGTGAACCTATGACCTCAAAAAAGCCACTTACAATCAGCCGGAGTTCCTGGAGGCGTTGGCGGGCATATATCCCAATAAAACTGTCCACGTCCTCCCATTCATAATAGGAGCCAGAGGTCTATGGTGCAGGGAGAGCAATACCTTCCTCGATGCTCTCGGAATTAACACCCAACACAACCGCAGAGATCTGGTCACAACCACCATGAGGGGCAGCTGGTCGATCCACAGAAGTGTGTAGAGGACACTGGGACGAACTGTAGTGTGTGGGGGCACGTAGTCGGTTGGTGTGGTGCGGTGGTATAAATGTTTCGTTTCCGTGTGAGCTGCGGTGCCGGGTAGTGCGGCATGCAATTCGCTACCTCTGGCAAGTTCCACAGAGAGGAATGAATCTTTAGGTGCGTGGTGGGTCGCTTGGTGCGGGAGTGATGGCCTGTTATCCGCCTGTAGTGATAGTGTAAGTGTTTTCTGAACTGTCATTCACTCAGCTCCCCATTGTTCTTGTTTGTGAATGATGTAATGAGTTTGTTTTATACCTCCTTGGCCTTTTGGCCCTTACATGTACCCTTACATTGAATAAAGATATGTCTAGCCAAATGCCCATGACTACCTTAGAAGAGTCATAGTGACAAGAAGTAACTATGACATCTAAGGTAGCCAAATGCCCATGACTACCTTAGAAAGTCATAGTTAGATTTTGGAATTTGGCATTTGCAGATTATTTTCAGAAAATCGAGGATTTATTGATATCTAGTTAGCCTAGACCAGTTCCATGCATAAAAAATATTGCGTTACCACAGCAACGAACAATAAATCATTAGAAGTGTCTCAGATTTGGCTGCATTCGACTATCATCTCTTTCCTCAACTGAAAAAAAGTTTAAAAGGTCGTGAAGTAATAAAAGCTGTGGAAGTCTGGTTTGCAGAGCAAGAAGAAACATTTTTTTTGAAAGGTCTAGAGACGTTGCAGGTTCGCTGTTATAAATGTATCCCATTAAGAGGAGAATATGTTGAGTAATACAAATTTTGACATTGAAATTTTGTTTGGTCCTTTAGTAGGCTAAGAATTTTTCAATATATCCTGGTATATCGCAGAGTAATCGATCAGAAGACAATAATTCCCTCTACCACCTTCGTTGAACAGTCGTAATCTTGCAAATTGCATCGGAATCGCTGCCTGCATTCAGCATCAGCGATAACAAATGCCATTTCTCGATCCATCGAAATTTCACTCCGCGATGAACAAATCAACGCAGGAAATCGATCCCCGCGTCTAGGCGGCGATAAATAATCGAATCGGACTAATAGAATTAATAATAATCTTTCGTTTATCCTTTCTCGTGAACCTCGAGACCGTAGAGGAATGTTCTTCTCTAGGGGCCTTCGGTCCATTGAAATCGCCCAGTAAATTACGTGGCAATGTTTTGTCACGGGAACAATTGGTCTCACACCTTGGCCGCCTTTGATCTCGCCGACAACATAAATCTAGCCACTTGCCTAATGAAAGCCCGTGACGTCATGACGCGGTTAAGGCCCAAGAGAAATACTTTTCGAGCGGAAGCGACGTTGCCGGACCTGACGCCTTCGATTCCCCACCTCCCACTACAGAGGGAAAAAAACAGAGGAATCAACCTTTTTGAAAAAAAGAATATTTTTCTTTATACCCATTTCTCATCTCAGGCATTACCTTCACCCATACAGATACACATTGGATATCGAATTTTGCCACAATTCTCATAAACTACAAATACGGCCTCGTGGCTATGAATTAATATAAAAACAGAGTTTCATCGAATTCAAAGACAAAAACAATTTTTTTGGGACTTTCATTTCGATGAAACTATGTTTTTATATTAATTCGATGGCGTAGATTACGATGCTGTTATTAGTTTTTCTCTAGCTTTCCTAGTTTGGAAATAAATCGACTAAAAACGGAAAAATTGGACAAAATTGGTCAACTTTGGAGAGCTCTAGCTAATAGGAAAATGACTTTTCATACATGCTGATTTTTTTTTATTATAGATTGGTTCTTTGCTAATACAACGAGACATTTTTTATGATCCTATCTCTAATACTTTGGATTTTATGATTTTTTTCCCGAAGGTCCATTTTTTCGCATTTTCCGGAGGCCATAACTCGAAAAATAAATTTTTTAAAAATATTCTGTTAGCAGAATCGTAATCTACGCCCTCGAATTACCCAAAAAAAAAGTTTTCATTTGAATCTGAAAAATTTCATATTTTGACAAATTTTCCATACATATGTATTGAAAAATTTCGATTTTTCGATTAAAATTTTTTGTCTTCGATTTCGATGAAACTTGGTTTTTTTATTAATTCGAGGGCGTAGATTACGATTCCGCTAACAGATAATTTAAAAAAAATTTATTCTTCAAGTTATCGGCCACGGAAAATCCGTAAAATAGGACCTTCGGGAAAAAAATCATAAAATCCAAAGTATTAGAGATACGATCATAAAAAATGGCTTTGTATCAATATGGCCACATGGACACATTCATACGCCAAATACGCTTTGACAACAACATCTTCAGGCATCTGAAGAGACATTTTCTCAAAAACCACAAATTGAGCCAACATTCTATGGAAGTGTCCCATATTCATTGACACCCTTCGTCGAGATAGTGGGATCTTACAAATCAATACCTCGTATTACAATTTGAGTATCAAAAGGACACCTTCACTCTGTATACTTTCAGTTCATTGGATAAAATGCGAAAGAGTTTGGTTTAAAATTCCCCAGATCCGGTAAAAACCCGGGTGATCCGGCAACGTCACCCGGCCAACTGCGATTCCCGATACGGTAAATGATAGCTGATTTATAGATCGCCAAATGATCGACCATTAGTGTCAGGAGGTATTAGCAGAGGGAGTCCCAAATCTCTGGGGTGCCAAACACCGATATTGGCACTTTTAATGGCCATTTTCGGACAATGTTGCTTTGAGCTGCGAGATGAATTATGTTCATCTTCACGAACGTCTTCGATAATTTAGTTGTGGCTTCGGTCCCTGTATATATGCGGAGTTTTCGCGAAGGCAATTTCAAAGTTGTCAATGGTCAAGAGATGGAATAAGTAGCAGAAATTGGTATTTCAGTTCTGCGAAGCATCGTGAAACCCACAAAAGGCTTAAGATTGTTGCGGAGGCTATCTCAGAACGCGATTCTTTTGTTAGAGAAGATAAAACTGTTTAAAATATCTGAATATTGACTAAGAAACATTCAAGATCGTGAAGCATCCTCCAAAACCCAAAAATCTAATGAAATTGCGTGAACTGATGTAAGGTAACCTGATGAAACACGAGATCATTTTGTTCAGTTCATCGAATAACAATTTTTCATGAATAATTCAATTTTATTTCATTTCATGAGAAATTCCTTCAACATGCAAAATGCAGGGGTTGTTAGTTGACAATTTGTTGAAAAATGATTCAAATCTTATTTCATTCGATAGTGGTGTTGTTTGCCAGCAAATTCATGACCTTGTTGACTCAACAGGTGTAAGTATTGGTCTTGAAATCTTTTTTGAAGTCTTTATACTCAATTTTCATGCAAAATCCAGTGAAGAATCATTTACCATATGATTAATTCCATAGGAAGGCCTGAAATGGACAAACCTGGGTTTTCCTGACCACTGTATGAAAGAAAGTGCAAAATTTGCTAGATTTCTTGCACAATGGGCAATTCTTTACATCCAAAATGGCTGTGTATACACTGTTTCATTCAACTGAAATGAAATTGTTTAACCATCTTCATTTTTCTGTTTCTACTAAATTTTTACTATTTTTGTTGTGAAGAAGCATTTATCGTTTCATATGTATAAATGACATAGTTTTTTTTGTCATATGTCGAAAGCTGATAGTTGAAATGAAATAAAACTCCTTGCTAGACGTCCAAAGTAAAATTTAACAGCTTAAGAGCTGAATTGTTGTTTCCAGATCCTCGATGTCAACTCTCTCTCCTCCAATCTCGAAAACTATTGATCTCAGTGTAGAATTTTGAGTCTCTTCCTCTGAAGCAACGACCTGTCAAACGAGAAACCACATTTTTCCGATCTGTTCGCCTTCTCGCACCCCAATTACACTATCGAAATCCACACTTCTCCCGTCTCGAACCCGAAATTGTACATGCTAATTTAATCGACCTGCGGCGGGCCAAACTAGACGCGGAAAAACCGTAATTTGACAATCGGTAGAAACCTCGACATATCTCCCAACGTGGCAACCGCATACCTGAGTATCGAAAATCACACGTCAGTAGGTGTTTGGCGGCACGGCCAAATTACAGGGCGGCCGTGGGATATAATCCAACCCGTGCCCATTTGTCTAGTTATGTCGTTATGCGCGTCCTAATGACAGCCTCCTAACGTTAATTCGGGTATAGGCACCGCCAAAGGTGAGACCACCCTAATTTACGTCTAAAACAGACATTTGTCCTAAACGACAAATGATTTTTCCGATGCGTCATTTAACTGGTCCTTCGTACGGGGATGGGGGTAATTTCTTACGGCCGTATATACGCGAGACGCACCCATTTTGGCGTGTTTGGTATGTAGATTGAAGGAAAGGCTTGATCGGTATTCGGAACGGTTGAATGACAGATTTCTAACTTACCGAGACCATTGTCCACAGAGTTTCAAACTTCGTAATGACGTATTGTTGCAGCGTTTGTGCATATATTCATATGGCTACGGCATTTTGAAACAAAACGACGAGCATAAGGAATATATTTATCATGAAAACTGTTGGACAAACTGCAGTAAATCCTACAGGAACATTCAGTACTTCTTATCCGCTCAAATGTCTGAATTTTTCAATTCTGAGTCGATAATAGTCGAAATTAAGTTTGTTATAGACCAAAAGTTGAGTGAAGTATCTTATTTTTTTTTAAATAAAGAAACTATACCCCAAATAACTTTTCAATGGTACAAGCAACTTCAAAACATTATTTTAAATCCCACAAGTAGTTTTTAACTTGATCAGAAGCCAAATTTTTGAAATTTTGGGAAAATAACTAACCTAATTCAGAATGGCTCGGTAATAGACGCACTTTTTTTTGTATTTTTCTTTTTATTTCGTCTTTTTTTTTGTCTTTTTCTTTTTTATTATTCTTTTTTTTTTTTCCTTTTTTGGTCTTTTTGTGGATTCATTCCCGGCAACGGGATACAGCAATGATGATGATGATGATGATGATATTGAAAAGTTTCAATGTATGCCTTATTTTTAACAGAAACTTACCCATCGCACCACGTATTTCGAGAAACCTGAAAAAACCCGATGAGCATAAACGGTAGAAAGGTAAAATAACAGTCGGCAACCTCATGATTAATAAGTCTCTCACTCTCAGTTCTTGATATTTTCTTAATTACCTGACTGTTATCAATTACCACACTTTTTATTCCTAATTATAGGTTGAAAGATCTGCCTGGACCCGGCCAGATTATTTCAGCTCTAATTGAGTGGGAAATCAGCACCAGTTAAGAGCATATTGGTATTCGTTTTTGTCCGCTAATGACAGTGTACTCTGTAAATTGCGCGGATGGGGATCGCTAATAGTCATACGGAAAAAAGCTGAAACTGGGAGAGGATATTATCTTCGAAATGTCATTCTATGCTCGTGAACTTTCTACAATGGTTCATTAGTTTAACTTGAATTTCTGTCGTTTTCGTTTGAGCGAGCCTTGGAGTATTGCATGATGGCAATGAGTTATCCTCCTGAATTTTCTGAATGATTTGCTTTATTTTGTCCAAGACTATTGTATTCTCAGTACTTATTGGAATTTTATGACCGTAGAAGTCATTGAAATGAACATATTTTGATGCCCACTCAGATGTCACAAGCCATTATATAGGAATTTAATTATCTGTTTGAAAATCGAATGAAAAATTTGCTTTTTTTCCCCATTATATGAAGACCTATTTCAGAGCTGCGAAACAGTAAAAAAAAAGTGCAACCAAAAGAATTGAAATGTGTTTAAATGGCTTTCCCAACATGTCTTTCAGATTCCGAACCCTTTAATATGTTTCATTTTCATTTCTTCAAACTGGTACCAACTGAACTCGTCATTTATGTCGTTGAAGGCACAAACAAACACTGCGAATGAACGAAAAATTTTACTTACATTTAAACATATATTACAATTTCTACATAGGATTCGATACGATAAACTATAATAATTTAATAAGTAGGTACATATTTCTCATCTAATATACCATAAATGAGGTACGCCATTACGGTCTCGAAGTAATAATTTACAAAAAGATCTTTGATGCCTAGTTCAAGTCAAGTTAAGCGGGACGATAGTGAAGAATGATCAAATCTTGCATCTTTCATCTATAATATACAGTTTGCACGTTGCCACTCGATTTCATCAAGTCCATTTTATCACAACAATCTCATTATATCTCACAATTTAATTTTAACTATTCGCTCGACTGTCTTCGTACACGTTACTCTTCTTCTTGAGCATCCCGATATCCTGAACGTTCTCCAAAAAACTTTTATGCACCGACAGGATATTCGCGCTGTGAACCTCCTTCTTCAACTCCTCCATGTCCCTTTTGAGCTTCGCCCTTCTGTTCTGGAACCACGTGATGACCTGGGCGTTGGTCAGTCCTAAACTACTGGCTATCTCGTCCCTGTCGGCAGGACTGAGGTATTTTTGGTACAGGAACCTCTTCTCCAGTTCGAAGATTTGGTGGTTCGTGAAGGCGGTTCTCGACTTTCGTTTTTTTTTTGGTTGCGGCCTGTTGCTGAACAGGTTGAGGTTCTGGCCATCTGTAACAAGAGAGAAACTTGTGATATTCACCAAATGTCACTATGGAAGGATCAGATGTGATGCTGTTTTAATGGGGTGGAGATTTTCGGGAAACCGAATCTACTTCAGATCTTATCGTTTCTTTGCTCCTATGACTTACCTTCTGGTCATGAGATGAAGTGAGTTTGGGATGATGGAAACTTTATTGTGGGAGACGCAATAAAAATCGGAAATTCTTATAGAGAATTTTAATAAGACAATGACAATAATGACAAATCTGATACTAAAGCTCCTCCGTATTAGGAAAATATTGCAGAGACCCGTCATGAGACGTAAAATAAATATTGCGTACAACTTAACAATATGATACAAGTGTTATAAATACATCAATCTCCATCTCAAACTTAAATTAACTTTTTACAATTTGTACACTGATGGTTTGAATGGGATTAGTACGATCACGAGAATTTTTACAATTGAACTATAGCGACAAGAGAAAATTCGACATTCGAAGAACATTCTCACTTATATACACATAAGTCTTTCGCATTTTTCAGCCTTATTTACCAGGCGCCACTACCAGGTTCTTTGGACAATCATCCTCGCAGATGACGGCTTTCTTCTTTAAAATACCCAAGTCTTGGACGTTTTCCAAGAAACTCTTATGGGCGGACAACAGCTTGGCGCTTTCCACATCTTTCTTCAGCTCCTCCATGTCCCTCTTCAACTTGGCCCTTCTGTTCTGGAACCACGTTATCACCTGAGCGTTGGTCAGGCCCAGACTAGACGCTATCTCGTCCCTATCGGCTGGACTGAGGTACTTCTGGTACAAGAACCGCTTTTCCAGCTCGAAAATCTGGTGGTTCGTGAAGGCAGTGCGAGATTTTCTCTTTTTCTTCGGTTGCTGCCTGTTGTTGAAGAGGTTAAGGTGGTTCTGTCCATCTGTAACAAGGGAAAAGCTTCGTCATATGGCTGAAGCAAATTAAAAGTTTGGTTCGGAGGCTAAACGCAAACTTGAACTGTTAGCTTCAGAGATGTTTGTGGAAGTTCTGGCGATTTTGCTGAAATACTAGGATGTATTGATATCTAGTTAGCCTAGACCTAGACCATGCATAAAAAAAATATTGTTCTACCATAGCAACGAACAATAACTCATTAGAAGTGTCAGTGTGAAGTTTGAGGTCAAAAAAGTAGACCAGATGTACGCAATAAACTGAAAGATGTCCACCGAAATTGTGAGAATCGAAAAATTTGAAAGGGTTATAAGTTAAGTAGATTTACGAAGATATGCTTAATACCCTTGGTGATCAATGTCCTTCGTATGCGACAGTGAAAAATTGGACTGCAAGCTTCAAAAGAGGTAAATTTTCCATTGAAGGTGATGACCGATTGGGAAGGCCAGTTTCTGTGTCAGTTCCCGAAAATATCGATGCAGTTCATGACATGATTTTATCCGACCATCGAATTGGGCTAAAACGGATATCATCATCTAGTTCACGTCAATTTGGACATGAGAAAAATTGCTGCAAAATGGATACCCAGATGTTTGAACGTTGACCAAAAGCGTGCAGGGTAGAAGCATCGCGTTCGATCTGTGCTCGATTTGAAAACGATGTAGACTTCTTAAACCGAATTGTTACTATGGATGAGACTTGGGTACATTTCTACAATCCAGAAACAAAGCAACAATCGATGAAATGGCGACACTCTGGATCTTCAAGCCTTAAGAAGTTTCGTGTCCATAAATCCGCTGGAAAAGTTCTTGCTTCAGTTTTTTGGGATTGCCATGGAGTAATCATGATTGATTTTTTGGATAAGGGTAGAACAATAACCGAAGATTATTATTCGACATTACTGACCACTCTACGGAAAAAAATTTAAGAGAAAAGACGCGGAAAGCTATCCAAAGGTGTTTTATTTTTGCAGGACAACGCCCCTGCACACAAATCTCATGTTGCCATGCAAAAAATTCGTGATTTATGGTTTGAATTACTAGAAAACACCCCTTATTCACCAGATTTGGCTCCATCTGACTATCATCTCTTTCCTCAACTGAAAAAAAGGTTAAAAAGTCGTAAATTTTCTTCCAACGAGGAGGTAATAAAAGCTGTGCAGGTCTGGTATGCAGAGCAAGAAGAAACATTTTTTTTGAAAAGTCTAGAGACGTTGCAGCTTCGCTGTAATAAATGTATCCAATTAAGAGGAGAATATGTTGAGAAATTGACATTGAAATTGTTTGGTTGTATAGTAGGCTAAGAATTTTTCAATATATCCTCGTATCTTCAGTAACTTCGATGAAGTAATCATAGTAGGTGCTCATAACGATTCCTTTGCCATACACTGTGAGAAAATAAGTAAAGGCTCCTTATTATGACCGAAAGGAGGAAAATGACAAATTCCAGCATCTCAGAGGGACTTGTTTTTCGAAGAAGCTACTACAAGGACAAACAAAACTCTGAATGGTGTTGTGTAAGCACTCGAGAAGCCTGAATTCGAGGAGATAGGGAAGTTTTTGAATCATCCTGAGAGGCTCATAGAAAGTTGAAATGTTTACGGGCAAGACAACGCGGGGAAAAACTTAGTCCAGTAAGAAGGGCTCATAACACTGATTTAGCTTCGAATTATCCGGTCGTAGATAACCAAATCACCGAATAAGAACAATCAATTTTCTCCGGGCCGAGAAGAGGGTCTAAACCGATTTGGAGGATCGCGAAAATAATCCATCAAAATTGCCCTTTTGGCCTCCTACGCCCCGGGGCAATATAACGCGGAATCTGAGCGTCAAAACTGGCAATTATCACGGGCGATTTACCCAGCATGGGGACAGAGCGGAGACACTTGGGGCCGTCTATACGTGTGTGTTGACATAATACGTATTAATGACGCAAATTGAGGGGTAGGTTCGGGAATGCGCATCCAATAAACTCCGTCTAATGTAGCGTCGGAAGGGAGATTTGGGGGTGAGCTTCTATAACGTGAGTTTTTATTAATATACGGACGGGATTTCATTTGTTTTTCCACTCGATATAGCCACAGTTATGCTTGCAGGTGGATTAGGAACTGTTGGACTGAAGACGAGACGAATCGGTCATAATGAATTGCTGATATGATTACGATGCAGGTGGTGAGATTTTATTATTACAGAACACTGAGATACCCTCATAAAACGCCCCATTGTCAAGTCATTTTCGATGTTACCCAATAACACGGCTCAGAAATAGGAGAATACATTGCGTATTACGCACACACAAAATATGGTCCTCATGACAATTAATGGATAGAGGAATCAACCACAATTCGAAGAGAAACAAAGGAAAAACTACATTATAATCAGCGTGAGCCTGAAAAAGCATATGGTTGAGTCACTTCACGATCCACTCTACAAATCTCCATGGGAGAAATTGATAGAGTGATACATACATACAAACAACACACATCAATTTCCTTTGAACGCCGAGCCGTCAGAAAAACAAACAAGACATCAAAACACGAAGATACAAATTGACCGAACGGAAACTGAACGCGTCGTCGTATCTTCGTATAGTACACGTCTTAATTTTAGACCACTCAGTCTAGTTTGCCGAAACCGATGGTCGTAATTCCCTCATTTCTATATTTAATAGGGTGAGAAGGCGAGAAGTATAACCGCGTTATTTTTACCGCCTTTGATTCGACGTATTAAATCGAAGTCGCCGGTTGACAGGAACTATTTAAATCAACATCCATCGCTGCTTCTCATCTTCCGAGCGTTTATTGCGTATTCATCTGACAGTTCTGTGGAAGGTGCAGTGCCACATGAAAGTAGCCGACGGTTGCGCCCGCTCGTAAATCATACTTCGGAAGGGAAACAACAATAATCTGAACGTTTTTGGCGCTCCCAAATTACATATTTTGATAACGGCATAATCGACGTCTTCTTGGATGCATTTTCCAGCTTTCACGAATGCTTCAGGATGAAAATGTTGTTTGGACAGCCTCGGCCCAATCAGCTGTTGCAAAACCAGCATGCCACGATTGAGCAGCAAGCCCAACAGATGAAATATCATTCTGGGATTGAGTGCAAACGTTGGTCAACTCACGGCAGACCTTTCAAAGTCGATTCTCCAACGTTTGGTGTCCAAAACACACACGATAAGACCTTATCGAGATGGGTCACTAGTCTTAGAACACCGAAACCTTAATTTCAATCACCTACTACGTAAAGGGAGTGGCTTTTTGTTCCAAGTTTTCAACTGGTGCTGATATCTGTGGATCTTATCTACAATAGGTGAAGGTGTCCAGTCAAACATCATTGGATGATTGAATAAAAGGCGTTTGTAGGTTTTAACTTGATGCAACATCGATCAAGATCGACGAGTATGGCTTTAACGCATCGGAAACTGGTGTGGTACAGGTACTACCACCGCTGTTGGTCGGAAAGCCTCATTGGGGGTCATTCAGAGCGGAAAAATCGAGATGGCAGTGATTACGCGTCAAAGCGTGGAATTTTTTGCGGATTTGAATCCGGTAGATTAATTTGTTGACCGCAGTTATGCAGTCATAGACAATTGAGAATTAGGCTGTTGGGCGTGAAGATTTGACTGGATATACGATTCAAGGATTAATATTGTGGTTTTAAAGAATTTCTCGCTGCTCAATGAAGTACATATTCAATTTAATTAATGAAAACTTGAAAGGTATAGCGTATAGCTCGTTTTGTTAAGCATAAAACTTCTTGGAGGAGCTTCTATTTGCTTTTGACTGCATTAGATCGCTACTGCATATTCTGTTTCTCTCAAGGAAGAACCTCGAACTTTATCGAGTCACCCTGTAATCGAATTATCGGTTGAGTGTTGCCAACCGCCTAGGCCGGAAATAAATTTCCCCATACGAACGCAAACTGGCTCGTAAATGTTCCTGCAATAAAAACAGTTCGACTGTGAAAGTGGATTTTCGTTGTTCGTGCAACAAAATGGCCTCTCGACAAAAGAAGAACAGCACCGCCATAATTGACGATTTAGATATATAGCCCGTATCGGGCTCCTCCCGTCTCCCCCTTCTATATTGTGGGGGAGCTGTAAAAACCGATGGAGGAGGAAGAAGCTACGGTCCGAAAAAACTTTTCAGAACATGGTTCGGTTTGAGCCTCTGTGAACGTATGCAATCACTTCAGATATCTTCCAAATAAGGCCAACAATATTCGAAAAAAAAAGTTTGATCATCCACCAGAGGTTATCCACATTTTAACACTGTTTAGATCTGGATCTTCGCAAGAATATTCTGCACATCCTTATTGGATTCCTCACAAGGCATTGTCTAGCCTCAGAAAGCACTGGGTCTAAATGACAAGTGCAGATACTGTGGGAAGAGTAACGAAACTCAAGATCACCTAGTGACAGAATGTCTCGCCGTTGCTAGCCAACGCAAAAGATGCTTTGGACGAGTAACTTTCATAAGGTGCGAGAAGCTTACATCCTTGAAGCCATCCCAGATACTATGAATGTGTTCATTGGATCTCTGAAACTAGATGACGAGTTCAAGACAACATAGCCTCTCTGATCTTGTTGGATATATGTAGTTAATCTTCTTTTCGGAGGGTTCAAAAGTAAAGCAAGCCTACAGAGATGAAGCCAGATAACGTTCAATCTCCTGAACTGTACAAAATTTGACACCTTGAGTAGAAGGTAACATTCATACCCTATCTGAAAAGAATCTTCTGGTTCCTCTGCTCGAAACAAACATCCAGGTCCAGAACAGGCGAAGTGAAAGAGAAAAACCCAGGAAAAACGTCCAAATCAGCATCCCCAGATTTGCTACGTACCTCACCTCCATCCAGCTCGCAATAAATACGGTAAAAACGAAATGGAATGCTCGCAAAACGGCGAGAGCCGAAATTTACGATGTCACACGAGAACTTTCTCGCACCCGTGGTCGCTAGGAATGCTCATTTTCTCATCAGAACTAAATCGGGTGGAAAATAGCGAACGGGAGAGAGAGAGTATTTATTGCGACACTGTCAACCCCTTGTAGAGTTATTGTTAGCGCTTTGGTTCCTCCCAGCGCCTCCCCCCACTCTCCACTTTCGCGCAGGATAGTCGCAGTAGCAGGGATCCAGGGAAACTGGAAGCCTTGCCCTCTCCAGAGGCAGGAGAAAAACGACGAATACAACAGTTTTTTTATGGCTCTTGGAAAGAGCCTATAGCTTTCAAATTCTAAATGGTACACCATTTGATGAATTGTCATCAAATTAGCTATATAACGATGCCAAGATGTACTCTGTGTGCCATTTGAAATAAGGTAACACCCGTTGCAGAGGTCTGAAAATATTTTAGGGAGAAAGTTCATTGAAACTTTCGGGTGTATTACAAATAAGAATGAGGCAATAGAAGAAATTCCTTCATGCCAAAGGCACATAACCATTCAATTCCCTCTCGTAACGAATCAACCTATCCTCGAGATACCCAGAGGTAGGTCCGACCGATGTGAAACTGACCAACAAGTTGTTAATGGATCAAAACATCCGAAGAATTTTCCCAAAAAATTTAATATCAAGTGCAGGATTACAGTTTAAAACATTGTGTCGAACGTCTACGCTGTAGGTGAGAGAGGCACTAGGATACAGCCGACCAATGCAGCCCAGCGCGGTTGGCGCACCTACACCAAGACCAACAACCAGATGGTCCGGTGTCGGCGACTGACCACAAAGAACTCGTATTAGTCACACCTGCCAGTTACTACCAATCCAACTAACCAACAGGACAGCCAACCTAACTGGGTGATTTTGCGATATCATTAATAACCGTACTCTCTCTGTCTCTCTTTCCATCTCCCTCAGCTTACCTGACTCTGCAGCCACTTCTTGCATTTGCATCTACTAACTTGATTCTATTTAAAACTTCGCACCGTGTCCAACCGAGTCCCCGAATTATGGATCATGTTCCTTCTCATTGTAGAGCCGGGGCCCAAGGGTCTCTCCCAAATTGGCCCACACACACAAATAAAGACGTTAAATTATTGTAATAAACCTCTTTTTTCCCACCTCTGGTTTCGGAGAGCCGATTCAAGAGGCGCGCTTTTCTCTGCCTCGCTTGATTTATAGGAATCCGGACGGCAAAATTACCTTTGTTTTCTCAGGGAATGGCCACGATCTTACGGCGTTCGAAATCCGAACCCGGCAACTGTCTCATTATGTCTTTAAGACAGCGCAGAAACGTCGATTACTCAATTTTTTGACGTGTCGACTGTAGTTTCACGAGAACGACTCTGAGAATCTTTAAAATGGGGCGCGAAGTAAAAATTGAAGCCTCCCCTGAAAACTACACAATGTTTTCCTTCAAAACGAGAACAACATTCTACAAAAAAAATCAGTCGATTTCGAACTGTGTCCATCTTCGGGGGAGCGGAGCACTGGCAACCCTTTGAGCATCAATCAGGGGGGTTATTTTCATTAGCTGCCGTTTAATTAACGAAGATAATCAGACAGAAAACGCCGATTCATCCTGGTTCGTTTAAGAAACCACCGGAACTTTCCATTAGCAACATGATTCCACAATTCTTATTGATCAGGAATAATTAGATTACCTCCTTGAGCGCGTTTTGTTGGGCTTTGTTCTTGTCCGGGCCCTAATGTATTCATGTTCACGTGGATTTCATGCCGCTGGAATGGTGGATATCGATTACCTTTTTCCTTCGCACCTTGACTCCCAAAACTTCGAGGTATTTTCGACGAAAAAAAAGTTATCACCGTAATTTGGTCGCTTCTAATAAAATCGAGCATACTCCATTCACTTTTATTTCAGCACTCGGTTGGCCATGGAAATTTGACACATTTCACCCTGTATAGTACGAAAATGTGGGGTTATGAAGCTTGTCAAAACATTTTTGGGTTTTAAATCAACGCTATGTTGCCCGTTCTACGTAAAAGTTTCTATTATTACGTATTTTATCACAATGTCGAATCTCTTCGGAAAATATGTGACGAACATAATTGAAGTTTATACAAACTGATTGAAGGCATACCAAATCCAGTTATTTGCATGGAAAATACAAGGGATCAGTATAATATCATAATATGCACTAGTTTGAGGAGTGTTAATGTTCGTTATGTTCTTTGGCTAAAGTTTGAATACATTACATCAGTTGTAGATTCCAAAAATATTAACCAGAAGATGAAATACATATGACGCAGTGATTGGGAATAGGTATCTCCCGAAGGAATTAACAGATAATTACAAGAATGTTAAATTCTTCAACAGAAGAAATCTTGCATCAGTATAAGTAAAAGAAATTAAAAAAAGTTTCAAGTCAAGATTAACTTCACCTTTGAACAAAAATTTCACATGAATAAACAATTAACGTCCTGTCAACTGGTGCGTATTTGTGGCTGGATGACATTCATCGAAAATCCTGTAGTACTAAACTTTTCGCATTATTCGCTCAAACATAAAGTTCTCAAATGCCACCTTTTTTTTGGGTCTCCCAATAGAAGGAAATTCTTTGTCATCCTCTTCATTCACAATCTTTCTGATTGTGATTTTAGAATATCTGTGTATAAGTATTTGAACGAGCGGACGTGAATTCTAAATAGCACTTCCTGAAACCCTGTCTCTTTTTTCAATCACTTTCGGCATTTTCGTAATAAAAATCGATATTAGTTGTGGCAACGGCGTTATGACATTAACGACATATCATGAGTGCCAACCTTACTCCGTTCTAGTAACAAAAACTTGAGAAAATTATTTCATGGCCAACCGACTGCTAAAATAAATGCGAATGGAGTATATGTCGGTCTTTATATTCGAACTGCCAAAACTGATTTCTCACGCAACATCAGAAATATCGCTCGTTCGATATTTGCGGTATTGTCAATTTACGCAAAAAGAACCTGTCGGTAATTGGAAAGTATAGCGTTCTGAATTCGCTCGAAAAGCACGTTCGATTTGTTACAATATCAATTTGCGGTGTAACCAATAAACGAGTGATCCAGGAAAAGCATATCGAAATTAATTCATGTGTAAAGTGAATCAAACTTTTTGTTCTTCTTTGAGAGGGAAAAACCAACGTAGAGACATTCTAAAAATGGGAAACAGGAGATTGAAGAATATTCGAAAGAATAATCTTAGTATTTTCAGGAATCATCAGGCGTAGGCTAACCATTTTTCTTGATGGAGTAACAAGAACTAGTCTATTTTCAGAACAAATGCCTAAAATTTACCGCTTATTTGAGACTGAAAATATTTAATACGGTCAATATAACTGCTGCACAGAAATAGACGTAGAAGAAGAAATATGTTCACACCAATTTCGTTCGTAATGAGGCTGGGTACAGTCATTAATTGTGGGTTTATTTTTGAGATCGAAATGACTATGGATCATAGTACAGTGAAAAATCTTCATAAGAACTTAGATTTCTAATGAATCAATCTGAAATTTGATTTTGGATTGATGTCATTGGATTGATCAGATGGTGTCATAATATAAAAGTGTTCTTTTTCATTTTTCCACCTGGAATCAACTACATTTCCAGCCCAAATATTTCCTAGAAATGAATGAATAACTGGGTAAAGACTGTCCCACCTAATTGGTCCTATATTTCGATGGTATCATCGATCCCAGCCCACGCTATTGTGCAGGATCAAATGAGCGACTCAACTATCCCGAATCAGCGAGTATTCCATTCCTCCAATCTTATCCTTAACGAGGATACAAAATCAGTTATGTACAGAGAAACATCGCATGTAATACGATTACTTACATCGATATGGTCGTATCACTTACGTTCCAAATTTCAAGAAGGCTCAACATATCGCATGTCCAATTTGTAAAGTTTGACGGTAATATCTTTACGAACAAATAAGGACCGTTGTAGTTACGGCAGGACCGGACCGGGCACGGCAGTTTGAAATTTTCTCAACAAGTGTTTCCACTTTCGATTTTTCCGTACATATCCTCGGCGTAAGTGAAATAATGGGATGTGTGTGTGAATGGCTGCGAACCGGTTGGGTTTCGAAAAAAAATTCATTGAGGTACGATATTTCATTCACAACGGTATGACATTCAGCTTGTGCATGTGTGGGATGAGCAATTTGCGATATAATAAATCAAGATGCCAATCTCGTAATGTAATTACAGTTTATTGTCACTGTTATACTTGGGCGTGAACAAGGTACGGTGCAATAGAGAACGATGTACTGATGTGTGTTTATGAAATGAAGAAATTTTAGAGGTTACAGTCTGATATAACCGAGAAATATGATTTGAGCAGCATGTTTAAGACTGTGAAAGTTTTGTGAAAACACACTAGTTATCCACGCCACTGATACATATTCGTTTCATCCAAAAGCCTTGGCAAACTGCCACTTCTAAAGGGTAGGTACAAAGTCTAAGATGTGATTTTTCTTCTACATTTTGTCCTCTTGAATTACATTCAGTGTGAAATTTATTGGAGTGGCTCTGAGATGTGATTTCTTCTACGTTTTTCTCCTTTATTCTTAACTTCTTTCTTCATCAAGTTTCATAGGTACTTAACAGTTGCCAAAGAAGTGCCTAGGCAAATAATTTGAGGATTTTTCCTCGTTTTTCTAACTGTCTTTGACAAATTCTTTTAGTTTTCGAATTCGGAATTGCGTTCGAGTTCATTCCGTATGATGAGTATCTACGAAAAGATGTATTCCGGCTCTGATTTCATCCAAATAATCACCTCGCAATTAGTGAGTAATATCTAACCAGAGGATAACAACTATGTCAGAGGGTTGAGTGTTACGTTACGATAATTATTGGGCTTGATGCAGAACGTAAGTTTACGTGCTTCCAGATCTTTTGTCGGTATTCGATATACTTATCTTGTAACTTTTTTCCGAGCCCTCACCGTCGTTAACGATGGAGGACTGACCTCAGACGAGGAAAATTCGACAGGAACAACTCCCCTCAGGATATATTGAAAAATTCTTAGCCTACTATAGAACCAAACAAAATTTCAATGTCAAAATTATTTATTACTCGACATATTCTCCTCTTAATTGGATACATTTATTACAGCGAAGCTGCAACGTCTCTAGACCTTTCAAAAAAAAAAGTTTCTTCTTGTTCTGCAAACCAGATCTCCACAGCTTTTATAATCTCCTCGTTGGAAGAAAATCTACGACCTTTTAAACTTTTTTTCAGTTGAGCACAGATCGAACGCGATGCTTCTACCCTTGCACGCTTTTGGTCAACATTCAAACATTTGGGGATCCATTTTGCAGTAATTTTTCTCATGTCCAAATTGACGAGAAATGTATGATGAACTCGTTCGTATGAAATATTCAGTGCTTCACATATACGTTTTAGCCCAATTCGACGGTCTTATAAAATCATGTCATGAACTGCATCGATATTTTCGGGGACTGACACAGAAACTGGCCTTCCTGATCGGTCATCATCTTCATTGGGAAATTTACCTCTTTTGAAGCTTGCAGTCCAATTTTCCACGGTCGCAAACGAAGGGTTGATCACCAAGGGTACTAAGAATATCTTCGTAAATCTGCTTACCTCTTAACCCTTTTAAATACAGGTACTTGATGATGGCTCGATACTCCAATTTTTCGATTTTCACAATTTCGATGGACATCTTCTTTCTTTTAATTTATTGCGTAACTCTGGTTTACTTTTTTCACCTCAAACTTCACCCTGACACTTCTAAAGAGTTATTGTTCGTTGCTATGGTAACGCAATATTTTTTTATGCATGGAACTGGTCTAGGCTAACTAGATATCAATATATCCTCGTACTTTCGCACATCAGTCCACTTCTCTACGAACATGAATGAAGTCTTAAGTTGGTGAATGGAAGAAAGGCAGAAATGACACATTTCCGACAGGTCAGATCTCCAGTTTCGATTCCAGGAAATCACCGGACATGTGTTAGGCGCCGGAGTTTGATTTATGGGCCATCTCCTCTTGTTTACGGAAGGAATTAGTTAAATTGGCGACCGTTTGTCAGGTTTATTTTGTTTTTAAAGTTGAATTGACAAACGTATAGGAGTGCCTTGTCAGTGTGTCCATGAATGACAGCGCTATCCCTGGGGATACGTCTTCATAGGTGGTAATATCTGATGACGATTGAAGAAGTGTGAGACGCTGGAGCTCTGGAAGCTGTTGAGGCGCAACTGACATGATTCTGAAAGACGAAGTTCGTGAGAAAGAACAGTCGCTGGCTGGGAAGCCACTCGAAGGCTTACACCAAGTCCTAATTTAATTAAAACGCTACCCGAAGGGGTGAGACATATGCCGATAGACGTATCAATCCACCCCCTCATTTCTACGATTGCAGACCAATCGTATAATCCGGTTCCGTTGAAAACCACCCACCCACACTGATAACCGCAACCCCATCTCCTGATGTCGGGTAGAACATTAAAGGGAAAGGGAGCCGCTTCATAATTAATAAAACGAATAAATTATTTCCTGTCCGTGTGAAAATTAGGACAACGCACCCCCGGGCTACGTTCAACGTATTACTGTCATAAATAACAATGGGATATCTTGTATCATAAATGAAAACACGACTGTCGCGGTTGTTTGATTTCAATTCGACTGGTGTACACTTCGACAAATTGGTATTTTGAAAGAATTCGATTGGACAGGTGAAGTTACACGTTCAAGAAGGAAATGAAGGGTATTTTGAGTGCTAGATTCGGTGGTTCAATTTAAACAGATACATTATATTATTATTATCAAGCTTTTTCACCTTGAATTAGTATAGATTTTCGATTTAGAGGTTTCATTTGATTTTTGATGGCTGTCATTTTCAACACCTGTCAATTTTTGAATGACGACGTTGCAAATTTTACTATTTATAAAAACGGGACGATATATGCTTCAACAGCAAATGGAAATTGTTTGAATTCAGTACGAAAATGGCGAAATTCGCTGGAAAATTTCGTAAATATGTTTTTTTTGCTCATTTTTGACCCAAAAAATCTAGATTTAAACGTGGTACAAATTATCGTAGATCTAAACGTGATACATATTCTGAAAGAGCAACTCTTTTAGTAATAAATCTGAGAATTTCATCCATTTCGGCACAACCGTTCGGTCTTGAGGAGGTTTTAACTGAACCCAACTTTTTGGGAAGTTTTCGAAGGTCATCTTTCGAGTCGATTAATCTTCCAGGAAAATTATCGTAGATCTAAACGTGATACATATTCTGAAATAGCAACTCTTCTAGTAATAAATCTGAGAATTTCATCCATTTCGGCACAACCGTTCGGTCTTGGCAAATGTTTGACTGAACCCAACTTCTTGGGAAGTTTTCGAAGGTCATCTTTCGAGTAGATTAATCTTCCAGGAAAATTAACGTAGATCTTAACGTGATACATATTCTGAAAGAGCAACTCTTCTTGTTATAAATCTGAGCGCAACCGTTCCGTCTTGAGGAAGTTTCAACTGACTTTTTGGGAAAATTTATTATCGAAAGGTGTATAGTGTGACTTATCTTCGCACTCTAACTTGCCTAGTAAGCGAATAACTTGCTTACTTATAGCCTGTTAGTCTAGGTCTGTCTGTTTTCTAGTTCCTAAGCGTTCCAGGTGCCATCTTTAGTTGGCTGTATCTAAGCAGTTAAAAAAAAATATATGAAACACGCACACTATATTTCGACAAGGAATTACCCCTCAGCTATTTACACCTTGTATATATTTTTCCGTGACAATTATCGAGAACACTCGTTTTACAATGCTCCTCTACCACCCTACCACGACGACAGAAATAATACGTCATTTCTGCCGCGTCGTCAACACGTCGTCGCCTATTCCCAGTTCTTCATATCTGGTTACCTACGTCGTTTCCTCACGTTGCGGTTCCTGAGGGAGCACGGGGAACGGGACCGTCCTATGTATAACTTCATAGTCTGGGATGCCACGGGCGATGATAGCTAAACGAACAGAAAATTACTTTGTGCGTCTATCTGAACGTTCGTTATGGTAAATTTGAGTTCTGTAGACGACGCGGATTGTTGACAGGACATCGGGAACGTTGACGTGTCTACGGCTTGCTCCGCACACGGTTCTCGGAATAGAAAGGGACTTTTTGGGGGATACGACGGATTGAGGAGCTTCATTTCCTCTGCGTTAATCCAGATCTGAGGATGTAATTACACGACGATATCTGCTTGTCAGAATCGGGGGTCATTGATTATTTTCAAGCAATTTCAGGTGAAAATAAGACGTCACTTTCGACATCTACGAGGATATATTGAAAAATTCTTAGCCTACTATAGAACCAAACAAAATTTCAATGTCAAAATATTTTATTACTCAACATATTCTCCTCTTAATTGGATACATTTATTACAGCGAACCTGCAACGTCTCTAGACCTTTCGAAAAAATGTTTCTTCTTGCTCTGCAAACCAGAGACCTCCACAGCTTTTATTACCTCCGCGTTGGAAGAAAATGCACGACCTTTTAAATTTTTTTCAGTTGAGGAAAGAGATGATAGTCGGATGGAGCCGAATTTGGTGAATAAGGGGGGTGTTCTAGTAATTCGAACCCTAAATCACGAATTTTTTGCATGGCAACATGAGATTTGTGTGCAGGGGCGTTGTCCTGCAAAAACCAAACACCTTTGGATAGCTTTCCGCGTCTTTTCTCTTCAATTTTTTCCCGTATAGTGGTCAGTAATGTCGAATAGTAATCTCCGGTTATTATTCTACTCTTATCCAAAAAATCAATCATGATCACTCCATGGAAATCTCAAAAAACCGAAGCCAGAACTTTTCCAGCAGATTTTTGGAGACGAAACTTTTTAGTTCTTGGAGAACCATCACAGTGTCGCCAGTCCATCGATGGTTGCTTTGTTTCTGGATCGTAGAAATGTACCCAAGTCTCATCCATACTAACAATTCGGTTTAAGAAGACTACATCGTTTTCAAATCGGCACAGATCGAACGCGATGCTTCTACCCTTGCACGCTCTTGGACAACATTCAAACATTTGGGGATCCATTTTGCAGCAATTTTTCTCATGTCCAAATTGACGTGAACTATATGATGAACGCGTTCTGAAACATTCAGTGTTTATGATATCCGTTTTAGCCCAATTCGACGGTCTGATAAAATCATGTCATGAACTGCATCGATACCATCGATGGGCATTTGGCTACCTCAGATGTCATAGTTACTTTTTGTCACTATGACTCTTCAAAGGTAGTAAGGTAGTAAATATGACTATTAAAGTAGTAAATACTCTGGGAATAATGAACTCTTCTTGGAATGCGGCTTTCTCATAAAAATATTTCACCTTCGTCGTCATGCATGGAACTGGTCTAGGCTAACTACATAGATATCAATACATCCTCGTATGTTCATGTCTAGCAGTTATCGATGATCAGATGAAATAGCGGTATTTTGACATAGGTTAGCGTCAGTTTGAAGGAAGTGTATTTGGCACAAGTCACAGAGCCCGATAAAGCTCTTAGATTCAACTCATATAGTGAAGATTACTGTTTTTAGCCTCAGTATTCATAAGGATCCATCGGAGAGGTGGAGCTATAATAATAAACACAGAGTTTTCGTAAACCAAAGGCATTTCTGAGAAGGAAAAGGACCGTCTTCGCCGTCAGAAAATCCCCACTGACGTCACCCACCTTTTTCGACGAATAAGACGCTCCTTCTCGCGTCCGTCGACGATTCTGCACGCCAATTACAAATCTCGCGAGACCACGTCGCACATATGTCTCAATAGAGAGGACGGAAAAAAGTTAATTACCGCATTGTCGGATGGGACCCACGACCACGTTGGGTGCTCTATCTCAACGTGTCATTATCCCACACCTGGACAATATTTAATGCGATCCGAATAAGCACCGTGGCCGCCTATGATTTCATTACAAGTTAAATTATTTGGCATGCTTTTTAATTAAGCCGGACCGCCGCGCGCGCGTGGTATCAACAATGACACCGTTAATAAGGTTGTCGACCAAGGCTCTTTCGGATTGAGGCAGGAATGACGCATGCATGTGGAATTGGAGGATGATGGTACCTAGGCGGAGCCCTGAAAGAAGCCTCTCAAACCACCTTCGGCACCCTTACGCTCATGATACATATGAGTGAGATGTTCTCCTTTTTTCTACAACACTTGGAAGGGTGTAGGTTCAGCACATACCGAAGAAGAGGCAGATATGTAGCTCAGAAAGTTTAATTTGCCTTCTCACAGGTTTTTCCCAGTTTTGTACCTAATGGAATCACTAAAAGCCACAAATATCAACCTATATCCAAGAGAAACATACTTACTCCTTGATTACAACAAATTTAACATGTTACGATCGTTTCCAAGACTTCCAGTGAGAGCTTATGACCCGCAGCTTCTTATGGGACCGTTTGTATGGTCAAAAATGCTTTCATTATAGGACAGAATGAATGAATAGAGTCGACTGCAACTTCCTTCCATCTCTCAAGCAATTTTCGAACTCTCTGAACCCTTTGAGGCGATCCCAGTTGCCGAGAGATTGGGAAAACTCCTCTAAAGTTCAATTCCAATCTATATGTCAGAGCCGAATTTCTGTCGGAATTACTCCAGTCCAACCCTGACTTTCCCATAATATCGCCATCCTCGAAAAGCGAGTAAACGTTTAAGCGACCGTATTTCTCTCGACACGTCGTTGAGAGTCATCTTCGAGGTATTTTTTCCACGTTATTAAACTGCGTTAAACGCAAGAATTACGGGTGTTTAGTTAGATATTAATTTGCTCCAAGCGTTCGTCGAATAGTTTATCCATTTTCCAGACGTTATTCGTTGTTTACGATATGCTATGACGTTGGAATTTGTCACCAAGATTTTAAAAGGTTTTTTGGAGAATTCATCCAGCATTTTTCAAAAACACGATTTTGCTCACTCATCTTAAACTGAGTGCTCGAAGTTGTTTTATTGGAAAATCCCGTGGATTTAAATCGATGAAATAAGAAGACTCAGATTCTTGCCCTACCTCGGTTCGATATCTGCCAATCTAAATGTCAACGTCGTTCGGCAATCCGTAAAAATGACAACCGATAAATTGGATTCCTCGCGGTCCGAACCTCAACTGGACATACGCAGGTACTTACCAAGTGGACAGCATATTAATTACTATGCATATTAAGCAACGACTTGATTAATGTTCACAGACTAACTGCATACTTCAGGAAACTTGATGTACTCATTACGACCTGGGTGAAAACTTGTAATTAGTGACCTCTATATTAAAAAATTACCATTGTTCTTTTACCACTCGAATTGCTCGATGATGAATGCGATTTATCGGAAATTCATCTGATGATGAGGTGAATAATTAACGTTGTAAGACAACTCGCGCCGACCTTATCGATTAGTGCAGTTTTTTCCTCGTCGACAACTATCGATCTGTCTCGAAGGACCAGAATCGGTTCAGAAGATATATAAGTGACGTAAGAAAATCGAGGGGGTGGATCAGGTGACAAATAAGGTCTGAATCAGCAGGACGGACGGCTGGGAGAGTGATTTATCCGACTGTGGTGCCCTGTAGCCAATATGTCACTATTACGGTAGACAAGTCCCTTTAATCTGGATTAGGCGTTATTTGTTTGCGTTCAGCGGTACCTTTTATTGTTCTGTCCAACATCGAATGGATTGATGAACGATGCAGACGAATATATATTGGTCCTATCGATTCAGGGTGTCCCGCAAACGCCGTTAGGAAACCTGCAGAAGGGTTTTCCAGTGGCGTTCGTATCCTTCAGGCCATATTTTTACTATTTATTCATCAATAACTAGGAGAACTTTATAGCTGAGATTGTATGAGATAGATGCCTGTTAGTGAAGAAAAGCGACGGCAAGTAGCCAAGATGGCTGTATTGAGCATTCAAGCTGATATTGCCGGAACTGTGTCCAGAACTCTCTATTCTCCACTGACGCTAGAAGAATGCCCTAATATATCCCATAATGATTAAATTAATCGTTTCGACGGAGAGAAGATTCTTCCCAAAATTGATGGGATAATGAAAGAGAGCACAATGATTAGGATAGTTATTAAAATCGAAAGTAGACCACGTTCGAAGCATCAAAAAACCCATTACCAATTAGCAACTTCCTCGAAAAATCGGGTTAAGCGAAGAGTGGCTGTTCTGTAATTGATACCAATCACCGCACTATTAGATAATTGAATTAGTTCTCGCTGTTGCATCGTAATTAATGAATTAAATGACCGTATCTGCCTACTCGCCGGTTCGGGAATGGTTCTTTGGCGTAGAAAGTCGGTTTTCCATCGAAGACAATGCCCGTTGCCGCCGTAAATCGCCAATAAAAGTGTCCGCAAGTGATATTTTTTAGAGATGCAATAAAAACGGGGATCCTTTATGCCCGCGCTTGTGTCTTTAACGTAACCGGTTGGTATTGTGCGTGAAACGCCGACAAAGCAACTTTAGTTCTTCTAATGTCAACTAATGGCCGCGGTCTTCGCCGAGTACTGCTATAAAAGAGGAGGATGGTTGACCAGAGTCTTTTTATCGACTTGGTAATCGCCGTAGAATTTAATAGTTCGGAACCGTACGAAATTCGATAGAGGAACTTTTTAACTGATGGCTCCTAACCTTCAGAAGAAGGTGACGAAAAACAAGAAATCGAATTTGACAGCTAGGGCATACCAGAGGTGAAAACTTGTTCATGTTGTAGAAGTAAATCACACAAATGACACAAAACTTTGCCACGAAAAAATCACGTGGTAGTGATACGGTGACTCTTACAGCACAAGGTTATATTGTTACATTATAGTTACCATCAGACGACCAATACGTTTTACATCTGACAAGTCCAACATAACATAATCTGGCAAGAAAGGAAAGGTTCGTTTATCATCATTTTGACGTAGGAAATGGTATCATTCTCTTCCTACAGAAGCCTGAAGTGACACATCCCTAGATACCCCGAGTGTCCAGCTGGGTGGTCGATGTTTACAGCGCGTCCATTGTCATCCTATGGCCATTACCGAGGAATTGGAAATTTACGGATTGTTCGTCCAGAGAACCGCTATACCTTATGAGCTTTTTCCCGACAAAAACTCTAATGATACCCTTTCGAACCATTAAAGTAATTACATGTAAACATCGTCGATACTCACCTGGTTAGTACATGATATCATTACATCTAATAAGGCTATTAGACTCAAACTAATTGTCGGCTCCAACGTATGGGGCTCGATTGTATGGTGATTTTACAATGTTGTGCCTTTTTTCGGTTCGTATAATCAGTTCTTAATCACAGTGTCAGTCCTTGAACTTTCGCAGATATATGAAATGGTCTTGATGGTACCGTTTCCTGTCTAGCGCTCTATATTTACGCTCTTAAGTCTTAACCTAACTTTTACCGTCCAAGGTCGCACGGTTTCTTTTGCCAAATTGTAGGTTCGACGCCAAATTGGCAGGAATCGTTGAATAACTAATGTATCATCATAGCTGTTACTGGCTCCGCTTCTCCGTTGTTTAAGTCAACTTAATCTCTTAATTTTTGTTCACCAAGGAATAAAGTTTGGTCTTAATTCTCTTAAGTATAACAAAAATATTGTTGAATATCATTACATATGATTTCTGACTAACCTTGTAGAGTTTGTAACGATCATAGGGCAGTTATCTAGTTCGAAACCTAAAGAACTCGATGATTATTCTACACCTCTATAACCTAGAAGAGAGACCGTCCAAGATCTCATTCCAGATTCATAGCAGAACGATTTGAAGTGGTCTATTATCGGAAGACATGATATCTGCACACCGCCAATAAACCATGAGGGTACTCGAGAGCCGACAAACATAATTAAAACCGAAAATATTTACTTGTTAGCTATCGCAGTCACTTAGACTTCTCTTTGAGACGATTTCCGCCTACTCTGTCGCTCTCCGCAGATGAAAGAACAAGTGTCGGAGTGTTGAATCAACATGGCTTCCACATTAGGGGTCTGTTTAACGTCTGTGGGAGTTATCTTTGATCCGAGGCTTAATGCCCAAGCTCTGTTTGTATCGAAAAGAGATCACAGTCGGTGATAAGCAACGCACGACCAAGATTGACCGCCTTCAGCGGATGTTACTCGGGACATCTGTCTAATTAGGACTTTAATATACGCCTACAAACCAAGGTGAACTCCCAAAAATCATTCAATATGTTATTTTTCAAGAGATAACAGGAATTTTCAATAAACGATTTTCGCAGGATGTGAAATGTACTATTTCATTATTGGTGACTCATAAAATCGTCTTAAATTATTCATCAATAATACACTCCTTATACAGCCTCTCACAGGCGCCTTTCAATTCAAAGTAATAGAGAGCCAATATCATATAATTCTTCAATTACAAAACACAATGCGATGTTCATTGTCTATATCTGTTTTCCTTTAATCAAAACGCCGCATCGTTGGAATCAAATTGATTCCACATACATATATCTACCAATTATACTTCGAAAATCTTCAGCTATATCGGCATTACCGGTTATTCAAATTTCCATTTGTTCATGAGGGAGGATAACCTTCGTCCTTTCAACTTCATCCTATCAAGTTTGAGGTATGTATATTACGTTGATAATTTTTAGTTCTGGTGACCCAAGATAATATTGATTATTAAATTTTTTATGATATATTTAAGTTCTGAAACTTCACCTAGCCTTGATGAGCTTTACTGTTTCCTTATATTAAAATTCGATCTTCATGCATGAAGTATATTTTCATATTCCAGCTTTGCTAAGAGGAAAAAAACAACTGTAAGCCGAAGACTAGATAGATGTGAATCACTTATTCCCGATATCGAATTAGTGACTATTTTTCGAATAGCAATTCTAAGAACGTTCCGGTACAGAGTAAATTACACCCTATGACGAAATTTCTATTCTTGTGCTCATCTAGTATTAAAATATTCCTGTGAGGTTGAGAGCCAATTACGGTCCTCTTGTAATTTGAATATAATATATCGTTTTGGTGAAACTGAGGATGCATTAACTAATTTATTGACGCGTGTGTCATCGCAAACACTGCGTAGGCTTGGGCATCTCGAAAATTGTTTTTCGTCAACGCCAGAGGTGGACATGAATCTGACCAATTTCATGGTTCGAACGGTGAATTTTTGATAATTTAGCGATTTCATACACCTTTCGAATTCACTATTCAAAATTTCTTTTTAGGTTGAGCTTCTCAAATCAAACACTATTTCTGTTTCGAGTCACAGTGTTTTGGTTCAGGGGCAGCAGTCAACAATAAAGCAATATTTTCGTTGGGAGAGACGAGGAAGCGTAATAAAAGTGGGCGAACTATAAAACTGAATATAATAAAAATGAGAGGAACGATCACGTTTATAAATCTTATCAAAACTCAACAATAATCACCCTAATACGCTCGTTCGAGATGGCAAAACAAAAACCGCTTCAATCAACTCCTGAAAGATCTCCGACTTGTTTATTTTAGTACCGACTATTCAAGAATATACCTGTCCTAAATATATCCGTCTACGGCTCAATTTATATTTCATAAAAAAAAGATATAAATTTGTTTGTGTGAATAAAGCACACAACCGTAGGTTTTTTATTGCGTTTTCCAGTCTATCTGTCGCCCAATCAACTACTGTCCATCGCTTATCAAGGGCTTATCTGAGTCGTTTTACCTGGCAACTCAGGGATTTATTGTTTCTAATAAAAGTTATCAGGAAAATGTAACAATTAGGAAGATAAGGTTTCGGTTTGTGGCGCGAAAGGCATTGGGTGTTGTTTTAAATGGGTGCCTTGTAAACCTTCTGGATTTTTTAGATAAGATTTATTGTTCCTTGGACGAGATAATGATACCTTTTATAATTTTCATTGCCAGGTGAATCCGTTGAAGACTTCAACGTAAGAAAAACATGAAATAATGAAAAAATGTCATCGAAATTAAAAAATATTCAATCGACAAGACTACCAACTGTAGAAATTCTTCTTAAACGTCAAATTCCAGTCCAGTTTTTGAATAAAAGCTTGTCAAATAACGGGTCATCTGCGGCCAAACTTGATCCTTCCAACGATGACAGAAGTCGACAGATAATGGGCAGCAAAGATTGATCTCTTCATCCCGGTCCCATTCAGGGTTGAAGAGGCCCACAAAAACGACACGATACGGTCGGCATCTGTCAAGCCACTCGGCCAATTTTCGAACTTCGAAATGTTTCTATTTGGCGCTGAATAGAGTCCATCGTTCGATACATCAGTGCCCGCCATTGTGGGTTGAAAGGCCGGGAATTAAAATCCTCTTTGACGTACTAATCGAAACGTTAAAGCGAGAAAATGCATCGTTAACGAGATCCGAACAACGTCGTTGTTCCACTTAACGGACGAAACGCGCAGAGTGGCTGTTTAGCGGTCGATTTTTTGTCCATTTTTTTTTTCTATCGAGATGTGGATGCTCGATGAATTCTTCTTCAGTGAGGGGCTTGCTGGAAGAAATTCGGCACTTAAATCGAATTTTTAGCATTTCTATACAGGGTGAAACTTTGACTTGTAGAAATGTTTCAACAGTGGATTCTTGAGGTCAAAACAAAAACTTCTTTACCATACCATTTTTTCATAATGAGCTGTGCCACCCCTGAAGAAACAAAATTAGCTTCAGAATAACTTGCTGAATCTGTGACACTACACATCTGTGGATGTTTTGAACAGAATGGTATTCAGCCAAAGTACCCAATTTTTCAAATTTCACAGATACTTTTTAATGTTTGAATATCAAATTACTCTGAAACGGCGCATTTTACGAGAAAATATTAAGAATACTCTTATTTTATTTATTATTATGTATTTATTTTTAGTATTTTTATGGTACCTAATGGTCATATTGAGAAAAGACAAAAAAAATTTTTGTTGGGACTTTTTGATCGTCATAGGGAAATTGTAAAAATTTTTCCCAACAAAATTTTTTTCTGTCTTTGATTTCGATGAAACTCTGTTTTTATATTATCTCGATGGCGTAGATTACGATGCTGTTATTAGTTTTCCCCTAGCTTTCCTAGTTTGGAAATAAATCGACTAAAACCGGAAAAATCGGAAAAAATAGGTCAACTTTGGAGAGCTGTAGCTAATAGGAAAATAACTTTTAATACATGCTGATTTTTTTGATTATAGATTGGTTCTTTGCTAATACAACGAGCCATTTTTATGATCCTATCTCTAATACTTTGGATTTTATGATTTTTTTCGTGAAGGTCCAATTTTTCGGATTTTCCGGAGGCGATAACTCGAAAAATAAATTTTTTAAGAATATTCTGCCAGCAGAATCGTAATCTACGCCCTCAAATCACCCAAAAAACAAGTTTTCATGTAAATCTGAAAAATTTCATATTTTGACAAATTTTCCATAGGTACATATATATTAAAAAATTTCGATTTTTCGATAAAAATTTTTCTTCTTCGATTTCGATGAAACTTGGTGTTTTTATTAATTCGAGGGCGTAGATTACGATTCTGCTAACAGATATTTGAAAAAAAAATTATTCTCCAAGATATCGGCCACGGAAAATCCGTAAAACTGGACCTTCGCGAAAAAAATCATAAAATCCAAAGTATTAGAGATAGGATCATAAAAAATGACTCGTTGTATTCGCAAAGAATCAATCTATAACAAAAAAATCAGCATGTATCAAAAATCATTTTTCTATTAGCTACAGCCCTCCAAAGTTGACCTATTTTTCCGGATTTTTCCGGTTTTAGTCGATTTATTTCCAAAGTAGGAAAGCTAGAGGAAAACTAATAACAGCATCGTAATCTACGCCATCGAATTAATATAAAAACAGAGTTTACAGTTACGGAATTGTCAACTAACTTTTTAACCGGATGAATTGGCTCGGCCTGTCTGGTCTGCAATGTCACAGCAATTACCTGACCCACCGCAGACATTACAACGGCTCGCTAAAGCTGCGGCGTACATTTGGAAGAACAATTATGTCTTATCACTGCAGTTTTCACACTTATGCTTAATACCTAGTGTGAAACGTGATGAGCGCTTTTATGCTTTGTTAACGGCCCCACCCCGTATAGACATAATCCTTCCAAGACCCGGCAAATCCCGATATCTATAACGATTTCGGAGGATCCCATATAGTTAGGCGAATTAGGATCGGCGTTCATCTCCGCAGCATCCGGATCTGATGCTAAAGACGGTAGCCGGTCAGATTACAGGCTCCCTGGCCATCACGTACCATTTATTTTTTGTACGTAGAGCTCCGCATCGTCGGTCTGCAGGGATCGGTAGCGAACCACGTACGTCAGCTAGCCGCAATCATTTCTAAATTGTCTGAGAACGCGATTTGGTTATGTGATTATTCGGGTTCTCTTATTACGAATCGTCGATTCCAATGAGAAGCTGATTATATAACGGCGGTTATGATGTTTTCCGACCGGGCCCCGCTTTCTCACAGAACGTTTACGCCGACCACGGAGGCCTACAGACCAGAAGAAGAAGACAACCAGAGACCAGAGAGGGTTTATATTCACTTTCTGGTCAAAAGGTGTGCTCTCATGATGAACTTTCGTTCAAAAGTCCTGGTCGACATCTCATATAAGTACGCGAAAACACGATCCCCGATTGGGGGGATCGTATACAGGGTGAAAAAGCGATGGGGTCAAGATAAACGCGTTCCACTGTGAAATTCTCAGATTATCCCTTTGAAGTCGCCGATTATCGATTTGTGTGTGTGTAAATAAACGCTATTAACCCACCCTTCAACCGTGCCACTCGAGTCATGCGAATTCCATGCAAATTGTGGCATTTCCCCTGCCTTACGGATACGAATCAACTGCTTTACGGGGCTGGCGAGCCTCCTACGCCGGGCGCAGGGCCGTATCCATCGAAAAACCGTATTTGGTCGATGAAATTGAAAAAACGGTATCCTCATCGAAGGACCAAAATATGATAATTTGTTTATCCTCGTGTCACAACCTTCTTTGTTCGTACTGGATCATTGTATGGGTCTCCTTGGATTGTGATCCGAAATGTGATGATTTTCGCGAGTCCACCCCTCATAACCTAGTCGACCTCTAGCTCGCGGGGCCAACGCTAAATATGATAGGAAACTCACGCTAATAACCTATCAGTCAATTACTTTTCTGATTAATAGCAACTCTAGCGATCCCGACCGAGTGTGTTCTACTGTGTTTGAATTGCAAATGGTGATTTGTGCTAATTGTGAGTAGGAACAGTGTGTCCGATATTGCTAAATGTTGCAACACGATTTCTGGCTAATAATTCAGCATTCACGGCTTGGAGAAATCATGTTTCTGTTTGATCGCGGAGCGTGTAATTACCGCCGATTAAAATCTATTAATTTTTTTTCTGTAATATCGTTTTCAACGCCGCCAAGTCCGATTTCTAACCATCCGTGTTTGGGTTACGTCGAATTCAGGTCTTTGCAATTACAATTAGACAGGTGGATGATTGATAGGAATTCTGACAGATCGATGGTTCTATCAAATGGTTGTTCTTTCTGTTTTCCTTGGAACAACCAGGAAAAGGTGTATAGTAAGCAAAAATATACTTAAATAAGAAAAAGAAGTGTAGTTGTAAACAAATACAAGAAAAGTAAATGAATAAATGGGGACAATTGACCAAAATTGTGACTGGTTTTTTTTTTCGTATGGCTACGCATGGGGAGAAATGCAAAAAATCTTCTTGTTTTATATCTCAACTTTGGGTCCAAGAAATAGACATTGAAATCATGAGGTAGCATCCTATTTCGGATACAGCGAAAAACGATCGAGTGGCTAAGCGTCGAGTAGTATATTATTCCTGTATTTATATCTGACTCCCCCATCTTCAAACGCTTCGTTTCCCTGGGAAGGTGAAAGGCAACATGGCGAAATACCTGGTGGTACCTTCAAAGAGACGAATCTGATGGACGACTTCATTGTGAAACGATGTGAATATCCGATGACAAAATTACGAACGTAAGAAGCAGCTGCACTGTTTTTCTGATGCGATCTAGATTGAGATCGAACGAGGGAATAGTGCATTCTTTGTTTCGACATAAATACTGGACCTAGAAAAATCACCGACTAATCAGTAAAAGAATTTAGATTCTAAAATTCAAAACCCCTCTGAAAATGGAATAAAAATTTATAAAATGAGACCGTAAGCTAAAATGAGGAGAAGTTTGAAGAACAGATCGGAATTCCTACGTTTTCTATAATCTCATTTATTAGACTTCCTAGCCCCACAGAATCGATTTCTACTTCTAAACCTCCGAAATTAATTCTACCCATCACTTCCGATGGCATTCGTGTCGGTTTTCACGCCCAAACTCGTGAGCTGTCTCTCAAACTATATAATCACACTCTGGCGTTTGGCGTGTCATTTTGACGTTTCTCAAATAATTGAATTTCGTCTTGAAAGGAACCCGTATAATAAGGCTTCAAACAGAAGCTTGATTTCGATCGTTATGAATACGCTGCTCAAAAATTAAAGTGAACAATTCACGTATCAACTGGCATAAACAATATTCTTGTATCATTTAGTATATGTTTTGATGTATTAGGTTAGGTATCTTCATATGGTTAACCTGCCTGATATAGCAAGAGTAAGCAATACTTCTTCAGAGCGACAACATAGAGAAATCCACAAAATGAAGACTCTACTAGACTGCTCTGTCTTCGGGCTCAAAGAAGGTTACAAATACCTCGAAATCAAGCTGTAATATCTCCCCCCAACTCTTTGTGTTGTTCCTACCCTATTCGGAATTTTGTCAGTGAGATAATCAATGAAACTTTGACGAATTTTTTGCCGAATCTCCGTTTAAGCTGTAATGTCTGCGGTGGGTCAGGTAAGCGGTATATTGCAGGCATGTTCATTACAATTTTGGAATGGAGAAGTAGCAGGCAAATCCATTCGGTGGGGAAGTCAGTATGTATATCCACTTCGATTGTTGCGCAGTGTATCTTGAACTGGAGAAAATAAAAAGAATCGATATAGTTGAATCTACCGCGATCTAGCACAACAACGAAATTATTCAGTTATATAGGAATCTCGTTCATTGCTATGCAAAAACGAATTCCGCGACTGAAAGGGTAAATTATACCCCTTGTAGGGGTACAATCATTGCATGTACTCGATTTTCGCTTTTTCAGCCTTTATAACCGTTCATTTGATCGGCTTCCACTCTGTTATTTGATGATTTTATATAGAGGGCAATTCAGAAGGAGTCAACGTACTTGTTTTTTCTCAAGAACTCGCTCAATATAAAAGGATCAAGCGAGCTAGAACAATATTTCGAGACTTTATAGTGAAAGTTGAGAGTTTTATCGGGGTAATCAAAATTTGTGGTCACCTATCCAGATAGCGAACTCACTAACCGCTGTTTATGAATATTTTAATATTTTTTCTCGATCTGAGCATTTCGATCAGAAAGAATTTTTCGTCATGAAATATCCTCGCTGAAAATGAGAATACTAGAACGAACGTGTCGACGCCATGTTGTCTAGCCATAAACCCACGAAAGGTGAGAACCATAATGGCTTTTTATCGTCAACACCATACGTGGATAAGTTACTACAGGCAGTGTGAGGTACTTCAATTCATTATCGTTATGAAATGCAGATTATAGAGTTAATAAATCTCTCTTAATAACGCGGCATGCATATTCATTACTTGTTTGTGTGTGTGTGTGTGTGTGGAATTAGCAAATGAAGATTCTTATTACACGCATGTCTCGTGTTTTTCACATATACAACGAGAATTAAAATGGTATAATTACCGTTGGCGGTATATCCATCATACGAACGTTTCCTGGTTCAGTATTTAACGTTTTGATAGCTGTATTTGGAGCATGGTGGATTTGTGTTGAATATTACCGAAGAAAAGTTTTTCTTATGAAAGCTAGTCCGCAGAATCTTCTCAATTTTTGATTCTATTAATAAATTCTTTCATTTAAGTAGGTATATAGGGGAGAGTGGGGTAATTGGGAACGGCGGGTAATTGGGAACAGCTAGATAAAAAATACTTCCTCATGTGCGACACTGTCTTCAACATTTTCAACGGATGCATCTAGCGATTCTAAGGGCTTAGTCAAAAGTTGCGACGATAAGTTGCATATTTCCTGTTACGGTGAGTCGTAGAATGGATTTCGCATTTCAACTATAATTTTTTCGTGTGTTGTAATAGATGTAACTATCTTATTTTGAAATTTAGAGGTGCAATATTTTGTTGATTCCATACTGGTACTATGTGTTTCCAAAACCTACGTGATTTGAAGTTGAAAGAAAATGGGTAAGTATGTGCCAGCCATTTTCAATTCTTTTGATAACTTGGGGTAATTAGGAACGAAGTCAGGTGGGTAACTGGAAACGTTCCTGATATCCCTTGCGTTCCCAATCACTTCTGTGCTGAAGTGGTTGATGGTTAAAAAATATTTTAACGTTGAAATGCGTTGTATCTAGATACCAGGAAATTATGAAAAGGAGACCGGAACGAAATATAAAATCGAATATCCCTGCTGTGTGTTTGAAGATTTAAGAAACGAAAAGCTCACATTAGGCTAAGCTGCATGCAACTAAATACTCTGTTCCGAAAATGAAACAAAATGAATTCAAGATATTATCAACTTCACTAACGAACAATCAACACGAAGAAAAGCAAATACAGAGAAATGTTAAGAAGGAAAAAAATTAACATAAAGAACCTAAAACCAACATAAAAAGGGTACAAAAAGCCACGCCAAAAGCAAAGGACTGAGAAATTCAACCCAGGTTACACAGAAAAAAAGAATTTTACTGCATAATTTGCCCCTATTGGTGGCTTCATACCTCACGGTATGAAGCCTCACCAATGGAGGATTGGATCATGTGAGATACCTGTAAACTCTGGGCACATGAAAAATGTACTGTAAGAGAAACAAGACGTGGATACTTGTGTGATATGTGCCATTTCTTATTATAACATTTCATTATTATTTGCCCCGGGACTGTTCACAATTACCCCATATGGTGTAGGGTAAATAGAAACGATAGTATTTTTTTATTTCGTTGATATTTATTAGGAAACGTTTATTTTTTATAGTTTTTTGTTTCCGATTAGTACATAAATGAGCAAACTTCATTTTTTAATGGAAGTTCAATATTTTCATTGATGTTTTGTATAATTTTTCAGCGTGTGAAATTAAGTGTTCCCAATTCCCCCACTTTCCCCTATTTGAAATTTGAGAGATTTAACAAGATACCCTTCGTTTTTTATAAAAGTTCTCTCCTCTTTGATGATACTCTGCAAGGCTGAGAAGCTGAAACAAGAGATCCTCCATTTTTTGTGGAAAAACACACTGTCGGAAGTAGGTCACCTTCATCAAGAGGAAATCCACCATCTTATTAGGTGTTTACCCCGACATATTTCGCTCAGAGACATAATAAACAAAACTGTTGCAATACTGGGTGATCTGGTTTCAAATTACCTATACAAATATGAATACTTTCAAAAAGAACGCTTATGTGAGAAATTTACACTTATGCACTAAGAAGAAGCATGTGAATTGATAAAAAAGAAGGAACGATGACAAAAAAGCCCGCACTGGCACCGTTTCCAATCCGAATAATCCATTGTCGAGAACAAAGAGATGCTCCACTGCGACCATATCCACCGACCAAATCCAATAATATTCAGCTCATAACGATATTTCCCATAGTGGAGTTGTCAGAGTAGTGTAGACGGGAGGAAGCGGCCAAGATCCCGAATGAGATTGCGACAGGAAAAAACACCAACCAGGGCAACGTTTTACTCACTGCTTAACCGAGCGTGCAGTAACTGGCTTTTACATCACCGAGCTGGCGGACCGCGTAAAAAATCATAACTCTGTATGGACGGGGTTCAAATAACTAACAAGCTTTTTTCCTGCCGTATTTTAATTGGATTTTCTTTGATAGTCCGAATTTTGGACGGGGTCGGAGTAAAGACGGGTAGCTGGCTGGCTCCTGATGCAGGTAGAACGGACGGTACCAATTCGGTTTGCGTTTTTTGGTTCATTAATTCCGATAATTAGCCGTTGGGATTCAGCAGGGGAAAAACTGCGGTCTTCCCTGAAATTTTCACATCAGTTTTCGTTCCCAGACCTGCAGTTTTCAAGGAAGGGGTAAAAACTATATGGGCATCTGCCCATAATCAAGTGCGACTCATTTTCAGGGTAGAAAATTAAAGTGTGAATGTGAATACTTTTTGAACATCCCGTAGAGTGAATTTTGTTCATAATTGGTCATTTTGTTGAATATGTTGTGTGAATCAATCAAATTTTCACTTATGATTTCTGTGGTTTTGACGATAATCAAAAAGTAACAACTAAATATTGGCTTGTTTCTGTTATTAATAATTGAGGTGAAAATAGGTCATTCATCGGCAGAAAGGATTGACATTATTTCTATATTCTTCAGAAATAACTACTTCTGAAACCGTACAGCATCGAAGTTGCGGAAAAATTCGATGCTTCAAAAGAAAAATCAAAGTTGTTTGAAATTCAACTATGAATGTATTTCGAAAACGACTGGATTGAATGGCAAGAAATTAAATAGGCTTCACTCAGACTAGAAAGGGCTTCCAAATGAGGTATCACTTACCCCATCCTCCCTAACCAAATATAGGGGTTGGGGTTGTAACACTAAGGGTTGAAGCGATACGGATTTGAATTGGATCTTAGAAGTTGCTCTTCTGAAATCAAAATTCGAGCATTTTTATGCAATTCGGTTCTGATGACCTACACAGCCGCTGTTTCGTTTTTAATGGCCCACTCTGTAAATTTTTTGAAATTCTTTCTCATAAATTGTTTGATACTGGATATTCTGTTTTTCATGTCACTTATGATATTATCACGTTCGATGCTACACATTGAGGAATGAGTGGTACTGCCAAATTTTATGGAAATCGTTTCAGTAGCAAATTTTGAAAAAAATCTATTTTTCAAACACCATTTAGAACTTGTACAGGGTGGGCAAAATTCGTTGTCTACTGAGAGCTCTTTTTCGGAGAAACAAAGAATGGTGAATCCGCAGCCTCCTACGATTTTGAGTTCTACAATTTCGTAAAGTTCTCATATTTTTTTCGTCTTTGGAGTTACAAATCTAAAACTTGAACCTTCTACAGGCACTTTTTCACGTAGAACCCACTGATGACATCAAAATATTTTTTTCATTTCGAATCATTAGGCAAATTTAATTTTTTCAAATGCAAACTTTTATTGAATTTGTTATTTTTGAATTGGAAGAAAAATCTTTTATCAGTAGATTCTGCGTGTAAAAGTGCCTAAGAAGGTTCAAGTTTCAGATCTGTAACTTCAAAGACAAAAAATTTATGAGAACTTTTCGGAATCGTCAAAATCTCAATTTTTGTTTATAACTCGAAATCTAAAAATGAAGGGCCGATTCTGTTCTCAGATTTGGATTGGTCATGAAAAAAGAGCTCGAGAATGTGCTATCCGTTTTCTTCTAGCTGGTAGAGTTCTCGAGATCCCCTCAGTAGACAACGAATTTTGCCCACCCTGTACCTATTTACACTAGAAATGTTTTCTAGAGACGAGTACCAGTTTTCAACGTAATAGCGTCTGCATTTTTGGAAATATTGGAAAAATAACATTTCTTTTTCAATCTACAAGCCCAAAACGTTAACTGTGAAAATTCCAGGCAGTACGATTTCAACAGTTCATCCAGAATTTCGAACGACAATCACAGAGAGAACCACCGACGTTCGAAACGACGAAAATCGTACCAGACGAGAAGAGCACGCGGACGAAAAATACCTACGTGTGTGTTACTGCATAATATAAAGTTGTCGGTCACTCAATTACCTTCTAAGCGCTCAATATTTGATTCCATCGGCTTCTTTGACCATCTCCACTCTCCAATTAGTGTGAACCGTCGCCGGAGGCGCGAGCGGCCCCTTTGATCTCGAAAATACCTGTTATCGTTCAGAATGTGAGAAGACCAGAACCCGACCGTGCAGTCCGGGTCCATTCTCTGCGCGACGGGCGGACTGTGAGCGCCATCGGGTCGCGGACGCCCAAACACGGTCACAGTCTGACCGTCCGGGACTTTTTTAACCGAGCCGGCCGGTTAAAATTAATCACATTCTCGGAGCAGCGAATGATACACGTTAGATTAAGTCGAGACTAATTTCGAAACGTGTAAAACAATGTCTCTTCCACGTTCGGAACGTCGGCGAAAAAGGGAATAGTTGGCCGCGCTACTACCGGGAATTTTTTTGCGGTTTGGCGGTCCGACCAATCGGACACGCTCGACGTGGAAATTTAATTTTATCCGCGGATCGCGGGAGGCGGACGTGGCTAATCGGGCCTTTTCGATTTTTTTTTATTGGTGGGGCACGTCCTCGATGTTCGAAGGATGTTAAGATCCTTTTTCTTCTTCAGAATTCCTCTAATCCAAAATTAATTCCAGAAAGAGAAAACAATGTTTGAGGATTAAGTCCTTCAACTATTACACAATCTTTATGATTTAAATTTGTGGAGAAATTTACAAAATACCGTTTTCTTCTCAAAAATATTCTGATATCTTCAATTCAATCGAAAACCAAATGAAACTACAACAGTGAACAGAAAATTACACCTGCTATTTCTTATTCCTTAAGGAATTATTTATTTCGCAGTTTATTCTCGAATTTGTCTCTTTCCAATTTAGTCTGGTGTAATGAGATGTGGTGAAAATTGTTTAGCTTGCAACTTGAACAAGTAGATAATAATCAAAGAAAAAAGAGGAAACAAACGAAACAGCTAAAAAATAGAATATTTGACCTGAACGTAAAACATTTTATGTTCACTATTTTTGTGTTGGTTGTTTGGTTTTTGATTGAATTCAATATGTATATCAGAACATTTGTCAGATTATTTTATATTTTAGATGACAGATTTATTACTAGAAGAGTTGCTCTTTCAGAATATATATAACTTTTAGATCTACGATAATTTTCCTGGAAGATTAATCTACTCGATAGATGACCTTCGAAAACTTCTCAAAAAGTTAGGTTCAGTTAAAACCTCCTCAAGACCGAACGGTTGTGCCGAAATGGATGAAATTCTCAGATTTATTACTAAAAGAGTTGCTCTTTCAGAATATGTATCACGTTCAGATCTACGATAATTTTCCTGGAAGATTAATCTACTCGAAAGATGACCTTCGAAAACTTCGCAAAAAGTTGGGTTCAGTTAAAAATTCGTCAAGACCGAACGGTTGTGCCGAAATGGATGAAATTCTCAGATTTATTACTAAAAGAGTTGCTCTTTCAGAATATGTATCACGTTCAGATCTACGATGATTTTCCTGGAAGATTAATCTACTCGAAAGATGACCTTCAAAAATTTCCCACAAAGTTGGATTCAGTTAAAACCTTCTCAAGACCGAACGGTTGTGCCGAAATTGATGAAATTCTCAGATTTATTAAAAGAAGAGTTGTTCTTTCAGAATATGTATCACAGTTAGGTCTACGATAATTTTCCCGGAAGATTAATCGACTCGAAAGATGATCTTTGAAAAATTCCTAAAAAGTTGGGTTCAGTTAAAACCTCCTCAAGACGAAACAGCTGAAAAATAGAATATTTCACCTGAACGTAAAACATTTTATGTTCACTATTTTTGTGTTGGTTGTTTGGTTTTTGATAGAATTCAATATGTATATCAGAACATTCGTCAGATTATTTTATATTGTAGGTGACAGTTTGTTCATTTGCCCAAAACTTCTGAAATCCCGGGAAAGATTCAAAGAATTATTAAATCATGTTCCTTGTGCCGATATTCACCTTTCATATTATTGTTAGAACGAGAAACATTACTGATTCAAAGAATGATCGAAGTAGGCTGTAAATAGATTTTTCAAAATTAGATACTAGCACTGTATAATACATATAGGTATAGAATGGAATCTACTTTGCATCCCGATATTATACGAGCGGCAACACTGCCGCAATAAGTTAATACATACTTGTGTGGACGTTTTTTTAATAAGAGAACGATCTATGACTATATCTGCAGGGCAATTTAGAGAAATACTAGTCTCAGCCTTATGGGACCTAATCTTAACTATCAATCTTCTACTTACCTACCAGCAGTACTGCCGATCGCTTGATTGAGTAGATCTCTATCTATCCCGTAATTTGTAGTCAATGATGGTTTAACCGGTGTCCCGATATATAGGAGCACCTGTATGGGCTTCTTTAATGGATATTCCTGCTGATTGTTTGCACGAAAAATCGCCGAGGAATTTCTAATAATCTGGGGTATAAAATAAGAGCTTCGAAACTGCCAAAATTTGCAGTAACATTGTCGAAAAGAGACCAAATGAAGAGAGGTCTGGCCTCCATTCTTTAGCTTCTTCAGCTCCCTCTATTTTCAACAACCAACTAACTTACCGACATGAATTTTGAGAAGATTTCCCCATCGTGCTGGTGGCTTTTCGATTCATCGAAAAAGCGATCTAGCCTCTGTCGAAACTAGCAGTATTGACCTAGCCTTAACAAGGTTCCCATTAGGGCTCGAAAAAGCCTGAAAAGCTCCTCGAACGGCACCGATAAAGGCAGAAATTGAATACCGCCGCTACCCCTAATAACGGCGGCTTTATCTTAATGACGTCGACCCGGTCGGAAAAAATGAAAAAGTATTTCCACGGCCGCCTCGTTTTATCTGCACGAGAGAGGTGTCAGAATACGTCTAAGCACTTTATAATTACCGGGTTGAACCCCTCAGTAAGTTATAATAACAAGCCACACTAAAAAGATCTGGAAACTCGTTTGAATATCAAACTTATTCGTAACGATGGCCTTGTCGCTACCGCTCTGTGTGTTCGATGACCAGAAGGTCTTCCGTCGGATTAGGATAAACGCACTCGTAACCTTCCACTTGAAGAAAAATTGTGGCAGTGGATCGCTATATAGTCTATACACTCTATACTAACCGAATCAGTCTCTTTTTTCATGTACCGTTTCGTCCGTTTCTCTTACTTTAAAAACTCTTTTTGAAATTCATGCAATAATTTTCACATTTCCATTTTTTTTTTGAAGACCGAACGGTTGTGCCGAAATGGATGAAATTCTCAGATTTATTACTTGAAGAGCTGCTCTTTCAGAATATATATCACTTTTAGATCTACGATAATTTTCCTGGAAGATTAATCTACTCGAAAGATGACTTTCGAAAACTTCCCAAAAAGTTGGGTTCAGTTAAAACCTCCTCAAGACCGAACTGTTGTGCCGAAATGGATGAAATTCTCAGATTTATTACAAGAAGAGTTGCTCTTTCAGAATATGTATCACGTTTATATCTACGATAATTTTCCTGGAAGATTAATCTACTCGAAAGATGACCTTCGAAAACTTCCCAAAAAGTTGTGTTCAGTTAAAACCTCCTCAAGACCGCACGGTTATGCCGAAATGGATTAAATTCTCAGATTTATTACTTGAAGAGTTGCTCTTTCAGAATATGTATCATGTTTAGATCTACGATAATTTTCCTGGAAGTTTAATTTACTCGAAAGATGACCTTCGAAAAATTCCCAAAAAGTTGGGTTCAGTTGAAACCTCCTCAAGACCGAGCGGTTGTGCCGAAATGGATGAAATTCTCAGATTTATTACTAGAAGAGTTGCTCTTTCAGAATATGTATCACGTTTAGATCTACGATAATTTTCCTGGAAGATTAATCGACTCGAAAGAGGATCTGCGAAAAATTCCCAAAAAGTTGGGTTCAGTTAAAACCAACCGAATGGTTGAAACTTCCTCGAAATCGAACGCTTGCGCTGTGGTGGATGAAAAAAGTGTTTATTTTGACTTTAAGAATCTACCGTTAAAATATGTGTACGAGTCAAAGACTCACCCTGTATACTCGACGAGAATCACGCTTTTCGGTGAGCTCTGTGTATTCAGACCTTGCAACCTTTGAGTAGGACAAATACAACTTCACATACGTCGACTACATCGACAATCGTCCGGTTAATCCGATAGTGCGTACTCACCTTTAGCCCCGATACGCACAGGTCGGTACCGAAAATTTTCCGGTGTGCCCGTTAACGCCTCCTACGGCTCTCTCGCAAGACCGCCGTGTGAGGTCTGATAAAGTTTTAATCAAACCGCGGCGGCATGGACGGACAACAAAGGACAAAGACGAACTGCTCTCACCTCGGAACAGGTAACGTGGTGTATAATACTAATATTCATTTATCATAGTAAATTATTGTACGAGGAGGCGTAGACCGGCACGAATAAAGTGTCGGTATAAATGCGTGTGACTGGCGAAGAATATCCACAATGAAGAGGAACCCGCACGGGATAATGCCGCTTTCCTAATTTTCGCCAGTGAAAAATGGAAATCGATTAGTCGATCATCTTGGTGGGGGTCAGCGGATAAATGACCGGGGAGAATGGGCAAAGGGGCGGACCGTTGAAAATTGGTCTCTGGGGACTCCTAGCGGGTACGAAACGTCACGGCGTGAGAACGGGAATGCCGATGATCATTTTGAAAAATGTTCTTTAACTGAAAACCTTTATTATACAAGTTTTGAAAATCGAATTAATAGATACTAAATAGAAAAGGTAAAATTTATGATAGCGATGACAGCATATTTAGTGAAATATATTACTTCGTTCGACGTTTTTTGTATACAAATCAGCATATCAAATGTCAACACAGATCAGTGGAGGTTTAGAATAGGTAATAATGCACCGTGAAAGGAACTTTATACTGTCTGTACTGCCCACCATTCACGTAGGTACAAAAGGTTGTCAAGAATTTTCACGCTTTGAAACCGAGTGACCAAACCGTGTATTTCCGAACTTGAACATGATGATGAGCCAATTTTTAATGGAAGAAACATTTATTTCAAAGGTATAGGGTCACATGCCCTCCCTCACCTTTAACTTTTTTCTGTCCCCATGTAGTGAAAAAGTTTCATAATTCATAGAAATGCTTGAAAACTATGAAAACACCTATTTTATACAGGTTTACTGGGTCAAGAAGTCTAAGTAAATGATCCTACTTGCTTATTTCAAATGTTTTCTCTATTTTTCATTCGATTTTTTTATTCTTTAGAGAATTTTGAATCTTTTTTCAATGTGACATATCTCATATGTATGATTTTACGTTTGAAAAGATATTGACACGAGAAATAGTAGGAAGATTTTTGATGATGTTGATTTGATTTTTATTTGATAATATCTTTTTATTTGTTATACCCATGTATGAAGTGCCTATAGATACGTCAGATAAAGAAGATTTACAATTTCCAGGAGAATGGGAAATAGGGTACCATTTGGTCAAGCACAGGTTTCCTGGAAAGCTATGATATATAAAAAAGATTTTTTCGGAAATTGGTAATGATTAAAAAAAATCCGAAACTTTTTTACTACACAGTGGCACAAAAAGTCAAAGATGGGGGGAAGGCATTAATAATCAATTACCCTGTACAATCAAACGAAATTCAATGATGAGATAGCAAAAAACAAGAAGAATATTTGAGTTCGAGTAAAAGAATGTTGAAGAAAGCAGATTTTATTCTTTTATTGTGTTTTCTTGGATTCTATTTGGTGAAACCCAATGAATTATGTTTGTTCGTGGTTATTTCAAATATTGATCTGTCTGTTATCGCTATACATAAGTAGGTACTCACATAATTCATTTCATTACAGAGGGGTCTATTGAGGCTTGATTCCACCCCTATTTTCGATAGATTAACCCTTAAATAATAGAACAGCGAATATGGTAAGGTAAAATCGAGGTTATCATGATATTTACAAGTGGTAAGATCACATTTTCTTAGGATTCTAGACTGAAGTAGAGTAGGATTCGACGACTAAAAGATCTGAAGTATATTCAGTGCTCAAACAACTTTGAGATACTTGATTGGGTCGCGTGCAACTTGAGTTTGCAGCAATATCAATGGTTTATAGGGATACTGATCGGAAAATTTCGAACCTACCTGCGCTACTTTCTCCCTGGCTAGAATCGAACGTCTTGGACGTCATCTGGAAGAGGGCGTCCAGAGGCGTCGCTCCCGGTTGCTTCCCTTGCGGCCTAGGCCTCTGCACCGTCGGCGACACAATATCCGGCGAGCAACAGTCGCTCGCGACGCTAGACGACCTGTCGCTCGCCGTTTCGGACGTGTAGCTCGCGTTGAAATTCGCGAACTCGGGCCTCAAGAGGGCCAGTTTTTGCACCGTCAACTGTCTGTGGAAGGACTCCAGCCTCTGCTGGGCGTCCATGTCCGTGTCGATGTCCCACGGTCGGACTATCCTAGTGGGCGCCGTTTTGGCCGGTTTGTGGTTCAAGATGTCCATTATCGAAAAACTTTTCACGCCACTGTTCGAGTGTTCGTCTACCTCCATCGTGGGCGATATCTGCCTGTCCGGTTCCGCCATTTTGAGCTTTTTTAAGGGTTTGAAATAGTCCTCGACTTCGGCCTCTGGACACCGGCACTCTTGGGAATTCTGGTCGTCGTTCTCGGACTCTTGGAAGTGGGACGAGGAGTTGTTGACGGGACTGGGACAACCGACGCTGATCTCGTCGTCCGAAGCGTATTTTTGGGCGTCTTTTTCCGGCACACAAGGACTGGCGGATCTGGAGGACATGGGACTCTCGTATTTCGCAAGGTAGGGCGGCATCTCACTGTCAGTCTTACTCGAACACTCGATTTCTTGCATCTTAAAGTATCTGTCCAGGGTCCACAACATGAAAGAAGCTAGAAATACGTCATCGCATCTGGAGTCGTCCGACTGGGCAACGGTTCAATCACACAGCACTAGGCGACGCACTACCTGCACATATCACACCTCCCTATCTTTCACAGATCTGGACACGAGTGAATGTCTGCACTCCAATCGCTGCGAGGAGCGGTTCGGATCGGATCCCGCCCATCTGTCAACTTCTATCCCCAATGAAACCCCCGCAGGAAATTGACGTTTCTTTGTAAAAAAGCCGCCGTGGTCCGCCATTGGTCGGAGGGCGTTCACGTCTTTCGTAACGTCCCACCAATCATCTGTCTAATTTGTGCCGGGGGAGTCCCTGGCGATCATTTATTCCCGGGAATAAATGAGATTTTGTTTAGGGGAGAGATTTAGCATGTCCTCACTTTGAATTATTTCGTTTTACGAGTGCCGACTTCTTTATTGCTCGAATAAATCTCGATTATTTAATGGAGGGCCGGGATGCCGGGGACCCGTTCCCGGGCATTCCCGATTTTGCACGTTCGGATGGAGACGCAAAGATTAGGTTTCTGGATAATCGGAGGGTTTTGCTCGGGCAGGGCGAAAAATGACGCTCACGGCTTCATCCTACGACCGGGCTCGGGCTTGCGGCCCTCACATTTTGTTCTCCGATCAGGCTCGGGCTTGCGGTCCTCGCGTTTTGTTCTCTCATCGGGTTCGGGCTTGCGGCCCTCGCGTTTAGTTCTCTCACCGGGCTCGGGCCTACGGCCCTCCTGATTAGATCTCCGCCCAGGCTCGGGCCTGCGGCCCTCATGTTTTATTCTCCGTCTGGGCTCGGGCTTGCGGCCCTCGCGTTTTGTTCTCTCACCGGGCTCGGGCCTACGGCCCTCCTGATTAGATCTCCGCCCAGGCTCGGGCCTGCGGCCCTCATGTTTTATTCTCCGTCTGGGCTCGGGCTTGCGGCCCTCGCGTTTTGTTCTCTCACCGGGCTCGGGCCTACGGCCCTCCTGATTAGATCTCCGCCCAGGCTCGGGCCTGCGGCCCTCATGTTTTATTCTCCGTCTGGGCTCGGGCTTGCGGCCCTCGCGTTTTGTTCTCTCACCGGGCTCGGGCCTACGGCCCTCCTGATTAGATCTCCGCCCAGGCTCGGGCCTGCGGCCCTCATGTTTTATTCTCCGTCTGGGCTCGGGCTTGCGGCCCTCGCGTTTTGTTCTCTCACCGGGCTCGGGCTTGCGGCCCTCGCCTTTAGTTCTCTCACCGGGCTCGCGGCCCTCACGTTTTGTTCTCCGAGTGGGCTCGAGCTTGAGGCCCTCGCCTTTAGTTCTCTCACCGGGTTCGGGCTTGCGGCCCTCGCGTTTTGTTCTCTTATCGGGTTCGGGCTTGCGGCCCTCGCGTTTAGTTCTCTCACCGGGCTCGGGCCTACGGCCCTCCTGATTAGATCTCCGCCCAGGCTCGGGCCTGCGGCCCTCATGTTTTATTCTCCGTCTGGGCTCGGGCTTGCGGCCCTCGCGTTTTGTTCTCTCACCGGGCTCGGGCTTGCGGCCCTCGCCTTTAGTTCTCTCACCGGGCTCGCGGCCCTCACGTTTTGTTCTCCGAGTGGGCTCGAGCTTGAGGCCCTCGCCTTTAGTTCTCTCACCGGGTTCGGACTTGCGGCCCTCGCGTTTAGTTATCTCACCGGGCTCGGGCCTACGGCCCTCCCGATTAGATCTCCGCCCAGGCTTGTGCATGCGGCCCTCATGTTTTATTCTCCGTCTGGGCTCGGGCTTGCGGCCCTCTCGTTTTGTTCTCTCACCGGGCTCGGGCTTGCGGCCCTCGCGTTTAGTTCTCTCACCGGGCTCGGGCCTATGGCCCTGCCGATTAGATCTCCGCCTAGGCTCGGGCTCGCGGCTCTCACGTTTTGTTCTCCGAGTGGGCTCGAGCTTGCGGCCCTCACCTTTAGTTCTCTCACCGGGTTCGGGCTTGCGGCCCTCGCGTTTAGTTATCTCACCGGGCTCGGGCCTACGGCCCTCCCGATTAGATCTCCGCCCAGGCTCGGGCCTGCGGCCCTCATGTTTTATTCTCCGACTGGGCTCGGGCTTGCGGCCCTCACGTTTTGTTCTCCGACTGGGCTCGAGCTTGCGGCCCTTTCGTTTTGTTCTCTCACTGGGCTCGGGCTTACGGCCCTCCCGATTGAATCTACGCCCAGGCTCGGGCCTGCGGCCCTCATGTTTTATTCTCCAACTGCGCTCGGGCTTGCGGCCCTCGCGTTCTGTTCTCTCACCGGGTTAGGGCTTGCGGCCCTCCCGATGAGCCCTCCGACCAGGCTCGGGCTTGCAGCCCTCACGTTTTGTTCTCTGACTGGGCTCAGGCTTGCGGCCCTCGGGTTTTGTTCTCTCACCGTGCTCGGGCTTGAGGCCCTTGCGTTTCGCTCTCAAATATTTTATTGTATATAATATCGAGACCAAAAACAGTATTCCAAGTCCTATCGATATGAAACACTACGCTCTGTGAACGCTGCTAACCTAACTCCCGACAAAACTGACGTTAACCTATAAATCTTAATCTGACATCGATTGTCAAAGTGCACCTCATTTTCTCTGACCATCAAATCATCATGTCTGTCAGGAAACAATATGTGACCAAAGTTTGTTGCATTATGTTTGGCACACCCTGTGGTGATGTGTTTCAAGTGTCTTAGTTTTTGTTACATTCCTTCGAACTGATTTGTGTGTTTCGTATGCAGTTGTTACCTACCCCCTTAGCAGTTTTGTGTTGGGAATAATCGCATTATTTCACACCTGAAACATCTGGCTTATCCACCTATAGATTCCATGAGTTATTAACAACCCCCAAGGAGGTAACACCTTCAGGGCCGCAATCTATCATAACCTATCTTATCGCCCGTATTCTCCAGAAAACAAAGCTTCTGTACCCACCACGAGAAACCCTTGTTCGAGGGGTGGGCCAGTCCTCAAGGGTATGATATATAGGACTGGTAAAATATTAATCTGTTTATGAATATGGTTAATTAAATTAGGAAAGCGGAGGGTGAGTATATTTGTGACGTTATCATGCTTTCATTGTTGATTGAATTGAAGGTTTACTTGCGTGAGAGGAATCGTAATTTTTTAGCTCGCGTTTTTACTGACGAGTGAAATGAATACTCATGATGGTACCATTATTATCTTCAAGATATGGTTAGGTTCGCTTATCTGATCTACAGGGTGTCCCTAAATTGGAGGGACAAACGAAGAGGGGACATTCCCTAAGTAATTTTAAGGAGAAGCGTTTCGTTTTCGAGATACGGGGTGTGGAATTGAGGGAATTACAAGAATTGTGAGTTTACACCATGTGACATGTCAAATTGGATAGCAAATCTACCTCCAATTTAGGAACAGCCTGTACGTATGCAAGGTGAAAAGTCAGGAGCGAGCTTAGGACGTAGACATTTCTCTCTTCTTAAGAGCATACTTGTCAAGACCAGCCCCAGTCTACATTTTTCAACAAACGATTGATAAACGTTGCAATTTCAAGAAAATCCCGTCTTTCTTCCTAAAGAACCTAGGATAAACATATACTTTTCTTCCCTATGAATTCGGTTGAGAGAAAGCGATCGAAACGTGGGATTTGTCCAACTCTCGAAGCATCCTCTTCGGATGGACCATCATCAGGAGTGGGGAAATTCCGCAAGGCTAATATGATTACCTTACGCGTTAAGGCAATGCGGTAAATACCTTCTTTCGTTCCGTTGTCCACAAGCGATCATGGTGGCAGCTGCATACAAAGGTGTCTTGATAATTATATACGGACCCTATAGACCTCACACTTAGCTCACGCCTATAGCAGACCCTACCTTTGCCTTAGCTGGGCATTATTTATATGTCATGGGCCGGATCGTCCAATTGGTCGTCGGCCCGCGAGCGCCCTCTACGATCGACTTAATTGAACCGTATATAGACGAAGAGGTAGATGCTGCTGCTGCTGCTGGCTAATCTAGATTTTAGAGATTGTATTCGACAACGTTTCCGGCTGTATCTCCATCAAGCTTTCGGGTATATCAGAGTGTGATGCTTTCACTCGGATTTTTTTTTTTAATTATTGTATTCCTCATTCATTTTGTCAGATGAGGATCAACTCATTCGGCTGTAAAATTCATACACCATAACACTTACAAGAAATGAGTTACTCGTGGTTTTTTCATTAAACCATGTGTCATGAGGACCATATTTTGTAGGACACGCTTTGTGGAATAAATCCACCCCTGTCTTGTCCTCACGTCAAACAGTTTCATCGATGGCTCTCTAGTCAGCTTCACAAGTCACATGGGGGCACCTAAGACGTCCCGAAAACTCGCGAGAAAAATAACACGATCATCAAAAGCTCATCAGTAGGCGAGTTCTGCGTCGTAGATCGAAGCGACATGGGACTAATGGGATCAAGGATTATTTATTAGCCTCATTTCTTCCACTTCGGGATCCGTCCGGGTGAAATACTATTTGTTAAAAGTTTAATTATTGGGGGAGGAAGATCCGAAACGGCGGAAGTCGTTTAGTCGATCCGTTTTTGTTTCCTTCTGGACGCTGACACTGAAGCACTGCGTGGAATTAAAAGACCATCAGGAGGATTGAAATTAAGAGACGACTTCATCGTGATGGGGCTACGCACGCACAAAGGGAGCGATGTATGGTTTTGTTGTTATTCGAAACGATGGGACTTTTTTGAAATCTGTTAATTCCTAACATTGGCAAGGAAAAGTTATAAAATGGAAATATATGTTCGTCAAAATATTTTTCCTAAATTTCCTCGGTAGCAGGGAATGTCAGCTCAATTTCATTCCTGTTTTAGTTCCATATAAGGAAAAAAAACAGGTTTTTCAGGTGCTATCATTATACCTACATAGGTATAAAGTTTTTACAGGTTGAGTTTTTGACTCGTATAAATATTTTGACAGTAGATTCTTCAGGTCAAAATAAACACTTTTTTCCTTCACCATTTTTCCCGAATCGGCTCGGTTTAAAAGATACAGGCTGTTGAAAAACCATGAAAATAATGATTTCTAGTTCTAGTTCTCCCAAAAGGTTTTCTCGAATGTCATAAATGTCGGAATATAGCTTTTTATTTATTGATTAATCTTCATCGAACACAAGATATCACCCATGTCTTCCAGTTTTCTCATCATGACCATTACGTACCATAAAATACGTAAAAAATTCAAATAACCCATTTCTTGTAACTAAGTTGGACAATATCTAATGAATATTTGAACGTTTTGTGAAATGAAAGTGTTCTTCATATTTTCTTGTAAAATGCGTCGTTTTCGTGTAATTTGATGTTCAAAAATTTAAAAGTATAAGTGATATTCGGAAAATTGGGTACTTTGGCTGAATACAACTCTTTTTAAAAGATCCACAGATGTGTACTGTCAGAGATTCAGCCAATTATTCTGAAGCTAATTTTGTTTTTCCAGAAATGGCACTGCTCATTATGAAAACTCAAAAAGGCTATATCTCTTTATCCGAATCGAAAAAATTGTATGGGAAAAAGTTTTTCTTCTGAACTCAAGAATGTACTGTTAAAATATTTATACCTAGTAGTCAAAGACCCTGTATAAGCAGGGGCTGCTCAAAAAATATATCAAAGTAACACACTATTTTTTGATAAGGAACCGTTCCTCGAATTTTTTCGCAATTCACACCCTTTAAATTGAATTCCGAAAAAAAAGTATCTTGGGTTTAATTTCCCTAGACCTAACCAATGCCTCCCTCGACAAATTATTGCACAATTTCTAGCAGATGATCTGAAGAATTCTATTAAATTTAGCCCACAGCGGTGGCATATGGCAACCCTAAAATAAAAACCATAATTTCTCGAAGGCTTTTGCAGTTAGCAAACATAATTGCCAGATATACCTACTGTATCCGATATTTACGTTAAAACTCTTCGACCAAGCCTATCCTTGGAAAATACAGGGGGGTATCTCAACGAAGCTTGGCAAGAAATCATCTTCCCAAATTTTCCTTTCAATCCACCAATTCAAAAAGGACAAAATCGGGAAGTGAAACATAAACTAACGATGCACATTTTTCATATCGTTTCCATCATTTTGCTGAACCTTGATTCCGCCCCGACACAAAAGAACAAAAGAAGATAAATAGTATCCATAAACGGCAGATATGATCTGATTGACCCCGCGATCCGTATCGGAGTGAAGTAATCAATTACGGGGTATTGAAAAAAAACCACATTACCTCATCGGGGACCGTATAAAACGACAAAAATGGACGCGATTAGAGCGTTCTGGATAATTGTACACTAGCACTAATTCAATATAGATTACCCACTAATTCTACACGTGTATTTTTGTGTTTGTACACTCTACCTATTAATTATCTACCCCATCTATGTACGCCCGATGGAAACAATTCGATTTTCCGATTATTGCAGGAGATAACCAGAATGTCTTTTCATAACTAGATATATTTGACCGATAAAAAGTAAACGTTGTGTTTTATCGTTATTCTATCGATTCGGTGGAAAATGGGTCTTTATTCGATTAATATTTTGGAAATGCTCACGTTTTTGATCATGCAGATTTCAAAATATTAATGAAAAGCTATGCAGGATTTCGTCTAGACCCAAACTAAGGGAAAACAGCAATTTCGACTGTGGAACCACATTTCATTAATTGTTTAGAGATTTTCCAAGATCCCAACAATATATATTGATATCTAGTTAGCCTAGACCAGTTCCATGCATAAAAAAATATTGCGTTGCCATAGCAACGAAAAATAACTCATTAGAAGTGTCAGTGTGAAGTTTGAGGTCGAAAAAGTGAACCAGAGTTACGCAATAAATCAAAAGAAAGAAGATGTCTACCGAAATTGTGAAAATCGAAAAATTGGGGTATCTAGCTATCATCAATTACCTGTATTTAAAAGGGTTAAGAGGTAAGCAGATTTACGAATATATGCTAATACCCTTGGTGATCAATGTCCTTCGTATGCGACAGTGAAAAATTGGACTGCAAGCTTCAAAAGAGGTAAATTTTCCATTGAAGATGATGACCGATCGGGAAGGCCAGTTTCTGTGTCAGTCCCCGAAAATATCGATGCAGTTCATGACATGATTTTATCAGACCGTCGAATTGGGCTAAAACGTCAACTTGGACATGAGAAAAATTGCTGCAAAATGGATCCCCAAATGTTTGAATGTTGACCAATAGCGTTCAAGGGTAGAAGCATCGTGTTCGATCTGTGCTCGATCAAAATACCCACACACGACATCTGTGGATCTCTCAGAGTTGTATTCAGTATTCATTCAAAGTGTTTTCAACAGTTTGTATCTGTTAAACCAATCTTATTCGGAAAAAATGCTAAAGGAAAAAGTGTTTCTTTTGACCTCAAGAATCTACTGTTAAAATATTTATACGATTCAAAGACACGACCTGTATGGGCTTTCTATAAATGTTTTAATTTTTTCCTTAGCCTTTATGGCCCTAATAGCTTACCGACTTGTAACTTATATTTGCTAGATATATTAAAATTAGTGTTATCCTGTTTCTGATTCACTCGCATCTCCTTCAAAGATTACCCCTTCGTCCTATACCAGTTTTCCCATCTCAGTCGAAAATCCACCAGACCCACAATAAAATAAAACTTTACCAGTGGCGGCAATAAAGCCTCCGGACTCGTGAAACGCCAAACAAACCATAAAACCCCTCGTGAAAAAACCCCGGTGGAAAAACTCGAAATTCGGAATCATTAAAATTCCTGCAGTTTATTACGCAGCACTCATAGGTGGTCATAGGCTGGAATCGGTCCGTTTCTCCTCCGATTCAAGTCGGGAATTTGTTTACGACGTGACAATTAGCTCATCCCGGGTAGCTAATGGTGCCGAAAAGCCGACAAAGAGGTCTGGTAGCCGCCAGGGCAGTTAACGAGAGGCCTCGGTTTCAATATTTGCCGGAGAACAGTCAACAAGTCGACGGGGTTTTCGGTACCTCGATAAGGGTGTCCTTCTGGAAGTCGACTTCTGTACGAGCCAAATATAACGAGGTTGTAAATATTGGATCGTTTCCGATCTGCAAATATTGTCGCTTGGGACGTGGTAAACATGTACCGATGGTTTTATGTGCCACTGGTGTTTGGTGCAGGATCACGAACGTTTCCTGAAAATTGGGCCAGAAGACACAATCATCTCGTACTGAATTTTCTGTGAGGGGCAGACAGTAACACAAAAACCATTCTGTAGATATCAGATAAAAACTGGACAGATTTTGAGTCAAGAATGGTCGAAAGTAGATAAAGATTCATATTTACGTTTTGGTCATTTGGCATTTGCAGATTTTTTCGAGAAATATTGTTCACTAGCTTGAACAATTCTATAGTAATAATTCAGTCTACATCGTTTTCAAGGGGACAGTCCCCTTGAAGAAACTGGCCTTCTCGATCGATCATCTTCAATGGAAGATTTACCTCTTTTGAAGCTTGCAGTCCAATTTTTCACGATCGTATACGAAAGACATCGATCACAAAGGGTATTAAGCATATCTTTAAAAATCTGCTTGATGATACTTGATGATGGCTCGATACTCCAATTTTTCGATTTTCCCAATTTCGGTGGACACTTTTTTTACCTCAAACTTCACACTGACACTTCTAATGAGGTATTGTTCGTTGCTATGATAACGCATTATTTTTTTATGCATGGAACTGGTATAAGCTAACTAGATATCAATACTTCCTCGTATTGGCAATATTGAAAATGGTTTCTTTGAAACCTCCTCATCAGAAATATTGAAAAATGTGTGAATTCCCATTTTCACCCTTTTTCTTCATAAGAATCCTTATAATTCATGAACCGTTGAGGTTAAACTCACAGTTGGTATAGCATACATCTAACCCAAAACAAAAAAGTTAACTTTTTCTCAATCAGAGCAGATACGACTCTCAAGGCAGTGAATAATAATTAAAAAGCAGCTTCTAATGTTGTCAAGTGGAAAATGTTCATAAAATTTTCCCAAAATATTCGATATGAAGACGTTTTCCCATTATATTTGTTTCAACACTCAAATACATAACAAAGAGTACAAAAAAAGCATTTGGTATTCGCGTGATGACGTCCACCCCATAAAAAACCCTTGAATGGAACCCCAGGGAACAAAGGATTAAGGGTGACTACCTACGTATCCATTCTTCTTTCACGCCACCCGCACAGAACTGCGGTTTCTCGGTTCGAGAACTGACAAAACGCAGACGTTTATAAAATCATTTAGGAAATCAATTTATCTTCGGGCCACCTACACCTACGCTATACGGCCGTTAATATCTCAATTACGGCACTTCCTAAAACGCCTCAATTATCTCAATCCCGACGCGGATGTGCGACATTGTCGACCCCGTATAAAAATCCACAAAAACGCCATTAAATTCCGTTCTTCTTGGAGCCGATGATTGGGCCGGATATTGCAGCCGGTGAGAAGATGGTGACAATTTTTGGGACGTGGCCGGAAATGCTGATGATGATGCCCACCGCTCATGGGGGAGGAAATTGAGGGGACATGTTGCTGAGGCGTCTTTTCGAGTGTGAAAAGGAAAAACTCATTTTTACTTGCTTCCAAAATGTATTCATTGAAGTCTGTTATTATTGTTATTATTACCTATTATTAAAGTTTCTGTTGAGTCTTTCGATTAGTAGGTGAACAACATTGTCCATTTTCTCCATTGATCTCCAAATTTTTTTTAATTTAAAAAAGCACTTGCTCTATGAATGGCTGAAATAGGAGGATGGTTACCCACAAAAATTTAACGTTGGGCTCCTGGTTCTTTTCTTCGAATTTGGAATGGTTAATTTACATACTAACCGAATTGCATATGACCACCAACATCAATGCGTCCCACAATCCTAATCCAATTGTTGTAGACCAATTGTCAGCTCAAAATTGAAAAATAACACATAGGTACATTTGGTTTAAATTAGAACGCAAAACAGAGCACGTAGTATTGATGAGTTCAGTAGAATTTATTAAACTTTAAATATATTTGTTTAGGTCAGCATAGTTAGATGAACTACTCTATCCTCTAAAAATTTCATGGACCTCAGTGAAATCGTCTGACGATTTACGAGCGTATCTCCAAGAAAAATCATCGTAGAGCTAAAAATGATTAATACCTCACCTTTGGAAATTGTTGATTTTTTAACGATTATGAGAATTGTTCAAGCAGGTGAACTTAAGACTTAAGGTAGCCAAATGCCCAAAAAGTAACTATGACACTTAAGCAACTATTCTCGTAATAAAGCTCGAAATTCCATCTAGTGCAACTGTCTGGTTTTGACGAATTTTTAGCTGACCTCATCTTTTTGGGGAATTTTTCGAAGATCAAATTTCGACAAGCGTATCTCCAAGAAAAATCATCGTAGAGCTGAAAGTAATGAATACCTCACGTGAAAAGTGTTGATTTTTCAACGATTATTATGGATGAGACTTGGGTACATTTCTACGATCCAAAGACAAAGCAACAATCGATGGACTGGCGACACTGTAATGGTTCTCCAAGACCTAAGAAGTTTCGTGTCCAAAAATCTGCTGGAAAAGTTCTTGCTTCAGTTTTTTGGGATTGCCATGGAGTAATCATGATTTATTTTTTGGATAAGGGTAGAACAACAACTGATGATTACAATTCGACATTACTGACCACTCTACGAAAAAAAAATTAAAGAGAAAAGACGCGCAAAGCTATGAAGCTGCAAATTGTTTTTGCAGGATAACCCCCAGCACAAAAATCTCATGTTGCCATGCAAAAAATTCGTGATTTAGGGTTCGAATTGCTAGAACACCCCCCTTATTCATCAGATTTGGCTCCTTCCGACTATCATCTCTTTCCTCAACTGAAAAAAAGGTTAAAAGGTCGTAAATTTTCTTCCAACGAGGAGGTAATAAAAGCTGTGGAGGTCTGGTTTGCAGAGCAAGAAGAAACATTTTTTTTTGAAAGGTCTAGAGACGTTGCAGGTTCGCTGTAATAAATGTATCCAATTAAGAGGAGAATTATGTAGAGAAATAGAATATTTTGACATTGAAATTTTGTTTGGTTCTATAGTAGGCTGAGAATTTTTCAATATATGCTCGTGCGTGAAAAATATAGGGATTACCCAAGAAAACCCTGTTCCTAACATGAGAACTTTGAGAGTTATGAAAGAAAATCTTGAAATAATGCAAAATAGTAATTTGGAACTAGTGAATCAGTCTGTGACTCCGGAACCACAAAAAAACTCAAATTCAATTAATAATTTTGACATTTCATGAATTGTATCTCATGAATCTTAGAGATCATCGATAAATCCTGAGCAATTCATTTCCTTTTGTGGTTCCTGATTGTCACAGACTACTGAAGTATTTGGAAATTGCTGTTTTTCCCCATTTCTAGTTTTTCCTTCAACTTTAAAATATTTTATATCAGGTACAAGATGTATTCAGGTAACCCCTCCTCTTTTTTCACAAAGAATAGACGAAGATAATAAAAATATAGGTTATAATTCGAAAGTCATAATTCATTATGTTCAACTTGATGGTCTTCTCATGAACACCCTGTACATTCTTGGTCCAAACTATTTTGTTGAGGCCGGCGTTGATCAAATTACTATCTTCTGTCCGCGGGATCAAAACGTTCAAGATATCCGGAGTAGATCTTTATCCACTCAATTCCATCTCCTTTTTTTTCTGCTGAGTCAATGGGAACCAAACTGCCACTTTTCACGCCAAATCCCGTCGCTAATTAAAGGCCGGCGGACATTTTCACAATGACACCCCCCAAGTGGTCGATAACATCTCGAGGAGGGTGAGATTTTTCGACACATTAACGGTAATTAGCCCCGCCGTACCGCCATGTTGAAAATGAAATGACATAAGGTCGAAGAAACTTCAAACAATGACAGCGCATTTACCAAACCTCTGTGCCGCACAGCATAGTTAGTATGGTGTATAATTAAATTCTGGACGTTCTCACTCAGTATAGTGCTTTCTTTCCAGGCTTGTCATGTGAAGGAAAATTTTGGTGCACCGTTGTCAGATCTTGCCTCATTTTTGTAGAAATCACTTCCATAAGAAAGGGACGAAAATTATTGAAATTTTTATATTTTTAATAATTATACAGTGTGATTTCCGTACAAATATTTTAACAGTAGATTCTTGAGGTCAAAAGAAACACTTTCTCTATATCTTTTTATCAGGACCGAATCGGAAAAAACGGTATAGGAAAAAAGTGTTTCCTTTGACCTGAAGAATCTACTGTTGAACTACATGTACCAGTCAAAGACTCACCCTTTATATACATGTAAAAAAACTGAATTTGCTACGAAAATCAAGCACCGTCTCTGATAAAGGTCCTCCTAGCCCGAAACTTACCTTCAACCAAAACTCTCTGCTACCAGCTCTCACAACTCGTTTCCTCTACCACATTATTCCTGTGTCATCGCAAATTAAAGATCAGCAATATCTCGCATTTTAGCTTCGTCGCAAATCCGACAACATCGAACGGTAGGTCTTTGACGGAGTGGGCGATCTTATTAACGGAACACCCAGATGGGGTTGGCGGCGTCTTTGAAATAATTGACGGTCGCTCGTTGTGACGTCACATAAATATGAGTTAACGCAACGCGGTCTTGTGTTCGCGGGACAATTAAGATGGCATGATGCTGGCGGATTTACGAGTTGCGGCCGGTTGAAATTCTCTGGATGTTTGCTGGGAGAAGTTTTACCTTTTGGAAGCTGCGACCAAGATAAGAAGGATTGAAATTTTAACCAATGCCATTAAACAATTAAATTGAGGCGATATTGCAACATTTTCTTTATCTATTTAATAGATCTAGACTTCCTAGACATCACGACCATCCAAACTTTCTTTCAAACATTGTCTCCGTTGACCCCCTTTTCCGCCTGGCAGATGCGCCTCTGCCCACACGTACCTACACTGCCCCCCACTAATTTTTTCAGTCCATCTCACCGTCCAAATAATCGAACAGACGGCACCTTTGCTTTATGGTTGATCTGATGCACCTCGAATCGACTTCCGAGTAGAAATTTGACTTTCAAATCGACCAAATTGAATATTAGTATTGACAGATGTGTCGTAATTGATTCTGACACAAGGTGTGGTCGCGGCTTGGTGAAACCGATCCTCCATTGGTCCGGATGCCAATTCTAAGTCGCCATCTTGGATCGGGAGATGGATCTTTTGACAGGGACAAAGATGACGGAAGAAACTTTTTCGAGATGAGGCTTTATGTGGCCCAATGTATATGGACCATGAAAATCAATTTCAGTCTGAGTCACTGGTCAGAATTCTGAGTTGCAAGACGAAATTCTGAGATACAGGTCAGAATTGTGAGTTCCAAGTCGAAATTCTGAGATACAAAACAAATTTTCAACTTGCAAGACGGAATTCTGAGATACGAGACAGGAGTTTGAGAATGATATTTGTTTTGGTGTATTCAATTGTTGAAAGTGTGAATGTTTCAAAGAATAATTTCTACCCACAAGTTGAATGCTTCATTATATTTCGTAATTTTGAGATACAAGTCAAAATTCCGACTTTAGAGTTGAAATTCTGAGATACAAGTCGGAATTCTTAGATGTAAGTATAAATGCTGGAATAAAACGATTCCTTTTTTTGAGAGTTTTGACTTGCAACTAAGGTTTCCTACTCATATCTTAGAATTCACACTTTTTACTCACATGTTTGCCTTATATCTCAGAATTTTAACTTTCAATTCAGAATTCTTACTTGTATCTCAGAATTTAGACTTGCAATTCAGAATTATATCTCAGAATTCCTTCTTTTAAGTCGAAATTCTGACTTATATCTCAGAATAGAATTCAGAATTCCTAATTGTATATCATAATTAAGACTTGCTACTCAAAATTTAGACTTACAACTCTGAATTGTGACTCATATCTCAGTATTTCGACTTGCAAACTCATATTTCTGATGTGTATCTCAGAAATCCTACTTGCAAGTGTGAATTCTGATATATCTCAGAATTTCAACTTGCATGCAATTCAGAATTCGTAATTATATCTCAGAATTTGGACTTATAACTCAGAATTGTGGCTCATATCTCAGTATTTCGACTTGCAAACTCATATTTCTGACGTGTATCTCAGAAATCCTACTTGCAAGTGTGAATTCTGATATATCTCAGAATTTCAACTTGCATGCAATTCAGAATTCGTAATTATATCTCAGAATTTGGACTTATAACTCAGAATTGTGACTTATATCTCAGTATTTCGACTTGCAAACTCATATTTCTGACTTTTATCTCAGAAATCCTACTTGCAAGTGTGAATTCTGATATATCTCAGAATTTCAAGTTGCATGCAATTCAGAATTCGTAATTATATCTCAGAATTTGGACTTATAACTCAGAATTGTGACTTATATGTCAGTATTTCGACTTGCAAACTCATATTTCTGACTTGTATCTCAGAAATCCTACTTGCAAGTGTGAATTCTGATATATCTCAGAATTTCAAGTTGCATGCAATTCAGAATTCGTACTTATATCTCAGAATTTGGACTTGCAATTCAGAATTATGACTTATATCTCAGAATTCCCACATGCAAGTCGAAATTATTAATTAAGAATCAAGAATTTGATTCAACTTCAATTTCTTTTCAATTATTGTTCAACCTTTTCTTTTGAACTGAGAATAAACTATTGAAATTCAAAACCATCTCAATAGCGTTTTAACTATAAGCTGCACGACATGAAACTGCAACATAAGAAGTGCCTTCATGCTGATAAATTAATCTTTAGGATTCATTATTCTGTCGAAGTCAAATGGTGTAAACCTGTGCTATCCACCTATAACCTTGTATCGGTGTAATCTCGGCATAAGGACCAAACAATTTTCCCCAACTTTCCATCGTTACTTTATCGAATTATTCAGGAACTTCTCGTGAAAATACAGTTTTCCCGCAATTTCCCTGACGATCACTCCTTGGGTTTCGTGAGTACCGACAGTAAAACCTTTCAACGATCTATTTTCCTACCAGAATGGCGGCCGGCATGCAAATTGGAAAATTTGAAGTCGCTGTACGAGCTCTTATTTGTTATTTTCCGTTTTAGTGCTATTCTTAACTGTTTTATTGTGGACGGCACGGAATTCCGTATGGAATTTTGCCGGGTCATTACTTGATGGGAATATACAGGGTGTCGATAATGGTTTGGACTGATTGGTGAAGAAAAAGAGCATATGAATTTGTTTTTCTATGTTGAAAGTATGATTTCGTTGCTATATTATGAAATTTCTTATGGGAGACAACTATGTCCTTAATTGCTCCAATCAGAGTAGACTCTAAAGGCTTGTATATGGATTAATTAATAATAATTTAGGTTTCGCTTAAAAGCAATCGCTTTCAAGCAGATTGATGGTGGCTATTATTAGATAGGTGATTCGAATAGCTGCATAATAGGGTACTACGCCATACTTTTAATTCGCCAGTCTTCGTACTTACCTCACATTACCACCACATCGTATGACGTTCCTCATTGCGTCAAGGATTATACGGTTATTATAAGGCGATCAATGTAACCCACGGTATATAATTTAGAAAACCTGATTCGCGAACTATATCATAGCTACGTAGATAAAGATACGGGATCAAATTGATTTGGGTCTACCAACGTCTCAAAAGCAACCAAGTGAAACGTCAATCTTGACGTTTGGAATGTCCCCATAACCTCACAAAATTGCGCCGATGGATTTTGGCAGTTTCAATCAATTTAAGGCCGCAGGTAAATTGGAAGCACACATCCAGGACCGTGATCGGAATTACACGGCCGTTACGGCAGGACTTTTTGCGATCGCAATGCCACACACGGCGACAGACCTCGTTGCCTCACGCGGTACAACGAATGGCCCCCAATTTATAGGCGTATTCCGCTAATCATCCGGATTATCCAGCTTCCGAAGAAACGTCCGAACAACGAACGACAACTCGAGAGATCACAGAGAAGGCTTGTGTCGGAAATGAGTGACATACGAGCATCACTAAACAGCTGAACAGACAGGAGACCCAAGCACGCTATGGCCGATTTAATATGACAAATGACTGTCTCTTGGCGGTCACAGCCGACTGTCTGTAATCCCCCGACGACGGTAATCTGTTTCTTGTTTTTGAACCAATTAGTTGAATTATTATTTAAACTAATCGTTGCTATCTCAACTCTTATTTAGATGCGCTGCTCCTGGACCATCCCCCCGCCAGGTCCTCTTTTCAAGCACGTGTTTCGAGTTTTCTAAATGAGATATGTACGCTACTTTTCTACAGTATTTTTAGTTCCACATATGGAGAAATTAACGCTTGTGAACGAGGCTGACAACTCAGGTTACAGATCATGTCTGGGTTTCCATTGTCATTAAAACATTTCAAACAAGAAGAACACTCAAGAAAGTTTACCGCATTTAAAGAAAAAGTTTATAACTTAGCTCACAGGAAATACACAGATCATTTGAGCTGTCAGCCATTGCAACTACTACTTCACAGCCTGGTAAAGGAAAAAAGTGTTTCTTTTGACCTTCAGAATCTGCTGTTATTTGTAAGAGTCGAAGACTCAGCCTGTATATGAAAAGAAATTAAACGATTTTGTAGGTGTACTGATGAATTAAGATGTTCATACTGTTAAACTGTCTTAAATGGCCACAGTAAGACTGCTTACGATCAACAACATGTCTGCGGTGGGTCAAGAATCGGTGTTATTGCTGTGACATCGCAGAACAGACATTTTTGATACAATTTTGGTTTGTAATGGCCAGCGGACTGATCCATTTGGTTTTATAATTCAAAGTGTAATTTTCAAGCTTCATTTGTTGATTAAGTTTTTCAATCTATTACTCATTTCTTCATTTTGTTACAGTTTTTCGTCCGCTAGGAGAAAAACTACGTAGCATATTGAACTGTTAACTAGTTTTCATTGAATTGATCACATGAAAATCTCTCCTCGTCAAAATGACGTATGACCCTCCTAAATCTCGCCTCAAATCAGTTCCCAAAGGAAAAAAACAACCGAAAAAAACCGTTTGAATGCGGAAGCGATTTCAGACCGGCCCGATCAGTCATACCTCTCGAAATTAAAATATTCCAATAATTATTGCATTATTAGGTGTGACAGTTGTAGATGACGCGGACTGAGCCTACCTGATAAATGAGAGCAGTTGTTAGTTACGCACGTTCACAGTGGTTTTTCACACGTCCAAAAGGACCGCACAGCCTTGTATACCGGGTGTTGCACGTCAAATCTTCACAATGTCTCTATTAAGCATTGTTCGGCAGTCTATTAACTTGTATTTAGAGGTTTGCTTTGTAAGGTACGGTGTGACTAATTCTCCGGGGCTATTATATTGTTGCTCTTTAGGCCGTACAGAACGAGCCCTCCACTAAATCCATTCGAAAACAACCCCTATTGTTGTGGAGAAAGAACAGGCAACGGCTTCCGATTCGGCGTTCGACAGTATTTCGTGATTTGTTTTGATTCAATCTGGGATTATTTCGAGTGGATGATTCTTGGTATTGGATAAGGGGGAGGGAATATGATAAGAGAATTTTTTTAGTTGGCTGGGATGCTTAAATCGAATCAACAATCATGGAAACAATAATTGTAGTCAACCGCGAATGTCTTAATGAACATACGAGGATGTATTGATATCTAGTTAGCCTAGACCAGTTCCATGCATAAAGAATATATATTGCGTTATCATAGCAACGAACAATAACGCATTAAAAGTGTCAGTGTGAAGTTTGAGGTCGAAAAAGTGAACCACAGTTACGCAATAAATTGAAAGAAAGAAGATGTCCACCGAAATTGTGAAAATCGAAAAATTGGGATATCGGGCCTCATCAAGTACCTGTATTTGAAAGGGCTAAGAGGTAAGCAGATTTACGAAAATATGCTTAATACCCTTGGTGATCAATGTCCTTCGTATGCGACCGTGAAAAATTGGACTGCAAGCTTCAAAAGAGGTAAATTTTCCATTGAAGATGATGACCGATCGGGAAGGCCAGTTTCTGTGTCAATCCCCGAAAATATCGATGCAGTTCATGACATGATTTTATCTGACCGTCGAATTGGGCTAAAACAGATATCTGAAGCACTGAATATTTCATACGAACGCGTTCATCATTTAGTTCACGTCAATTTGGACATGAGAAAAACTGCTCCAAAATGGATCCCCAAATGTTAGAATGTTGACCAAAAGCGTTCAAGGGCATAAGCATAGAGTTCGATCTGTGCTCGATTTGAAAACGATGTAGACTTCTTAAACCGAATTGTTACTGTGGATGAGACTTGGGTACATTTCTACGATCCAGAAACAAAGCAACAATCGATGGAATGGCCACACTCTGGTTCTCCAAGACCTAAGAAGTTTCTTATCCAAAAATCTGCTGGAAAAGTTCTTGCTTCAGTTTTTGGGATTGCCATGGAGTAATCATATGATTGATTTTTTTGATAAGGGTATTTTGACATTGAAATTTTGTATGGTTTTATAGTACGCTAAGAATTTTTCAATATATCCTTGTATCATTCAGATCTACGATGATTTTTCTGGGAAAAAATTCTCAAAAAAGTTAGGATCAGTTAAAAATTCGTCAATTCCGAAAGGTATGGCACCAAGCTCGATGAAATTTAGAGATTTATTACCAGAAGGGTTGCTCTCTTAGAGTATGACCTTAGAAGAATCATAGTTACAAAACTTCAAGTGCCTTTCTGTAAATTCCCCTGGAATTACATGTCGACAACAAAAGTTTGAAATTCCCCATTTGTCCTCATATCTTACGACTTAGGAGTCGTCGAGGAGTGCATGCTTTGAAACCCCACAAACTGCGCGAAGTGAACACAAATTGCTCTAAATAATGGTTGTTTGAAATTGCTCGTAGCCTTAACGGTGACAATAAATATTTAACGATATATTGTCGCTGAACTCAAAGTGCCGGTAATAAAATTATAATATTACTGCAAAACGGAGACTTACCAACTTGTACTATTGTCATCGTCTCCTGTGACCAAGCCGCAGGGCGGTATGTCTTTTCGAATGATACTTTATTTTTATTTTTCGAACGAAAACGTTGCTGAGCGATTGTTGAACGTTTCAGTCTACCAATACGAGTTTGGATCACAATTATAAAGGCGTGGTTTCGTTCATTGGCTTTTTACATCTGAAAAACAACCTTCGACCACGACAAGAATAATTATATTTAGGTAAATCATTCTCAAATCACCCAGTATTAATGAATTCATTACAAAAATTTCTTCTGAACATCACTCCTAGGGTTAGGTAAGTGATCCATCAAAATTCTACAAAAATGCAACCCTAAGAAGAAAGAGAAAATTTAATAATGTGTTTGGTCTACACGATGTACGAGGATATATTGAAAAATTCTTAGCCTACTATAGAACCAAACAAAATTTCAATATCAAAATATTTTATTACTCAACATATTCTCCTCTTAATTGGATACATTTATTACAGCGAACCTGCAACGTCTCTAGTCCTTTCAAAAAAACTGTTTCGTCTTGCTCTGCAAACCAGACCTCCAATGCTTTTATAACCTCCTCGTTAGAAGAAAATTTACGACCTTTTAAACTTTTTTTCAGTTGAGAAGAGATATGATAGTCGGATGGAGCCAAATCTGGTGAATGAGGGGGTTGTTCTAGCAATTCAAACCCTAAATCACGAATAATTTGCATGGCAACATGAGATTTGTGAGCAGGGGCGTTGTCCTGCAAAAACAAAACATCTTTGCATAGCTTTCCTCGCCTTTTCTCTTTAATTTTTTCCCGTAGAGTGGTCATTAATGTCGAATAGTAATCTCCGATTATTGTTCTACCCTTATCCAAATGATGATTAATCCATGGCAATCCCAAAAAACTGAAGCAAGAACTTTTCCAGCAAAATTTTTGGACACGAAACTTCTTAGGTCTTGGAGAACCAGAGTTTCGCCATTCCATCGATTGTTGCTTTGTCGCTGGATCGTAGAAATGTACCCCAAGTCTCATCCATAGTAACCATTCGGTTTAAGAAGTCTACATTGTTTTCAAATCGAGCACAGATCGAACGCGATGCTTCTACCCTTGCACGCTTTTGGTCAACATTCAAACATTTGGGGATCCATTGTGCAGCAATTTTTCTCATGTCCAAATTGACGTGAACCAAATGATGAACGCGTTCGTATGAAATATTCAGTGCTTCAGATATCCGTTTTAGCCCAATTCGACGGTCTGATAAAATCATGTCATGAACTGCATCGATATTTTCAGGGACTGACACAGAAACTGGCCTTCTCGATCGGTCCTCATCTTCAATGGAAAATTTACCTCTTTTGAAGCTTGCAGTCCAATTTTTCACGGTCGCATACGAAGGACATTGATCACCAAGGGTATTAGGCATATTTTCGTAAATCTGCTTACCTCTTAACCCTTTTAAATACAGATACTACAATTTTTCGATTTTCACAATTTCGTTGGACATCTTCTTTTTTTTAATTTATTGCGTAACTCTGATAAACTTTTTTAACCTCAAACTTCACACTGACACTTCTAATGAGTTATTGTTCGTTGCTATGGTAACGCAATATTTTTTTTATGCATGGAACTGGTCTAGGCTAACTAGATATCAATACATCCTCGTACATACATGATACTTATTCCAAAATTAGTACAGTGGCCTAATTTTCAAGTTCTTCGAATCTGTATCAAAAATTTTTCGCGATAACAGCGAATTTTCCACCTGATACTCCCGACAAATTCGAGAATAACGCGGGTCGTATAAATAGGAGAAAAGTTTGGAACCGTTAATTCAGCAGCAAATTGCCAAATATAATTACGATAAATTTTCGGCATAATACGTCTCGATTAGCATAATTTCACCGGGCAATGTGGAGCTTCCGACGTGTGAGAGCATATAATATAAGCCGAATTCAATCGACTTAATAGCGGCGTTAATGTTATTAGTCTTGTTTTTGCTTAATAAATCGGCCGGTTCGCTTTCTTCGAGAAACAATGGATTTTTAATTTTATGGAGCTTATAAATAATTTTCGAATTAGTGTTAGCGGTCGGACGTTAAATTAGAAGGGGGATTAGATGGTGTTTAGAAACGACCGTTTACATGGAATTTATGGGATCAGCATTAATGATTGCGGATGAATATATTCGATTGTTTTCAGATGCGTATCTTTCTGCTTCATATCACACTCCAGCATTTGATTTTGGGCGATATTCAATGAAGAATTAATGGTGGCAAATAATATTTGAAGGCTCACATTTTGGTGTTAAACCAGGTCCAAATTGTAGAACTTTTTCACATAGGTGCTGAGCTTTGAAAGCTTCGAAAGGCAGCCTCATTTTTTGCCCAAAAGAAACATTGTTCTGAATTGAATCGCATTAAGATCATTAGAGAAAGGGCTCTTATTTGTTGGTCTTCTATCAGCCCTGAAAATATTGCGATTCACCCGTATAAATGTTTTTGTTCGTGTTCAAACAAGATAGAATTCATCAATAACTCACATACAGGGTGAGTCTTTGACTCGTACAAATATTTTGACAGTAGACTCTTGGGGTCGAAAGAAACACTTTTGTTCCTTACCATTTTTCCTGAATCGGCTCGGTTTAAAAGATACAGGCTGTTGCAAAACCATAAAAATATATTATTTTTAGTTCTATCTTACAAACGGTTTTATTGAATGAAATGAATTTCGGAATATAGTTTTCCATTCATTTTATGAATCTTTTGTGAACACAAGATATCACCCATGTCTTCCAGTTTTCTCATTATGACCATTTCGTACCATAAAAGTACCAAAACATCAAAGAACCCAACTTTTGAAACTAATTTGGAAGCTAGCTAATGAATATTTGAACGTTTTCTAAAATAAAAATATATATTTTCTCGCATAATGCGACGTTTTCGAATGATTTGATGTTCAAAAATAAAAAATATCTGTAAAATTCGAAAAATTGGGCACTTTGACCGAATACAACTCTTTTTAAAAGATCCACAGATGTGTAGTGTCACAGATTTAGCTGATTATTCTGAAGGGAATTCTGTTTCCCCAGGGGCCTCACATCTCATTATGAAAACTCAAAATAGCTTCATATTTTAATCAGGGCCGAATCGGAAAAAATGATATAGGAAACAAGTGATTCTTTTGACCTCAAGAATCTACTGTTAAAATATTTGTACGCGTCAAAGACTCACCATGTATATCTTGTTTTGTTCCATTTAAACCGCTCTCATCGGGCAACTCTGCATTTCCCATCGACAATTAAAAAATTTCACATGATCTGTCAGTTGTTCAACAAGCAGATCGCGTAGAGTGTCGAAAGGAAAACACTTTCTTTTCTATTCCCTCGACTTTAGCCGAATATTTTCGACTAATTTCGAGGTATTACAAGATACAGGATGTCCAGTCTAACGTATCGATTATGACATCGATATCCATATTATTAAATCATTAACTTAACTTTCCAGTTGCCTTCAATCTAAGATGTATTCTATAAACCTATTATTCAGCTATAAGCGGACTAATTTTTTGCGCTAATAGTCCTTCATAGCTTTGGGCATATTAGATCGGAGAAGAGTAGTGGTTATTATGATTTTGGTTTGCCCCAGATTGTTTCTTCATTCGATATTTTTCCATATGAAACAAATCTGACAAAAATCACTGATTGGTGAACATTCCTTTAATTCTATAATTTTTGAACCACAACACCCTGTACGGTGCAAGTCAAACAGTGAATTATGTATATATCGCACAATCAACCGCACACAAAGGGAGCTCCAAATTGAATTATAGCAATAGATACCGGATCTGGGTGGTCCTACCTTTGGTCTATGAAAACGGAGTTGTGTCGATTTAATTCCATATCATTACGGTAGTTTTCCTCCTGCAAAATAAGCATATTGTGTCTTTACTTTCGAATATCGTTGTTCATCCAAAGAGCCGTCGATTTCGATGACGTATAACTAAAGTATTGCGTGGTTGTTGTCTTTGTTCGATTTCTATTATTGTTTTCAATCAATCAAAATTTGAATCAGTGAGTTGTGTGAAATGTGTGGTTGAAGAGTTACTGCAACTTCCTTTTTACTTTTTCGAAATATTCAGTTCCTAAATTCCTAATTCCTAACCTCCAAATCACCATGCCTTTTTCTTGTGAATAATCATCAAAATACGAACAAAACTGGAGCAAAAATCAAGTGTAATTTCGTCAATTCCTACTTAAAATTTCACTTTCGAATTTATGTTAACCATTTGAGATAGATAATCGACAAAAAAGTTTTATATTACAGTCGTAGAATAGTGAAGGGACTCAAGCTGTAGCGGTGCAAATGTTCTCGCCCGGGATATCATTATCCCGGGGGTAGCAGGAAGCCCATTCTCCCTCCCAGCTCTATGGCCCGCCGACATTGGGCAACTATACAAATGACGATAATTATATAACAGTTTCCAATCTATTATATCGCCATGAATTGAACATTTAATATTGCTGTTATGGGCCATATTTGGATCCCCTTCCGTTTTGGACCTATAAGTTAATCAAATAGTCATCCTCGTACAGCAAGAACGTATTCGAATAGGGTTGATACGCTATCAGTTTGGGGTATGGACAAATTAAGCCATAATTTCGATATTTGTAGTTTTCAGTTAAGACTCTGCTAGTCAATGAGAGATCGTCCGAAAAAAGTTGGTTTCCTCTCATTCGGTAAAAAACTCACCACAAAAAACGTCCTTAGCTCCAGTCAGATTGGACCAACATCCTAGATTTAGGCCTGTCGAATCCTCCAATATTATTATACCGAGATGTATCATAGCCATCGTCGTGTGTGAGATGTGAAAGCAAATTGAACATAATGTTTGTAATTATAATTTTCCTACGAACAACAAGCTGTAACCTTATGGCCATCATTCAAAGCGCCGATATAGGAAAAGAACATTTATATCCAACGGGAAATGATAATGATATAATTTTATACTTATATGGGTGGCTGGCCAGTGCGTCGTCTAGAAATTAGTGTAGTATTGAAAGACTGGATTGTTATGAGCCACAACAATGGCACAAAATATGAGAGCGTTAATGGTTTTAACGTGATAAAGCAGTATGGAAGTGATCTTTAATTACCGATTCAAAATAAGGCTTTGTGTTCTTTCTTCAATGAGTGGCAGGGATAAAAACTTGAGCAGGAAATAGAGATTGTACTATCTACGTTTTGTTTAATGTCTCTCGAGGAATTGGAAGGATTCTCAGATTTTCGCCGATAAGAAACAATTCTACCTTTCCTCTTTATGATTTCCTTTGAAAAAACAGCTGTCAAGCTGTATGTGAAGCTTTAACCTTTTCTTGTTTTAGAGGCACAATAATTCATTTTTAAATCTCTCGTTTTTCCGTTTGGACATCCCTGACCAACCGATATAGCTATGTGTGTTTGGCAAAGCTGAGTACCGTCCCCCACCACCCTGCTAACTCAGTTGATTTATAGCTGATCCGTTGTAGCCATACTTCATTGGCACTGAAAAATGCGTTGTCACCTGAGCAATTCGAATAATGGGTCCATTGTTTATGAGGACCAGAAAGTTACATAATGAACTGGGTGGCAACAAGTATACATGGTCGTTACTCTCTGGATACATAAATATGTTTCAACCGAGCATACCTAATGCGTATTATCATTTCTGAGAAATCTCGGAGGACAAAACGGAATAACGCGGTCCCATTCAATTCAGACCTTTGAAACTGTCTATCTCGTGATCTGGCAAGGATTATTTTAGGTCAGATGTTGCTCAAGGGTTTTCTTTTCATTTATATGTCGAAAGAAATGGCTTTCTGTATATGATCATGATCCCTATCAATTGTTGATTAGTGTAAATGTACCCAATTTTCATCGAAATCTTAGAGATGGAGAAAATCGACAATATTCAACGAACTATACCTACTGCATTCACATTTATTTTAGCATTCGGTTGGCCATGAAATAATTTTCTCAAGGTTTTGTAACTAGAACGGAGTAAGGTTGGCACTCATGAAATGTCGTTAATGTCATAACGCCGTTGCCACAACTAATATCAATTTCTATTAGGAAAATGCCGAAAGTGATTGAAAAAAGAGACAGGGTTTCAGAAAGTGCTATTTAGAATTCAGGTCCGCTCATTCAAATAGTTATAGCCTGATATTCTAAAATCCACAATACGTCAGACGATAGCGAACATATTCAATGGAAAAGAATTTATATAATGTTTCATCTGAATCTAAACGACTTATATTTCAGCTGAATATATCCACAATCAGAAAGATTGTGAATGAAGAGGATATCAAAGAATTTCCTTCTATTGAGAGACCCAAAAAAGTGGTGGCATTTGAGAAGTTTATGTTTGAGTGAATTAATGCGAAAAGTTTGCTACAGAATTTTCGATGAATGTCATCGTAGAATGAGTTCCCGAAAATTGATTTTTCTATTGTTCATTTGACTTGTAAATGTCTTGAGGTACCAATAAATACCTAATTATTATTATTATATTATATCAATGCATTAAGATGAACAGCCACAAATACGCGCCAGTTGTCCTGTTGATTGTTTATTCATGTGAAATTTTTGTTCCAAGGTGAAGTTCATCTTGATTTGAAACTTCCTTTAATTCCTTTTACTTATATTGAAGCAAAATGATTTTTGTTGAAGAATTTAACATTCTTGTAATTATCTGTTAATTCCTTCGGGAGATACCCATTCCCAACCACTGTATCATATGCATTCCATCTTCGGGTTAATATTTTTGAAATCTACAACTGATGTAACGTATTCAAACTTTAGCCAAAGAAGATAACGGATATTAACTCTCCTCAAGCTAGTGCATATTATGATATTATACTGATCTCTTTTATTTTACATGCAAATATCTGGATTTGGTATGCCTTCAATCAGTTCGTGAACTTCGATTATGTTCGTCACATATTTTCCGAAGAGATTCGACATTGTGATAAAATACGTAATAACAGAAACTTTTACGTAGAAAGGGCAACAAAGCGTTGATTTAAAATCCAAAAATGTTTTGACAAGCGTCATAACAACACATTTTCGTACTATACAGAGTGAAATGTGTCAAATTTCCACGGCCCACCGACTGCTAAAATAAAAGTGAATGGAGTATAGGCATGAATTCATAAGAAGGGCCTATTTTTTTCCCGGATTTCGATGAAAATTCGTTATTTTTCTAGCATAAATACTAAGGTCGGGAATAAATGATGGATTGCTGCATGAACCGCTGAGATCGTATGAATTTCTGAGCTCTAGTTCTTCGTATATTGAAGGTAGCGTCATCTCGACTTTGGGCATCCCTCGCGAAGTTATTTTCGGATCGTCAAAATCGTCCGACACGCACGCGATAGATCCGCGTCTAAATTAAAATATCAAGTGAGTCGTCATCTAAATAGGATAGGTTGTTAAGGTTGTATCTGATCCATTCTTGACCGGGGAGTCATCACCATCCACACACACACACACACCTGTCCGTTCAGAATTAGCAAAATGTGAAGTACTTAATTTTAGATATAATTTATTAACTGTTTGCCGGGAGAGCTTGTTAAATTACTAATTAAATTAACTAGCCGGGATTGTACGATCATTTGTTATGCGCTTTCCGAGAGATAATTAACATGTGCTGTGTCGTGGCGGAATCTCTGGTCTGTTTCCAGTTTACAAGAGGATCGTTTTTTTTTTATTTCGTTTTGGACGTGGACTGTCTGATGGAAATTTGGGAGGTCTGTCCCAGAACGGTTATTATTTTCGTGTGTCGTACCAAATCGATTGTCGACGTGTTTGAGTTTGAAGATGATGGACGACAAGCCTAGATTAAAACAGTTTGACAATCTTTATTTATCTTCTTTAATGTAGAGATAGATTAGGGTTAGTAGAGGCACTTCCTGCAGTCAAAACAAACGAAGAATGTTCAGAGTTCTTGAAATTGAATTGCGCCATTCCATTCGCAACTCACTGAGCCTGTGGCAACATTTCCAAGATCCTCCTGTATCCACTAAAAACGACTGGAGGGTGGGATATTTGGTAAATCAGAAGAATACGGAGTGTCCTAACCTTGCGAATGCTTCTAGATGTCTGCATGGTTCCCAAAAATCAGTCCAAATTCGACAGGATTTCACTGACACTCTTCATCAGAAAGTTTCTGATTCTGATTCCAGGAAAGTCGCCAAATTTTTGCAATATTTCACCTAAACAGCAACCAAATCGTTGAAATTCTCCGTTTGTTACTGATTTACATTTTATTTCGTGAATAATGATGTCTCCTGCTTTCGAGTATCAAATTTTCGCAGTGAATTGATCGAATTTCAAATTTATTGTCTTCTTGATGTTCTCTATCGACGTTTCTTATAATGTAGCGTCCTCTATGATCAAAAATGGAAAGCAGAATCACTCATTCTTAAACAGGGTTCTGTAAGTTTGTGTTCGAGTAGAAACCTGTTCGTAGTTGAGTAGAAATCTTCTGAATACATTGCGGGTTCAACCATTATCGAACAGATGGCACTGTTTCTGAAAACTGTAAAGCTATTCCAACGAAAATATGAATATTTTTTCTTGTGCCGTTTATATGTTGCTAAAATTGCAAAAAGAAGTATCTGCTCTTCTTGAATTTGAAGAATGCTTTTCGATATTTCAAAATTTCTTTTTCAAATACTAATTTAAGTGGAGTGCTAGAGCTTTATATCCATGAAATATTTTGCAATCATCATTTCGATATTGCTAATGATGTATTTAGGATAGGATATTTTCGCATACTCAACAAAACTTTTTTCAACAGGATATTTTCCAGTGGGCAGTCTGAAATTTTGCTCTTCAAGATACTTGAAAATCTGTATGAATTTCATAATTTTCCCGAATTCCCTTGATTAATATTCTTTATACTCCATTTCAAGGGTTGAAATAATAGAAATAAATGTGTACATTGTGTTTCTTATGGTAAGTGATTTATTTGATCTGGACCTTCAAACAAAAGTCACCCTATACATCCTCTAATTGCCGACAAATACTAAGTTTCACTCCTGAAAGCGCCTGAAATACTCAACACGTCTAAAGGCGAATCTTGGCAACTTTGCCAAATTACGATATTCCGAATAGATAGATAGACGCCCAAAAGGATCCCTCTGTATAGAATCCCCCGGCGTACAACTGGAGCGGACGAAACCGGAGCAATTTGTTCCATTTAACTGGAGAAGAAAGAAAAGGACTGAATAAATTGATTCCGTAATTTTCTACCACCCCAGGAATCGTTCTCGAACAAAGTGTAGACAGAATGGCATTTGATTGGCCAACAAAAAAGTTTGCTAAAGTTGTCAACTGCTTCTTCGGGGAGTTCGCCTCGCTATCGAAGGACAGGGAGAGATCGGATTTATGGAGTTGGGGGTCTGTATGTAGCTAGGACATCGCTCCTTGTATCGGTGGTCGATTGGGAACAGATTTTTGCCAAATTTTCTGACTCATTGAGTGATAATGAAAGGCGCTCAGTTAAGTTATCATAATTTGGATAGACCGTCTTGTTAAGGTGTCAGATTCCACCATTTTCCTTGATGAAATGAACGTTTAGTCGAAGTTTAAGGACATTGGTATCTTGTCTTCTACATAAGTAAGGTTATGGCACATTTCAATTAAAATTAATTACGATGAATAGGTCAATTAACTAACCCAGTTATATAACCTAGAATGAAATGATATGCACAAACATATCTAATATCTATTTCCTCCAGAGGATACTTTTTTTACCTAGTAAGTTAATATATATATGAAGGTACGCAAACTTTATTTAAAATATCCTTTTTAATTTCCAGTTTAACTTGGATAAGATTTCTCAGCATCCAATTTCAGGCATTGCAGATAATGGAGAATGCAAAATTAACAATAGGTTCTTTCGTTTGCATAAAAAGTGTAGCACTGTTTTACACTCGATTTGATTCACACCAGTGTAGAGGAAGTGTGGTTTATCTTTGCATAGTCAAAGGGAGATGTAGATACACTACACCTCCTCTGCACTGGTGTAAATTCAATCAGCAAACGAATACTAAAATCGAGTGTAGAAAAGTGCTACACTTTTTATGCAAACGAAAGGACCTAATAGCTTTACCAATTATTTAGTTCGAACTGTCATCACCACGTCACTTCCTAGTGTCACTAACCTAGCAGTTATTTTGTGATCTTTCGGTAAATTCGTATGATAAAACTGTTCGAGATGAATCGTTCGAGGATGAGAGAACTGAATGAAAAGTTCCGGCTGCCAAGATCCGATCTTAGCCTGTCCCCCAGGCAGCTTAAGTTGTGGCAGAGTCAAGGGTCCCTTGATTGAAGCGTTTCAAATAAAATCGGTCTCGTACGGCTCGTCCCATTACTGGCTGTTAGAGGCTGTGGTTACCGGCAAATTGATCGTGATTGAAAAGAAAATAAAGATTGGCCGAATTTCGCTCAGACTTTTTCATAAGCCATTTGGTCCGGATAAGAAAATTGGGCTGATGACTCGGGCTCGGTTCGTGACCGCCATGGAAATTCGGGAAAAATGAAAAGGGATGGCTTTTAATTGGGGAAACTCTCGCCGGAATCGACGGATTGAGGCTCCGGGGGTTTCGATTGATATCGTCCTTCGTTTTTATGCGAATTAATTTAGTGTTTGATATATTTGATTTGATGAGCGTCCGAACGCATTTTTCAAACTTTTTCGAACGTATGCAGGGTGTAAATGGGATGATTCTCTGGCAAAAAGACGAAAACAGGGTGAGTCTTTTACTCGTACAAATATTTCAAAAGAAACACTTTTGGTTTTTTCAGGGGTGGCACTCTCATTATGAAAAGGATGGAGTATCGTGCCATCATCAAGTACCTGTATTTGAAAGGGTTAAGAGGTAAGCAGATTTACGAAGATATGCTAAATAGGTACCCTTGGTGATCAATGTCCTTCGTATGCGACCGTGAAAAATTGGACTGCAAGCTTAAAAGAGGTAAATTTTCCATTGAAGATGATGATCGATCGTGAAGGCCAGTTTCTGTGTCAGTCCCCGAAAATATCGATGCAGTTCATGACATGATTTTATCCGGCCGTCTAATTGGGCTAAAACGTATATCTGAAGCACTGAATATTTCATACGAACGAGTTCATCATATAGTTCACGTCAATTTGGACATGAGAAAAATTGCTGCAAAATGAATCCCCAAAATGTTTGAATGTTGACCAGAGCGTGCAAAGGTAGAGGAATCGCGTTCGATCTGTGCTCGATTTGAAAACGATGTAGACTTATTAAACCGAATTGTTACTATGGATGAGACTTGGGTACATTTACACGATCCAGAAACAAAGCAACAATCGATGGAATGGCGACACTCTGGTTCTCCAAGACCTAAGAAGTTTCGTGTCCAAAAATCTGCTGGAAAAGTTCTTGCTTCAGTTTTTTCGGATTGCCATGGAGTAATCATGATTGATTTTTTGGATAAGGGTAGAACAATAACCGGAGATTACTATTCGACATCACTGACCACTCTACGGGAAAAAATTAAAGAGAAAAGACGCGGAAAGCTATCCAAAGGTGTTTTGTTTTCGCAGGACAACGCCCCTGCACACAAATCTCATGTTGCCATGAAAAAAATTCGTGATTTAGGTTTTGAATTGCTAGAACACCCCCCTTATTCACCAGATTTGGCTCCATCCGACTATCATCTCTTTCCTCAACTGAAAAAAAGTTTAAAAGGTCGTAAATTTTCTTCCAACGAGGAGGTTATAAAAGCTGTGGTGGTCTGGTCTGCAGAGCAAGAAGAAACATTTTTTTGAAAGGTCTAGAGACGATGCAGGTTCGCTGTAATAAATGTATCAACTTGAGAGGAGAATATGTCGAGTTATAAACTATTTTGACATTGAAATTGTGTTTGGTTCTATAGTAGGCTAAGAATTTTTCAATATATCCTCGTATCCATCCTACCCTGACTCATCCTGGATTGAGAGCTCCCACATCCCATCAATCTCCTGCTCTCATTTTAATACAGAAAAGTCCTCTTCGGTTCGCGGAACAATCGGCTGGCACGCCGATTAACGAGAATGGAAATTGGGCATCCCGAATCGGGAATATAGTGCCGCGTAAGCAGAAGAAGACTCGAGAGCACGCCACCACCACCATCAAGAATAGTTGATATTATTCAGTTCGTGAAGGGCGTTTAATGACGTCGTTTTGACGCTCGGACGGTTCCCCGTGTGTAATCAGAGATTTTCAACAATACCCTTCTTTAGGCAGACTCTCGCCCTCACAAAAGAGTAACCATCAGCTCAAACGTGTGGCTTATTTAGCGAAACAACTAGGCCGGAAATGCAACAGTGTTCAGACTGCTGCATGGGGCTAGGTTTGATCGCTTTTGCGGTTTGGTTTTTTTCGCATCTCTGTGAATTTTGTGGTATTACCTGCATATTGCCACTTATGTAGATTGATACAATTAGAAGAAAAAGGTTACAGAGTGCCAAGTTCTGGTAGATATAATTTATATGATCATTTTTAGAAATAACCTTCTCACCAAACTGCTTCTGCTTTCTGCAAAAGGCGATGGTTTCATTGGCGTCTTTGGGTTAAGATGTAGGCACGTTATACCGTCTTTACAAGCACCAGCCCAAAGGGTCTTGTTGTTTTTTTCGGAAAAAATTATCACGAAATCAGTTTCGAAGGAGACTTTTCTGTACATGTGTCTGTGTGTGCGTGAAACATTTTTATGGACACGCTATCAGTCGCAATTTTGAAGCTATCATCGACCTCTTTTTCGTATATCCACAGCGTTAAAAATAGGTCTCTCAGTTTTGGTAGAAATCAGAGAAACGGTTCTCTTGAGATTTTTTAATCGCAAAAAAGTTTTGAGGATGCTATAGCTCGCAATATCGAATCTAACGATGTGAAATTCTGCATTTCGACGCTCATTCAACTCACGACTAAGCCTATTGATTTTGGTCAGGATCGGTGTAGCCGTTTTGAGTTTTTGGAAATTTAACCAAATTTCAGGTCCCTTTTTGGAGATTTCTTGCTACTGAAATATGGGATTTTTTCCAACGAATATCAATGCAGGTTATTTGAGAACAATTGTTCTTTTCGGAAAAAGTTGCATTGCCTTTTACAGGTTGAATCTTTGACTCGTACAAATATTTTAACAGTAGAGTCTTCAGTTCGGAAGATACACTTTTTTCTTTCATCATTTTTTTCGTATCGGCTCGGTTTAAAAGATACAGGCTGTTGGGCAACCATAAAAAATATTATTTTCAGTTCTCTCACAAACGGTTTCATCGAATGAAATGAATTTCGGAATATAGTTTTCCATTTATTCGATGAATATTTCTCGAACACAAGATATCACCCACGTCTTCCAGTATTCTCTTTATGACCATCACGTACCATAAAAATGCCAAAAATTCAAAGAACCCAACTCATGAAATTGGGTTGGACGATATCTAATGAATATTTCAACGTTGAAATAAAAGTATCCTTCATATTTTCTCGTACAATGCGCCGTTTTAGAGTAATTTGATGATCAAAAATAAAAAAGTATCTGTAATTTGAAAAAAATTGGGTACTTTTGCTGAATACAACTCTGTTTAAAAGATCCACAGATGTATATTGTCACAGATTTAGCTAGTTATTCTGAAAGTAGCACCAGCTAATTATGAAAACTTCAAATGACTATATCTTTCAAAGAGGTCCAAATCGGAAAAAATGGTATAGGAAAAAAATGTTTCTTTTGACCCCAAGAATCTACTGTTAAAATATTTTTACGAGTCAAAGACTCACCCTGTATAAGAGCATAATTTTGACAGTTTATCCTCGACAAATACAATTTGAGTGCGTTTCACGAAAAATTCTTGAACAAGATAATCAAAACCGCGCCAAATGAACCCTCTATCCAATTTCCTGCCATCATTCAATAGCCATCACAGCATCCCTCGGTAGTGACGAGCCATCTCGGATGTAACTCTATCTTCTCCGGAGATTTTCAGTGAGTGAATAAGGAGCTCCCACTTTTTCCAACCGCAATTCACTTAATGTTCATCCGATGGCAAACAAACCTAATAATACACGTTTTATGTGCCAGAATCCTCTCTGCTTGATATCCGACTATTTACACAAGCTACCGTCCACGTCGAACAAGGATGCCATTAGAAGAAACAAAGACATAAATGAAATCGTTTGTTTATAATGTAGTAAAAACAATCCGTCAGTCATCTGCCAGAGCTCATTTATAAACTCTGATCGTAGGGAGTCGTTTTGGGACCGTTTCTTCTACGTGGCTACGTATTGCTACGACTCATCTCGGGAAAAACTCAATATTTCACTTGATGATGAAATGATGAAATTCCGAAAAAATCTAATAGACCTCCGGAATCAACTCCAGACTCCGTATCCCTTTTATTACCTCATCAAACGGTCGAAATCTCCTTAGTAAAATAAGCAGGACGCGTAAAACGTGTTCATATTAACTCTAACTGCTTTTAAAACGATTATATTGGTGTAAACAAAACGAGATGTGTTTCCGGACTGTTGTTAAGGCGATCAGTCCTAGGCGGAAATATTTATATACATGCAGCGTATACTTCTTAAGAAAATACAGACATCCTCCAATGTCCTGACTGCTTGGTTTTATAATCAACTTCAGCAGCGTCCTCTGAAGGCGTACGAGCTTCAAGATTTTGGTCCTTCTAAAAGGAATAGAGTGACTTCTTTTCTTTTGATCTCATATGGATGGAGAGAAAGTTTCGTTGGACACTTTATTATTATTTCTCTTTCTTTCAACATTTTTGGTGCCGGTGAAACATCCCAACGCTAATGAATGTTTTCAACGTACAGTTTCAGCTCCTCCAGGCTCCTAAATTTACCCAACTCCCAACATTCTCCAGGTGCAATCTGTATTTTCATAAAATCCGCGTAATATTTACAGTTTGAGCCATCATCGCCCATAAATGAAGTACATACATGTTTACTGTTCGTCGTATATTATGAAAGATTATAATAACCACATGTAGTATAGAAGTGGCCCACTTATTTCAAGGGCCCGTACTCAAGCCTCTTGTTTATGGAACGGAGACTAATTTAAAACAGTGTAGTGGCCGAAGTGTTTTCAGGAGATAGGAGAGACTTCCGTCTGATCGAAATGGAGTTTTTATCTAACCTTGGTGGTTCCTTCCATGCTGCAAATTCGCATTTGACGTAAGTACTGGGCTTCTTGAGATTGGAGTGTTTCGAGATGGGCACGAAGAGCTTATTCGTCTATTTATTGATCGTTGAGCATTCGCTAATTCAGACATTTGTGGGAGTGGATGCATTTGCTGTAGACAATTCAAATAACTACACTAAGCAGGTGCGTATCTACGAAAGGGGTAGTGGTGCTAATTACCCCCCTCATTCTAATTTGACCTGGTATATTTCTCATGCGTATGTACTGGAAGCTTTCTATATAATTTTCCAACATCGGCGTATCGCTGAAAAAATTCTACCTGATTTTGACGCCAGATATATCGGACGAACATTTGGAATGTTTGTTTTCCGAACTGTCCTATTTTTCCATAATTGGTCTCATTCTGATGGCTTTTTAATGTCACTTGATGGTTTCACGTCAATTGAGACATTCGTCAAATTCACAGCTTCTACAAGCTGTTGTATCGTTTTTTTGGTCCTTATTTTTCATGATGGGAGCAATTTGTATCTGCTCTGATTTAAGAAAAAACGGAGATTCTATACCTGAAGTATTTTTTGGATGGGGAAACAAACAAAAGGACGAAAAATAATAACTGACCGGGAAATTGAAACTTATAAAATACCTATTTTTGATTGGGAAAGTATTTTTTTGAATGATCTCCAGCGTGCAAGGGTAAAAGCATTGCGTTCGATCTGTGCTCGGTTTGAAAACGATGTAGATTTCTTGAACCGAATTGTTATTATGGATGAGACTTGGGTACATTTCTACGATCCACAAACAAAGCAACAATCGATGGAATGGCGACACTCTGGTTCCCCAAGACCTAAGAAGTTTCGTCTCCAAAAATCTGCTGGAAAAGTTCTGGCTTCAGTTTTTTGTGATTGCCATGGAGTAATCATTATTGATTTTTTGGCTAAGGGTAGAACAATAACTAGAGATTACTATTCGACATTACTGACCACTCTACGGGAAAAAAATCAATGAGAAAAGAGGCAGAAAGCTATCCAAAGGTGTTTTGGTTTTTCAGGACAACGCCCCTGCACACAAATCTCATGTTGCCATGCAAAAAATTCGTGATTTGGGGTTTAAATTCCTAGAACACCCCTCTTATTTACCAGATTCAGCTCCATCCAACTATCATCTCTTTCCTCAACTGAAAAAAAGTTTAAAAGGTCGTAAATTTTCTTCCAACGAGGAAGTAATGAAAGATTTGGAGGTCTGGTTTGCAGAGTAAGAAGAAACATTTTTTTGAAAGGTCTAGAGACGTTGCAGTTTCGCTGTAATAAATATATACAAGGAGAATATGTTGAGTAATAAAATATTTTGACATAGAAATTTTGTTTGGTTCTATAGTGGGCTAAGAATTTTTCAATATATCCTCGTATATGTAATTTGAATATGAATCTTTACTATCTTGATAAATCTTTATCGACAAAAATTGGAAGATAAATAGATATAATAAAACACCTGAAATCATACTGATTAGTGAAGGGAATTTAAGATTTCTTCTCAAATTCATGAATACACACTTGGTGTTTTCCAGAATAACCTCTTTGTACTGATTAATATGATCTTTATTGTACCAAGAACACCTTCACCAAAGCCATACCTTCTCCAAGTGTTATTCCCTAGCAATTCCCACATATTCAAATCACGTATTTCTGTTGGCAATCTCTCTCGAATCGCCAACGTTTCAATCACCAAATTAACATCAATATCCCAGATAGATTAACCAACAAAAATATACAATGACTAAATCTATCCGTGCAATGCGTGAAAAGCCATCAAAAACAACGTTTAACGATTAAACAATAACGTGCTGGTCCCACCCCCGAAGAGAGACAGAGGCGGAGATAGCGGGAGGATTAGAAGAAGAGGGAACGTCTCATCGTGCACCGTATTAGAAACACATAAACGATGTCAAGAGCAATTTGGATGAAATATGTCAGTCCAGGATACGGTCTGGAGGAGGCAGGATCAAGGGGGTGACCTTACGCGTATTGAAAAGTTTTCGCGTATTCCTAATCTTTTTTTTGAAAACTTCGTAAGTGTTTCGAGAGGTGTTCGATAGCGATGGGTTCGGAGGAACATCCTAAGATTGAGAAGGAGAGGACTGCCAGTGTTACTCCGTTCTCAATCAACGATATATTGAGTAGGGACACTTCCAGTGAAGTACAAGAAGCCGCTTTGGATATGTCGAGGACGCAAGATAGGAGCAGAGGTGAGTTTGATCTTTTTCGCTCAGATTCTGAATTATCTGTGGAATGATGTGTCACTCGACGCATTTTCCACGTTGAAAACATGAGGGAAATGCAATAGACACCATTAAACACTCAATCTGGAAAAATTGAACCTTATTATAAGCAGTGAAATTTTGAAAGATTCACTTTTCAAGCATGAGATAGATCTCATGCTTGATTTTATGACAGATTAGTTCAGAAAAGTGAATCTTTCAAAATTTCACTACTTATAATAAGGTTCAATTTTCCCAAGTTGAGAGAATATGTTCCTCTACTTTTCGAAAACAGTTTCTAGCTTCTCCAGTTATTTTTTGGGATACTTTTTGAAATATGATGCATTTCATTGGACTTTCTTCTCAATCAAACATAAGTTGTATAGGGAGAAGAATTTTTTTAAATCCTTCTGGTGACTTATACCGTTTTTCATCGAAGAAATTTAGCTGATACTCTCTCAAAACCTATTCCGAAACTTCGAAATGGTACTTTATCTGTTTTATTCATTGAAAGAGAATTTGTCCACGTGCAACCGACAAAAAATGAATGGCTTGCTTCGGATTGTTTCAATTTGAAACATTTTCAGCTATGACTATGGAGAGGACTATCAACCAAATTTTCTCAAATTAAACTGCTCGTTAAAAAATGAAAATATTGACTGAATATGTGTTTTTCTCTTCATAAAACATCAATTTTCAATTTAAAAAATTCATGGGTCTCTTCATCCTCAATACAGAGTAGATATATGAGTTCCATGTGCATTAATAACTGTTTGGCATCTTCTCTGCATGCTTTCTACCAAGTATTTGAGAAACTGCTCAATCTGTTGGACAAAGATAAGTATAAGAGCTGTTAAAGAATTCCTGGCTGTGGTCTGTGGGTATCGAGGGCTCTCTATAATTGGTCCCAAGCCTCGATTGGATTTAGGTCAGGAGATCTAGGAGGTAATGCTAGATGTGGAATTCCCCTTGTTTTCTCTGGCAGTATAACCATCTAGAGAAAATGACAGTGTATTGTCATGCAGAAAAACAGAATTTTCACCAATGTTGGACTGATATCGAATGAATTGGTCATTTGGACTTATGTTCGGCCAGCCCGTTGCAATCTAAGGACTCTGTTGACGTCTTCATCAGATAGTTCTTGTCTTCGCATAACAAAAATTCGATTTTATTCGCGCAGAATCCTTTGATCTTATTGAAAACGAAATAATGACCGAAGACCAATCATTGAAACGTGCACTTTAGACAAACAATGATTAAACATGATGAAAACTTGATAAACCTAGACGTTTCTAGAATAGTTATATTGAGATGATGAATCAGACGAGAACTGTACATCTTCGGAAAGCATTAATGAGAATGAAAACTATGTAACTATGAAAAAGAGAACTGAAAAACTTCACAAATATAGTTGAAAACAGAAATTGATTTCCTTTTCTATTTGGAATAACTATTTTTCCCCTACTAATCCTACTATTATCACGTGACCTTATTGATGGCACATAATCTGTCTGGGTTTCATATGAAGATGAATAAATCTCCCAATTTTGATGGGAAAAGGCTGAAACTTATTTTCTCTCCTAATAATAACGAGTCCCAGCACACCTGACTACAATACCTTAACCTAATGCAGTTTTTCGCGTTAATTCAACCAGAACCAATCACTGCCGACTCAGATTCAACCCCCGTCGCTAATTCAATCGACTTTTTCGTCCTCCAAACGCCCTTAATGCGTTTCGAATGACTGATCAGCGTGGCAGTCGCTCGTTCCTAGACCTTTTTGTCTATTCTTCTGGCCGTTATACAACCGCCAATTACCCAAATTGAAGAACACGTAACCAAAGTGCAAAAAGCTTTTAAGGTAAAAGGGTCAAAGAGTAGATACCACCCGGTATCATCCACCGTGCATGGTGTCGTCGATGACGCGATCGAAGGTTGAACTTTTTTTTTTTCGTCACATCAGGGACAGGTTTGACGTTTTCATTAGGGAGATTCGCCTTTTGTGTGCGATTTTGTCTTTGAAAAGGGAAAAATCAGTGATAAATGAAAGGAGAGAACTTCCAAGATGTTTTCGTCAATCTTACTGTTCTTAAAAAGGGGAAGAAGAAGGGGAGTGGATATGTTGACAAATGGTAGCTCAGGAGGTCGTTTTTCAACCATCGTTTTTATTGAAATATCAGAATATGTTAGATTCTTGAGGTCAAAAGAAACACTTTTCTTCCTCACCATTTTTTCCTAATTGGCTCGGTTTGAAAGGTACAAGCTGTCGAAAAACCATAAAAAAATTATTTTATAGTTCTATCACACAAAAGATTTTAAGGAATGAAGTGAATTTCGGAATATATATTTTCGTTTATTTGATAAATCTTTTTCGAACACAAGATATCACCCACGTCTTCCAGTTTTCTCATTATGATCATTATGTACCATAAAAATACCAAAAATTCAAAGAACCCAACTCTTGAAACTAAGTTGGACGCTGTTCAATTAATATTTGAACGTTTTGTAAAATAAAAGTATTCTTCATATTTTCTCTTGAAATGCGCCATTTTTGAGTAATTTGATGTTCAAAAATAAAAAGAATCTTTGAAGTTGGGTACTTTGGCTGAATACAACTCTGTTTAAAAGTTCCACAGATGTGTAGTGTCACAGATTTAGCTAGTAGTTATCCTGAAGGTAATTTCGTTTTTCCAGGGGTGGCACAGCTCATTATGAAAACTTAAAATGGCCATATATTTTTATCAGGGCCGAATCGGAAAAAATTGTATGGAAAAAAATTGTTTCTTTGGACCTCAAGAATCTAGTGTTGAAATATTTGTACGATTCCAAAAACGAATTCAAAAAATAGATTTTATGAACCAGCTTTAGGGGGCTGTACAGGGTGGGCAAAATTCATTTTCTACTGAGAGGATCTCGAGAACTATAGCAGCTAGACGAAAACCGATCACACATTTTCGAGCTCTTTTTCGGAGAAACAAAGAATGGTGAAAACCGCAGCCTCCTACGATTTTGAGATTGACAATTTCGCAAAGTTCTCATTACTTTTTTGTCTTAGAAGTTAAAAATTTGAAACTTGAACCTTCTACAGGCACTTTTTTACGTAGAATCCCCTGATGAGCTCAAAATATTTTTTCATTTCGAATCATTAGGTGAACTTTCATTTTCTTAAATGCAAACTTTTATTGAATTTGTTATTCTTGAATTGGAGAAAAATCTTTTGTCAGCAGATTCTACCTATGAAAGTGCCTTAGAAGGTTCAAGTTTCAGATCTGTAACTTCAAAGACAAAAAAGTTCTGAGAACTTTTCGGAATCGTCGAAATCTCAATTTTTGTTTATAACTCGAAAGCTAAAAATGATAGGCCGATTCTGTTTTCAGATTTCGATTAGTCCTGAAAAAAAAGCTAGAGAATGTGTCATCCGTTTTCTTCTAGCTGCTATAGTTCTCGAGATCCCCTCAGTAGACAAGAAATTTTGCCCGACGTAGAATATACCCACCATTAATTTCTGGACACCCTGTATGTTATTCCTTCCGTGAGCCGCAGCTTCCTCGGAGTGGAATCCGAACTCACCGACGTTTCGTTTCAGATTCGCTGATATCGGGAGCCCGACTATCATCAGAGTACGTCCCTTGCCACCAATCGGAGGAGAGCGGCAGGGAGCCGGCCCAACTGAACAGGAAAAAGCGGTCTCGCGCCGCGTTCACCCACGCCCAGGTCTTCGAATTGGAACGCCGCTTCAGCCAGCAGCGGTATCTCAGCGGTCCCGAAAGGGCAGACCTGGCGCAGGCCCTCAAACTCACCGAAACGCAGGTAAGATCATTCGGACACCCTGTATACCTGTATAACTTCGAGAGAATCGGAAACGTGGTCAGGCCTTTTTATGAACAGAAGGTAGACATCAGGAAAGGTCGTTTCTATGGGCAAAATTGCCCATAGAACGTATTCAAAATGGCGGAAGTAAATTGAAACACTCTATTTAAAGTTCCCCACTTTTATTAATACTGGCTCTTCTGCTTCATATGTCACTCAGTTTACCTTTCCATAGCTTTCTCTCACTTCAAGACAAAAAGTTCCCTCTAGAAATACCGAGTTTACCTTCGTTGCAGGTGAAAATATGGTACCAAAATCGACGTTACAAAACGAAAAGAAAACAGCTCCAACTGCAGGAATCCAGCATGCTGAGCCACAACGCCAGAAAGGTGGCCGTTAAGGTCCTTGTAAAGGACGACATGCCCTTATTCCTCCAACAAAAATCCTCAGTCTATCAGAAACCCTACCACGCCGAACCCAACAAGAACGATTTTTACGTTTACGAACAGATGAACAAGAACCTGACGCAAAAGTACAACCCGAAGAGTCTGCAGGAATCCATGCTGAATTTGTGTCAGCAGTATTCAAATTCCGTTTCCCTCTTTCCCTACTTCAATTACTACCATCCGTCACTTTTGGGTAACGTCACAATAGCCCAATCAGACGAAGATCAGCCGCAGAACTGAACGGAATTTCAAGTAGCAAATCTTTTATTGCACGAAACGAAAAGAAGTAGTAGCACAATGAAATATGAACGTTCGGGATGACTATGTATTTATTTTGTTTCTAGTTAATTCCTTTTACACCGAAAAAGCTATTTTATTCATCGATTATTGTGCTATATTTTCGAAATTGTATATAAATGAAAATGTACATAGAAACCACTATTGTTGTTGATAATCCTTATTATGAGGAAACAATGTTGATAATCTTATTTATCATATCTCACAATCCCAACCAGAATTTGAATCAATGTGTAAAAAATAAAAAAAAATATTAGGAAACACCACGAGATTTTTATAAATATGTAGCACTTTGTGTCGCAATAAACTGTAGATACTTTTATTCAATTCTCATTCTTTCTCTCCCCCTCCTGAAAAAACTGTCGAATAGTCAGACAGTGAGCAGGTTAACCCTGAGGCCAGATCGAAAAGACCTAAGAAAAGCTCGAGAAAATTGAGAAAATGTGAAAAAAACTACGCCAGTTTGACAAAACGTTTGTTAGAGGCCTTCTGGATGGAAAATACAGTATTTCCATGAAAAGAACGAATTATCGAAAATAGTGTGAAATTCGATACATCTGCAACCGAAGGACCAAAATGTCGAGCTTGGGTGGCGGGGTAAAAAACCGACCACATCTTCCAGTAACTCAATATTTCATATCTGCTTTCTTCCAAGCCATGTCAGCAATTTCACAATGTTTATATACATTTTCTATGAGTGTAACCATGTGGATAACACTTGAACGAAGATGTGTCATATAAATATTTATGGATAGACTCATTACCGACGCAGGTAGGTATATATTATCAAAATAAACTCTTGCCCGAAAAATTCGAAGAGGTGCAAAATTTATCGAATGTTAAACTCCACATCAATCTCGGTCAGATTACGATGCGGAAATAGAACATAATTTTTCAAGAAAATGGCTGAAATAAAATCGAAAGTTTGGACCTGATTTTAGTTAGTCGAAAAAATATTGCTCAGTACTCCCCTGATCCTAATGCATCACAATTATAAATGAAGACAATATAGTTGGGAGATTTTTCGAAATTGATTTTAGCGTCATTCTCAAGTTACTGCCTAGTGTTATGATGGGGCTTCTCTAAGTCAGAACATAAATATAGGGACTCTTTGATCGGTAAAGCTTTCAACTTCTGTTGGATTGATTTGTTTACCGTTTAACGTCTGCGGAAATATGAACCCTAATAGCTTTTCCTACTGAACAAACAACGCAAGTGAAAGAAAAATATGCTTCATTGGTGAGGGCTATTTCCAACAAATGAATATTTGTACCCCTTTCCATAAAAGCAGATCACTTCCTGAAATTTCGATCATAATTCGATATAGGTTCTTGGTTTAAAAAGTAAAAAGGACAAGAAAATTTGAAAATTAAGTAGAAGTAACGAACAAAGGTAAAATCTCATCAAATTTGGGAATTTTACGAGAAATCGCCTAAATAAGTATTCAAGATGAGGTAGATTAGTATTTCCAGGCAGAAAAATACGTTGGAAACAAGAAATTTTTCAGTGGAACCGAATAAAAATTGCACAAGAATTAATTCCTAATTATTTCGAATTAAAATATATATTCAGGAAAAAGATCTCTGTTTTAAAAAAATTATTTCCAACTCTCTTCAGCTATTCACTCATAGATGTCGCTTATTATAGAAATTTATTGAAGAGGTATTCTAGTTCTGCATGGATTGGACCTTCATTATGGTATCATTCAAATTGCCTAATCAATTTCTGGACAAATGAAATCGGTAATTTCAATCAAAGATGATTTGAATTTTGCCTGAGTCTTCTAAGAATCAGATCGGGTTATAAAGGGGTTACGTAATATCATATATATCAACAGGAAACCATAACCATCAAGGAGGTATCCTGAGTAATCTTGCTCCGTTTGCTTTCGTAGTTTCGTAATTTAGGATGTGGATAAGTGCAAATCCAATTTAATAAAGCATATGTACCACATATGCCACCTGAATATTTTTCAATAACCGTAACGACCTAGTCAACATCTCGAAGAACTTTCAATCTCATATCAAACCACTGACCTAAGTATCAGGGAAACATAACTAGCTGAAGGTAATCCACTCCTTTACATCTCATGTCATTAGCCCCCTCTAGTTAACGAGAAAGTAAACATCCGCATAATTCTTCCAGCTTCGAACTGCCGAACCAATTTTTAGCCCTGACATCTAACGAAAAATTTAAAAACGTAGTATCGATAAGCGCCATCTTGGGAATAAATGGATAGATGAGCATAGAAGCAGTAGTAAAAAACTGTAGCGCCGCCATCTGTGGTTTATATTTGATACCATGTGAATCGAATATTTTCAGCCATTTCAGTGATGAAAAAACTTGGTCCTTATTCAAGAATTTTTTATATTTTTCGTTTCATTACTCGTTCTTCCTTATCTTCAACTGAGATATACTTTTTTCTCCTAAATATGGATGTTGATAAGATTGCAAGGAATTTATGAGAAAAATTAACGTCGCATTTTTTGTGTTAGTGTATTTTTTACTGTTATTAGGTATAATTAGCCCTAGAGGAAAAGAAACCTTCATTTAAATGTTTGCTACCCCTTGTACTTAATTCATAGCATTTTTTTCTTGGTAGAGTAGTGATTCACCGGACAGATATTTATGTACTCCCAATATAAATAGAGGAGTTTATCAAGTAATCCCTCATGCTCCTGTACAGCCTCCACAGCCAATTCTCAAGTACTTGGCACCAGATCACCTTTTAACCTAAAAGCTCTGGTAGCATTCCAGATAACCCTTTATCTACATCCGCACATTATTACTCATTACCTTCCAATCAATCTCAGAGGAAAATAAGTGATCACTGTTATTGTCAGACTGAAAACAGTAGCCATTTTGTTGATCCATTTCTTACTTCAGCCATATTCATTAAGTTTGATGGAATGAATATTTCTAGAATCAAAATTGTCCAGAAAATTATTAGGTTTTTCTTGAATAAAAAATAAAACATATAGAACTTAATCGATATTTTATTAACAGTATATTTAAACGTTACTATATACAGAAAACAAATATAATTTGATACAAAAATACGTATAAAAACAGTTAGGTCAAGGAAATGATTCCCACAACATAATACTTCATTGGTAACTTGTCCAAGGTCTAAATTATTTTAAAACATGAAAATGCCATCGATGATATTTACATATTTTCTAGGAGTCCACGTACGTAACTTAGGTTTAGTGTTAATCCCGATCACAACAAAAATTAATCGATAATTCTCATTATCCTAATTGGTATCAGCATGACAGAGATCGAGGAAGAAATAAAATCGTTGAATGTAGAATGTTACATACAGAATATACATCTGAGGTCTTTGGAATCGAAACGAAAACGAAAAATTTCGGGACTATGAGTTGCAAAAGTAAAAATTTAACTTGTCCATAGCGGACGGAAAACTGTTGTACCTGATATTATCATTAGAGTTATAATCGTGAGGATAAGGCACATTGGGAGCCTGGTAATTGTAAGGAGTCGACATACAATGCTGCTGATTCACCCCACAAAAACTGTTATTGTCCAAGAAGTCCGTCAGAGGTTTCGGCTTCTTATCACCTTGCTGCTCCAAAGTTCCCCTTTTGCTCTTGTACCTCCTGTTCTGGAACCATATTTTCACCTGAGTCGGCGTCAGGTTCAACCCCTGAGCCATCTGCTCTCGTTCTGGAGCCGACAGGTACTTCTGCTGCTTGAATTTCTGCTCCAACTCGTGGACTTGGTACTGCGAAAATAACACCCTTGGTTTCCTCTTGACGCGTTGTCTGCTCGCTTTGCGAAGCTCTGTTTTGGAACTTGTCACCTGCTCTTGCTCTGAAAGAAGACGAGAAAAATTTAAGTTTTCTGGATTATCTGGTTTCACCAGGGGGGGAATTTAGCTGATCTCAGATTTATAGGCTTGTTTGTTCTATTGTGCAATGTAAGTCATGAATATTTCACTGTGAATCAGATGAATCTAGTGTGAACGTAGAATATGAGAAGTAAGGTATGTAAAATTTTAATATCGAATATTTTCTTCGATATTGGATTGTTTCATGAAAAGAAACCATATTTACAAAGAGGTAGACAACAAAATCATGTACAGACAACATACAATTTTAACCTGGAATAACTTACTTGGACTGGAAGTGCTTCTAGCAAATTCGTTCATTTTTGCGATCGCCAATTCACTCTGTCTCCCAAAAAAATCCACGGTCCTGTTGCCAAAATTCTCCGCATTGTTCGAACTCCCGAAACCATTATAATTGTGCGGAAATTGTCCACCATTGTACCAACCATCTTCAACCCAACCGTAGCACTCACTCTCCTTCTTAACGACGTTGTTACCATAGCAAAAATCGTTTTGCTGCGCCATGTTCATATTCAGGATGTCCTTAACCAAAAAAGGAGTCGAATAACTGGAATACTGCGTGGTATCACAACCCTCGAAACTGTCGCTGGATGTCAGGTTGAACTCTTCCAACATCTTTCGCAAGAAGACCTTCTCATCAACACCACCTCCGCTGATTGACTGAAGTGGTAAGCCAGACCATTGAACACCCCCAAAGCCGTAGGTACCCCGACAGATTCTGTCTCTCAGCCTCTGTATTAAGATCTGGCCATATCCATTAATTGCTTGGGCCGAGATTCTGACACTGTGACGTCATCTAAACCACGCCTGTTGCCAATAGAAATGGAGAGTATACAAATATTTGGTTTGGATTTCGATAGGTTAATGCAGCCAGTTGATTGATTCTTGTTTGCACTGTTATTAAATGATGCGAGATCACGTGTGAATCGCTATGGTGCGTATAGATGGTTCATGGGTTGAAGTACGAAAAATTATCGAATTTTTCTAATTTATGATATCCTAACATAGTTTCCTAGAATGAGAGCTTTTCCGACTAAACTTATCTTAACTAGTGAATATTATTAGCTTAAAATATAACGACATATTTGAATTTAGGTAATTTGTTGGAGAAGCAACTTGAACTCTCCCATATTTCCTTTGATTAAGATCTGAATATTGAAGCTGCATGTGTAAGGAATTTCTAGGGGTGCAGTTGTAGTTGCATCTTCATCGATCGAAAATAAAGAACTTTTTGCTCAATTACGAAAATTTTGATTGGGACTGACAAAAAAAATTTTTTCCTTGAAGGTTTCTGAATGAATGAATTGTGATGTGAAGGCAAGACATTTCAAATATTGCCACTGCTTTTTACACTTTACACTTATAACACAAGTATTTCGTTAACATATATGTACCTATATAGTTTCTTGAAAATGAATTTCTTTATTTGATCATCACATCAATTAATTCGATGTGAAGGCAATCGAAAAAGGAAAATAAACTTCCAATTACCCGATTAAGACTTATTATTCCTTATACCAACGTTCGATAAGTATGTATATATGTGTGTTTTTCATACAATCTGGTGTACAATGTTAAAATAAAAGTGTAAATTTGTATTGCACAGTTCTCAGAAGATTAGCAAATTTTTTCAGTAGTATCTATCTGTTCTGGGAATGTTCTTGCAATGCGAAAATACAAAGAAAACTTGGTTCGATCACCATGTTTTCTAGGTTTCTCATTCTGATTCACATATTATAATAGCTGTCTTTCGGTTGGCGCCATACTCTTCGTATAACTGCCGGAGGTCCACAGACTTACATGAAACAGATGACCCCTGCCAATGCAGAACGTAAAATACAACACATTTCTTTCAGTACCTACGTATTTCCTCTCCGTGGAGTTACATATAGGACATGTCGGATAAATAAGTCAAGGATGCCTTTGATATGCCCGATATGTGCTTATGAACTTTCGGATGAAATAAAATCTTGACAAAAATTTTGATTGTTTGAGAGACTAACTTCCTCAGAAAGAAGCGAAAATTATACTGTTGGAAAGAATAAATTGTCCACAATGAAGTTTCACAAATCTTCAATTTCTTCATGTCACTGTTGAAAGGAAAGATTAATCAATTACATATCTGCAACAAATCACAGTTTAAGCAAAGGAAAGGTGAATAGGCACCATATGCAGGGTGTAAATGAATAGCGAAAATGTTTAGGGGTCATTCCTCTTGAAAAATAATGGAGGTCTTTCATATATTTTTTTTTGAGGATCCTCTGCTCAGATACAGCTCCCTAAGGTTTTATGTTCTTTCCAGAAACCAGAAGAATGAGGAAAATTTGAAATTGCCTATCAGGTGCCATCTTTAGAGCGCTGTATCTCTGATTTTCTTTCAATCCAGTATTTGAATCAGAATTTCTCGATTAGACAAAGATATTTGAACACAGTTGCATTTTCATCTACCTGGAGATGTTAATGAAATAGTTTCTGGAGTTTATGGAGCTGTTCTTGGTGAAAATCATCAAATCCAATCACAAAAAATGCATGAAAACTCTTCAATGGAAGTGACAAAAAGCATCAGTTTTGCTCCTTTTATTTCGGTTGAACATTATTGAGAAAAACACGCAATTTAAGAGATAACCGCTGTTTAACCGAGTTTCATATGTACCGGGCGTCCCTCCACAAAGCTCCTATCTATCCCGAACATGTCGCAAGGAGGTCCATGATAATTTTTATCGGTTAATTGATCGACTGCTCGATCCACTTTCTTACTTGACGCCGCTCGCACCTAAACAAATCGCAGCCTCCCACAATAATATCCATCCACATATCTATCAGGACTTTTATCTGGAACAGCATCCACTTACTGGGACCTCGGAGATCTTCCCACGACCGTAACGCACGTTATTTATTCGAGGAACGCGTCGACGATATGGGAAATTTTTTAATAATTGGTGCAGGACAAATTCCTTCTATATTTATGGAGGTGTAGATTGATTTTTTACTCTTGCCTCATTATCGTCGAAAATTTTGGCAAAAATTACCATTGAACATGGTGGTTCATAAATATATCTGTTCTTCCACTGCAATCTTATGATCTATTAGGCCTCCATCAGAGCATTCTTAGATTTTCCTTGGAAATCTTGAGTTTCATGACCAAAATTTCCATTTCAAGAGAAATTCTATTGTTGATTATATTTTCTACATGGCGAGTCTCTGACTTGTACTGAATTCAATATATCAAAGACAGTTTTTTTGTTGTGAAAACATTATATGTAGTATGTATTCTGAAAGTGCAACGAGGTAATAAACCTCGAAATTTCATAGACCTCGTTGTAAACTAAACTAACCCAATGTCTTGGTAAATAAAATGTTGACACGCGAATCTCCCAGAAAAATAATCGTACAGCTAAAAGTGATAAATACCTCAGATTCGAAAAGTGTTGACTTTTTAACGATTCTGAGAATTGTTCAAGCAAGTGAACAATATGTCTCAAAATAACCTGCAAACGCCAAATGCCCAAATTGTATGACTCTTTATGGTAGTAAGGTAGTAACTATTATGACTCTTCTAAGGAAGTAAGGTAGTAACTATGACTCTTCTAAGGTGGTAAGGTAGTAACTATGACTCCTCTGAGGTGGTAAGGTAGTAACTATGACTCTTTGTAGTAGTTAGGTAGTAACTATGACTATTAAGGTAGTCATGGGCATTTGGCTACTTTAGAAAAGTCATAGGAATTTCGATATTCGTTACTAAAAGAGCAACAATATATCAAAGACAGTTTTTTTTTTGTAAAAACGCTCGTATTTTGAATTGTCCTCTTTTTGATGTAGGTAAAAAATGCCCCAAACTTTAGATATGTCGATAATTTTTTTAGATGGCAATCTATATTGATTATATGTACGTTCGAAAAAAATAATTCAAATAAAAATGCACCGATTTTCACAATAATTGAATTTGAATGAAATCTGAATGAAATTTTCTTTCGAAATTCAACCAGAAGGAAAATTTTTGGGTTTCCTCCTCCCAAACCAAATTTTTCGACATCGATACAGTAGAAACGATGTTCAATATAAAAGCTTGCCTGCGAAAACGTCAAAGTGAAATGGTGTCAATGTGACAAATTTGAAAAGTGGCCAATTAGTTATCTCAACGTCTTTTCGTCTAGCCTGAATGGCACCCAAGCAATTATCTGCCAAATTATGACACTATCGATCTTTGGCAGCCAGTGCGACCTCCGCATGTGTTGAAACTCATGTGGTTTTGTAGCCGAAGAAGTACCATCTGCTTGTGGTGCGGGATATGGATTAGGCGCCACCATGGAAAAAGGTGTTTTCCGACTTGGCCGAGGCTGGAGATAAAAGGACTGGAGAAGGATCGTCTGACTGTATCGAACTGATTTTTAAGCCTCTATTTGTCAATTTATCCGAAATATGTAAGACCAGTCGCACTAGAGGAATAGATAGTAACGACATTTCTTATCTCACATTACTATTCTAGTTTGACATATATTTGGTAAGATTTTTCCTAGAAAATCTATGAAAATTGACCAGAGAATATTGAAAAACAGTGAAAATTTTTTGGTTCTTGAATATCATGCTCTAACTGGACACCATATAGGTGTAGACATACATATTATGAGACCATTTACCCATTGGGCTTAGGGGTGAGTTTATTAATGGTAATGTAATTTTTTTTAATTAAAATTCTGAACTAGTGAAATCAACGGTTTTATCAACGGCGCCGTGGCTTAGTTGGTTAAAGCGCCTGTCTAGTAAACAGGAGATCGAGGGTTCGAATCCCTCCGGGGCCTGCGAGACGTGAGACTCGTTAACATTTTTACTCAGAATTCACTTGTCTGGTTTTTAATTTTGAATTGATGAAAGGTGTTCCGTGAAATAGTAAAAAATAAAGTAGATAAAAATTAATTATATTGAACAGGAGAACCATTTCTTTTTGTTTCACCAATGGCCAATAGGTATATTTATCCACCTAAGTTCTGTTTTCTGCAAACGCACCCAATTAATTTTGAATGTATTAAGCAAAATCCTTCATCGAGTCCATAAGTCTGCCAGTCGAAGGAATTAAGCTACCGCATTTGAAGAACAAAACAACCTTGTTTGCTAGAAGGTCCTTCCATGATTATTTATTTATCTATGACGCATACCAGAATCCAAATAATTCTGTCAGAACCTCATTAAATCGTTAATAAAGAACAGTTGAGTAGTGGAGTGTAATGACAGCATTATACACCTCTTTCGCTTATTTGCTGTGGAATCTTTAAGAGAAACATTTCCTCATGGGAACAATCAGATGATTGAATGATTTTTCAATTTGGATCGAACACATTCCACGCATAGACTAATCGAACTATGGTCCACCAATATTTTTCACAACGTTTTGAACTGAATATCATAGAATTTCAGAATTGACGCTCATCGAATCGACAGTACCTGTCACTTTGGGATCATTTTTATCTTTTTGAATTTGTTGAAAATGCATTTGTGTATTTGAGATCTTGAACTTGATATTTTTATTGTTATAATAAGTGCCAACAAAATGCGGTGAGTGTCCCTCAGAAGGCAGAACTCTTTGAAATTTCGTAAAAAACTGACTGAATTACAAGATAATGAAAAAAATTCGCGCATCTCAAGTTACCATTTATTATCAGTCACAATCAGAAACCGAACAGTTCAATATCTAGGATCGTATTAGGATCTTTTTCATCGATGATTTTTCCAACTTCGTTATTTTTCAAGTTTTGTGTAGGGAATTTTTGCTGAAACGGTTTATGAAACCAGTTATACTTTATATCAAAGAAAAAGACTTACCTGTGAAAACAGCTTTTACAATAGCATTTGAGAATCTAGAACACTGCTATCTATGTTTTCAACTTAAACATAGCATATAATAGATGTCACTCTCAAGAAGTGCGCCATCTATTTATTTTTAAGATGAGCCTCATTTTCACATGATAATGAACTCACAGATGGCGCTCAGTCGTTAATAGATCATGACACTTTCTCATAGATGGCGCCACACTGATAAATCACTTCTTATACTTTCTCATAGATGCCGCCATCCTTTAGGAGAGCTTATGATAGTTGCCCATAGGTTTCAGAGTCAGTATTCATGGGCTCTCATTCTGATACTCCATCCAAACGTTAGAGGACGCCAATGATCCAGATTTATCATGTCTTTCATACTTTTTCATTCCTTATCCATTATTGTTCGGTTATGGAAAAGCATATCTCATCAAACTATGAAATAAAAAAATATTGATCATGGAAAATATCGTTTCCTGACACAATTGAGTTTCAATTAAAACATTTTTACTTTGGTCCAAAAAAATTGATTAAAAGCTATATGGCATTCTCTGCATAAAGTAATTGTCTTCCCTCTACATCGATAAATATTAATTAGCCAAGTGGCGTACAGTTTGAAGCTGCAGAAGACTGGATACTGGATGCTTTGGGAAGAAAATCGAGTTATCCAGGACCGGAATCCCGAAATTTGAAATGAAAAACGAAGTGAAGGGCAAATGGGCAACTATGTAAACTCTGAAAATTTACAAGAGATACCTCTCTACAGAAGCAATCAACAATTAAGGTCTGTTATTAGTTTAACTATGCATTTTAGATTGAGAGGTTTCTTCGTGTGATGGTCAGGAATGGCCAATAAATGAATGTTTTTTACGATTTGACTTCAGAAATGAACTTTTTGTATAATTATTGCTGAAAATTTGTGTAATTCTTTTTAAATCTTTAACTTATAAGAGTACCAAGTTGGGGAATGGAAACCCACAACAAAATACCAATTTCTCTGTAGGAAATTTGCATCTGATGTCCATGAGAGTCATTATTTGCCTCCCACAAGTTATTTATCGATAGTTAAGTGATCTACAGACAACTGAATTGTAACATTTTGCTTTCCGAGAATGATCTTCTTCAGTGGTGGAAACTGTTACCATTATTGAAATTCATTCACACAGTACTCTCTGTGTCTTTTCTTATGCCCTGATCTTGATTTTCATCCCAGAATCTTATAATTGGTGTCCTTTTTGTCCGCCGAAAGGGCTACGGTCCTGACCTGCCATGCACCTAACCCAAAAACAAAAGAACACCACGTCGTCTCTATACAGAGAGAGGCTGATTAAGAAAACACTCGCAGAAAGTTAAGCAAGTCGCAATTAAGATGTTATCATGGCCGGCCACGATGCGGCGGTCCGTCGACAATTAACGTAATTTATTATAAAGCAACAATGGTAATGTTGTGATAATGTGATTGGGTGGTCTCTCTCTTAGAATTGTCTGCTAAGTCATCGTCATTAGTTGCTTATTGAAAAGTACACCCGAGGCTGAGACTTGGCGGTTCCTTGGCACCAATCAAATTCGGCGTTTTTATTAGGACCAGAGAGCCTTTGAGTCGAAGGAATTTCGGATGGGGAAAAAAAGTAAGCTTCATTAGTCACGTCATCAATCTATCGACGGTACAAGTGGATGGAATTCGTCATCTTCTTCTTATTCTTATTAAGGCATGGGTTGAAACTTTGTTTGAACTGTTATAATTGGGGTTCGCTATAGTTTTCTTCATTTTGATATGATTATACAGGGTGAGTCTTTGACTAGTACAAATATTTTAACAGTAGGTTCTTGAGGTCGAAATAAACACTTTTTTCTCATACCGTTTTTTCCGATTCGGCCCTGAAAAACAAAATTACCTTCAGAATAACTAGCTAAATTTGTGACATTCCATCTGTGGATCTTTTAAACAGAGTTGTATTCAGCCAAAGTATCCAATTTATCAAATTCAACAGATACTTTTAATTTTTGAACATCAAATTACTCGAAAACGGCGCATTATACGAGAAAACATGAGGAATACTTTTATTTTAGAAAAAGTCCAAATATTTATTAGATTGCGTGCAACTTAGTTTCAAGAGTTGGGTTCTTGGAATTTTTGGTGTTTTTATGGTACGTAATGGTCATAATGAGAAAACTGAAGGACGTAGGTGATATCTTGTATTCGAAAAAGATTCATCAAATGAATGAAAAATTATATTCCGAAATTCATTTCATTCGATAAAAACGTTTGTGAGATAGAACTTTTTTTGTGGTTTTTTTGTGGTTATTCAACAGCCTGTATCTTCTACACCGAGCCGAAGAAAGAAGTGTTTTTTTTTTTACCTCAAGAATCTACTATAGAAATGTTTGTACGTGTCAAAAACGTACCCTGCATAGAAACATGCTCAGTAAAATTATCGTCAGAAAGCCGTTTGTTGTTCCTTGAATCTTTTGTGAAATTTCATTGTTTGTCCACGTGTTCCATTCGTTCAAGGTTGTTTCGTAGATTGCTGAATTTCGAATTTTTTAATCCTTAGCATCAAAGAATAATTTTATCATTTTTTGTAGATTTTTTTCAGCTATCGATCTTTCAGTTATCGTGACAGCGAGAAGGAGACCTTGAAAACTGCTTTTGGATAGTCAAAGTTCTAGGGTGGCAGCCTTAAGGGTCGGAACCTTAAACGCAAATCGGCAATAAATACATTCATCCCAGGATGAATGCAAGAACAAGCAGAAATCAAAAAATAAATCGGCATCTTCGCTAGCGATCGCGCCAAACCAGATATAACTTTATAAATTATTTATTTTTTATTGTTCGAGAGCGGAACACAATGAAACAATAAATCGTTAAAAAATAAACGACAGTAGAAACTTTACCGAAAAGCGACATATTTATCGTATCTCTATCGAGTCACCTAGGGATAAAGAAACATAAAAGCCATGTTTATTCTTAACAGGTCATGTTCACTCGCTTATAATATAGAGAGATACTTCACTTGAACTGTTGTGATGTCTTAATCGAGGCGCGCGGCCACCAAGGCATCATGATCTTGAATAAATATCGATGGGGAATTCTTGTCCGATTCAATGGACTCGGCCAATTTACGTATCGGGAATGATGGAATTATATGAGAAACGGATATTTTCCGACCGCGTTTTCACAGCATCTGCGGCGGCGATGATCAAAGGTCCCTTATTCTCGATTTTCACGTACAGAGTGACCCAGGAAATTATCGTAGATCTGAACCTAATACATATTCTGAAAAAACAAATCTTCTAGTGATAAATTTGAGAACTTCATCCATTTCGGCACAACCGTTCGGTCTTGAGGAAGTTTTGACTGACCCCATCTTTTTGGGAATTTTTCGAAGCTCAACTTTCGAGTAGTTTTTCTTCCGGGAAAATTATCGCAGATCTAAACGTGATATACATTCTAAAAGAGCAACTCTTCTAGTAATAAATCTGAGAATTTCATCCATTTCGGCACAACCGTTCGGTCTTGAGGAAGTTTTAACTGAACCCAACTTTTTGGGAAATTTTCGAAGGTCATCTTTCGAGTAGATTAATCTTCCAGAAAAACCATAGTAAATCTAAACGTAATACATATTCTAAAAGAGCAACTCTTCTAGTAATAAATCTGAGAATTTCATCCATTTCGGCACAACCGTTCGGTCTTGAGGAAGTTTTAACTGAACCCAACTTTTTGGGAATTTTTCGAAGGTCATCTTTCGAGTAGATTAATCTTACAGGAAAATCATAGTAGATCTAAACGTGATACATATTCTGAAAGAGCAACTCTTCTAGTAATAAATCTGAGAATTTCATCCATTTCGGCACAACCGTTCGGTCTTGAGGAAGTTTTAACTGAACCCAACTTTTTGGGAATTTTTCGAAGGTCATCTTTCGAGTAGATTAATCTTCCAGGAAAATCATAGTAGATCTAAATGTGATACATATTCTGAAAGAGCAACTTTTCTAGTAATAAATCTAAGAATTTCATTCATGTCGGCACAACCGTTCGATCTTGAAGAACTTTTAACTGAACCCAAATTTTTTGGGAATTTTTCGAAGGTCATCTTTCGAGTAGATTAATCTTCCAGGAAAATCATAGTAGACCTAAATGTGATACATATTCTGAAAGAGCAACTCCTCTAGTAATAAATCTGAGAATTTCATTCATTTCGGCACTACCGTTCGGTCTTGAGGAAGTTTCAACTGACCCTCTGGGGATCTCGAAGTTTCATCTTTTGGCATGAAGGTGAATTCGAAGTGAATATTCAGTGGCGTACCATGATTTTTTCTATATGACAAATTGCAAAATGGAATAGCTCGACTTTCTGAAATGCCACACCCAGTATTGTCATCACCATGACGTTTTTAAGAACTTCTAATCCACTTTGTAAATTGTGCTGAATATGTTACAAAATGTGCATGGTTTTCGAGTGGTCTACTAGGCCCTGTGAGGGTCTGTGGGTTTTTTAATGTTTATATTGCCGAAATCTTATTCTCAAGAAGAATACCCATAAACTTCATAACCCCATAACCATAACACTAAAAGAATACCCTCTCCGAACAAAATTATCTGCCACTTCACATCTAGGAAACGGCCTCATCCATAATTGAATACAGAAATCGATTAATTTTAAATAGTGGCAGCGACGATCCTCGACTCCCAAATTCCTTAATAGTAACCTATAAATTAAGTGGGCGCTTTATAATAATCGTGAAAGGACCGCTTTGTTTCGATAGTTATTATCTTGTTTCGATACGGGATGTTTCTACCGGTGACTTACTGCCTCTGCTTCTATTTTTACCTGCACGGATTTTAATAATTTCCTCGGAAAGGGGACCCGACTCTTCGAAAGTTTTAATATTTCTTCGGATGCCGGTGTCAGTGTTGAGATGTATATTACTGTTTCTGCGTAGGAAATATATGGGAGTCTTACTCAGTTTATTTTATTTTTTTCTTCTATTGGTTATTTTAAATCTCCAAATCAAAGCAAGCTCCAGAATAGTCTTGGACATCATTGACTATTCAAGCTTTGAATTTTCTGATTATTCAAAGATATTCTCCTCATTTCATGGCAACGACTAAACGAAAAAATAATTATCCTTTGGGATCTGAAAATTATCCACCCACAGAAGCCTTTTTACGGATTCCCCCATTACTCCTAAGTAGCCTCATGAAGTGATTATCTCTATTCTTCCAATTCAGGAGATATAACATAAAAAATTATACCCTCGTCTTCGAACAGGTTCCACAGACGTTTTCGAAATTATAGTAATTTTCTTTTCGGTGTTTACGATCAGTTAAGGGGGATTTTATCGCTGAGAAAATTAAGTTAGTTGTTAGTGTTTTACGCTCACATACAGCAAACATCTAATAATCATAAAATGGGGGATATAACGAAGGACATTCGAAGTTATGATTATCACTTATGTAAATGTTAATTAGACGAGAGTTGGGATGTGGTAACACAACAGTGACAACCTTAGGTGGGTGGTGGTTCTTGTTATACGTCGAATTATGCAGATATACATTATCCACTGCAGTTATAATAATTTCTAATGAAGAAAAAATGCATCTAGCATGAAATAAATTCATTTGTATGTTTCCTTTTGAGTTGCTCCTTTATCATTTCGCAACTGGAGTACCTAAATTGTTATATCGAGGTGATAAATAGATATTTGGTTTATGTGAAACGATGAGAGAAGTTGTCGTGGGAATCACCTGCATCGAAATCACAAAGATTTCAAGCGACATTAAACTAGACCCAGGAGTTAAGTGCCATATCGAATCGTTTGTGAAAAGTTTGATTCGTTATAAGTGGACCACTTGACCTGACTCCTACCGACCGTTCCCGAAAGTCAACACTAAAAAGGTTAACAATAGGCAGCGGCACCTTCACAAAACCGTCAATTTGTTAGAAGTGATTTTTTCGTGAAAAATGGTCATTTTTACGGTGATTTATTGTGGGAGCGAGGGCTGTGGTACCTTCGGCTGTTCGTTCAGCATCCACCGAAGGTTGAGAAAGCAGCCCTAGATTCGTATGCGTCTTGGGATTCAGAGAAAAGGGTCACAACTTGACTGAACACGTTTAGTTGTCAAGTTTGCATATAGGAATATGAGGATTTCGAAGATTGATGTTTGCGTATCACTCAGTTTAGCTATATAAGTGGATATATTGAAAAATTCTGAGCCTACTATATTGAACCAAAAAAAATTTTAATGTCAATATATTTTATTATTCAACATATTCTTGGATACACTTATTACAGCAAACCTGCAACGTCTCGAGACCTTTCAAAAAAATGTTTCTTTTTGCTCTGCAAACCAGACCTCCACAGCTTTTATTACCTCCTCGTTGGAAGAAAATTTACGCCTTTTTAAAATTGTTTTTCAGTTGAGATAAAGAGGATAGTGGAATAGTGCCAAATCTGGTGAATAAGGGGGGTGTTCTAGTGATTCAAACCCTAAATCACGAAATATTTTCATGGCAACATGAGATTTGTGTGCAGGGGCGTTGTCCTGCAAAAACAAAACACCTTTGGATAGCTTTCTGCGTCTTTTCTCTTTAATTTTTTCTCGTAGAGTGGTCAGTAATGTCGAATAGTAATCTCCGGTTATTGTTCTACCCTTATCCAAAAAATCAATCATGAGTACTCCATGGCAATCCTAAAAAACTAAAGCAAGAACTTTTCCAGCAGATTTTTGGACACGAAACTTCTTAGGTCTTGTAGAATCAGAGTGTCGCCATTCCATCAATTGTTGCTTTGTTTCTGGATCGTAGAAATGTACCCAAGTCTCATCCATGGTAACAATTCGGTTTAAGAAGTCTACATCGTTTTCAAATCCAGCACAGATCGAAAGCGATGCTTCTACCCTTGCACGCTTTTGGTCAACATTCAAACATTTGGGGATCCATTTTGCAGCAATTTTTCTCATGTCCAAATTGACGTTAACTATATGATGAACGTGTTCGTATGAAATATTCAGTGCTTCAGATATCCGTTTTAGCCCAATTAGACGGTCTGATAAAATCATGTAATGAACTGCATCGATATTTTCGGAGACTGACACAGAAACTGGCCTTCCCGATCGGTCATCATCTTCAATGGAAAATTTACCTCTTTTTAAGCTTGCAGTCCAATTTTTCATGGTCGCATATGAAGGACATTGATCACCAAGGGTATTAAGCATATCTTTGTAAATCTGCTTACCTCTTAACCCTCTTAAATACAGGTACTTGATGATGGCTGGATACTCCAATTTTTCGATTTTCACAATTTCTTTCTTTTGATTTATTGCGTCACTCTGGTGTACTTTTTTGACCTCAAACTTCACACTGACACTTCTAATGAGATATTGTTCGTTGCTTTGGTAACGCAATATGTATTTTTTTATGCATGGAACTGGTCTAGGCTAACTGGATATCAATACATCCTCGTATAGAGAAGATTTGCAATTTAAACTATCGTTTTCTTTGTCATATAACATATAACTTAGGTTGAGGTATGGAATATTTTGAAGATTCCATCAGTTTTCACAGATCCTTAAAATACGGCCTTAAGTGAAACGAAGCTGCCACCTTCGTTCGTAACTGATATTACAAAAAGTGAAGTCTATAGCTTGTTCTGAGTGAGTCTTTGATCCTATTTGAAAATGTATAAGAGTATTGTTCCTTATCAACGATGATGTTCAAGTACGTCAGTTATATCTGAATAAAAATGGATTCAGCGCAACCAATTTTCCAGAAATGAAAATTTCCCCGATATAAGCGCACAATCTAGGGCCGGATACCTTCTAGTGCCGCTCTGAATGAAAAACTACTTACACGCTTGGGAAACGGCCATTTCTCCCAATTCTACCCGGTCTCCCCCGCTTTCTTCTACTTGATGAAAAGCCTCCGTCTCTTTATTCGTTCAATAAGAAACCCGTGAACGGGCACCCTTCGGGAGAAACCCCTCCCGAACAGAAATGAAATTGGAGGAATATTGGATTGCGCCGAATTTGAATATAAAGTGGAACTTGTAATAAAAGGGGGCAGGACTTTCGGAGGGACATTTCTCGCGTCCTTAGAGCTTATTATGAACGTGGAGAAGTCATAAAGGGAATGGTTATTTGATATAAAATGTAGTTTTCGCTTGCAAATGATCCGCGGGCGGATCCGTTTAGCATTTTTCGATTTCGTTTTCGGGGTATATTGCCTGGAGTGGAAGCTATCGACCTAGCACCTTATCTGCATACGATATTAGGTTCCTACAGCTCGCTATCCCTCGCCAGAATTTCGATGTTGCGTGAAAACACTAGGAGGTCTAGAAATTCTGCGAAATTAAAAAACTCTGCAAAAATCTACTCTTCAGTATATCTTCGAAATATGTACCTACTTTAACATATCAGGCTACGACTGAGAAATTGAAAGAAAAAGTTAATACGAATGCTTAAAATCACTGTATTAAACTTTTTCCAGTGATGAAGAAGGGTGAGAAGAAGAGATTCTCAATTTTTTATATGCAGGCATATGCACCACATATAGATAACAGAATACCCAGTATTAATGAATTTATTACACTACATTTTTTGTGAAGGTACATGTGTCTTAAGCTCAGGTTGGTAATCGATCAAAATTTGAAAAAAATCTGAGTGTAGAAAAAACAGGAATATCAGTAATGTGTTGGACCTTCACGATGTCTTATGTATCTACTGAGGAACACACGGGTTATACAGGGTGAGTCCTCGATTCTGACAAATATTTCAACAGTATATTCTTGAGGTCGAAAGAGACCCTTTTTCCTCAACCATTACCTGTGCCAACCCTGGAAAAACAAAATTACCTTGACAATAACAAGCTAAATTTGTGACACTACACATCTGTGGATCTTTTAAAAAGAGTTGTATTCGGTCAAAGTACCCAATTTTCCGAATTTCACAAATACTTTTTATTTCTTGAACATCAAATTTTTTTATGGTTTTTCAAAATCCCGTATCTTTTAAACCAAGACGATTCGGAAAAAATGGTGAAGGTAAAAGATGTTTCTTTTGATCACAAGAATCTACTGTTGAAATATTTGTACGAGCCAAAGACTCGCCCTGTGTATATCTCTTGAGGCCTGTCATCCCAGAAAACCAACACTACGGTGGGATTTTTCTAAAATTCTGCTCTATTATTAACCTAACCCATCTATACAAAAATTTTTGCGATAAACTCATCATAACTTAAGCTGACCTAACCTAATCTAACCCATCAATACAACAAATTCTTGAGATAAAGTCATCATAACCTAACCTAACCCAACCTAACCTAACCTAAACCGTCTCTTACAAAAAATTGTTGCGATAAAGTCTTTGATGATACTATTTGTTTATCGATTGAAATTTATTTTGGGAGGATTTTGCATCTCTTCACAAACCTTTTAGGGCTTTCACTCCCAATCTCTGAAACAAAATCAATTAAAAATGAAATCAACGATTTGCTCCTGCGTGAATTCTTGCACTAATTTGTCAGGAGCAAATTAACTAGAAAAAATTGTTGCCTGACAATGAACTTAAAATAAATAACGTTGAAACTATAATTCTTCGTAACGTTTCGGAGTCTATATCAGACTCCTTCATCAGACGAAAAAATCTACTTTTGAAAATCTTCTGGAATTGTCGCTTTTTGTCTGACATTAATTGTCAACACACAGAAACAGAGACTGCACAGAAACGTTGATTCATTTAATTTTGAAATTACCGGATGACAGTTCCTTCTTTAATAAATTGATCCAAATATGATCTATTCCTACCGAACAATTTGCCAAATTATTATCCTGATCTAATAGAATACACGTAGACTCTTTAATTTTTCGTTTATAATGGTCTGGTTCTGTCATTAAAATTGACTATTGATGATATAATGGAGATATTAGAAGTTTGCCTGAATTCCACATATTTTCAATTAGATGATGTTTTCTATAAACAAAAATTTGGTATGGCTATGGGTTCTCCTTTATCACCAGTAATGAGTAACATATTCATGGAATCTTTCGAACAAAAATATATAGACACATACCCACTAAAACCAAAGACTTGGTGGCGATATGTAGACGATATTTTTGTGATTTGGCAACATGGTAGAGATGAACTAGAGAATTTTTTTGATCATATCAACAACAAAGAACCTACAATAAAATTTACAATGGAATTAGAGCAGGATAACAAAATTTCATTCCTAGATGTTTCAATAAAAAAGTTTCCGAATTATTTTGAAACGAGCGTATACCGAAAAAAGACACATACTAATAGATATTTAAATTTTTATTCCAATCACCAAGTAAGTGTCAAAAGAGGTATCATTAAAACACTTTATGATAGAGCTAATTTAATTTCATCTACACCCGAAATTAGAAATAATGAAGTTGACTTCATTAAACATTTTCTTAGGGATAATCAATACCCAAAAGATTTTATTGAAAAAACAATATTAAATTTAGAGAGAAAAATGACTAACCAAAATCGTAATAATGATCAGGAACAACCAACAAACCGTCAAGAACAACCAAATTTGTTGAATGTAATTCCTTATGTTAATGGCCTTTCAGAAAAAATAAGAAGAATCGGTTCGAAGTTCAACATACGAACTGTTTTTAAAACGCAAAATGATTTAAGATCTATATTAACAAAAACTAAACCTTTGAACGAAAAACAAAAATCAAAAAATTGTATTTACAACATACCCTGTATTTGTGGTAAAACTTATACAGGTGAAACGTCCAGACCTCTAGAAATAAGAAAACGCGAACATAAAAATAATATTAAAAATAGAGAAATTAATCGATCGCAAATCGCAGATCACATTTGTTCTAATACGGGAGACCACATGATGGATTGGGACAACACAAAAATTTTAATGACAGAACCAGACCATTATAAACGAAAAATTAAAGAGTCTACGTGTATTCTATTAGATCAGGATAATAATTTGGCAAATTGTTCGGTAGGAATAGATCATATTTGGATCAATTTATTAAAGAAGGAACTGTCATCCGGTAATTTCAAAATTAAATGAATCAACGTTTCTGTGCAGTCTCTGTTTCTGTGTGTTGACAATTAATGTCAGACAAAAAGCGACAATTCCAGAAGATTTTCAAAAGTAGATTTTTTCGTCTGATGAAGGAGTCTGATATAGACTCCGAAACGTTACGAAGAATTATAGTTTCAACGTTATTTATTTTAAGTTCATTGTCAGGCAACAATTTTTTCTAGTTAATTTGCTCCTGACAAATTAGTGCAAGAATTCACGCAGGAGCAAATCGTTGATTTCATTTTTAATTGATTTTGTTTCAGAGATTGGGAGTGAAAGCCCTAAAAGGTTTGTGAAGAGATACTATTTGTTCTTTTTTCTTTGACGCTAAATATACTGAAGTAACATCGATAAGGCTCTCGTTTCTGAGAAACACCCATGAAAATTCGAATTTCTCAAAAACCATCATTTCGTTCGATATTATCATCGTCCAATATGAATTCGCCAGGGATATAGCAACGGCTTTAATTGAATTCGCAGCGACTTATTGATCAATATCCATTTTCCCCCGCGCTGAACAAAGGAATAGGAAGAATTCGGAAAAGAGATTTATCGCAATCGGAAAATGGTATCGCCCGCTAGAAAACCATTTTGTGCAAGAATGGAACTGCGCCGGAGGCGTTCAACCAAAAATTGTGAAGTGGCCGAGATTAGAATAAAAACGTATTTGGGACGTTCAAACGAGCTTAGCTCAGCAGCAAAGTGGAATTTGGGGCGCAGGGCCGTATTGTGGGGAAAAAAAACACCTACTATAGAACCAAACAAAATTTCAATGTTAAAATATTGTATCACTCTACATAATCTCCTCTTAATTGGACTAATTTATTACAGCGAACCTGCAACGTCTCCAGACCTTTCAAAAAAAATGTTTCTTCTTGCTCTGCAAGCCAGATCTCCACAGCTTTTATCATCTCCTCGGTGGAAGACAATTTACGACCTTTCAAACTTTTTTTCAGTTGAGGAAAGAGATGATAGTCGGATGGAGCCAAATCTGGTGAATAAGGCGGGTGTTCTAGTAATTCAAATCCTAAATCACGAATTCTATGCATGGCAACATGAGATTTGTGTGCATGGGCGTTGTCCTGCAAAAACAAAACACCTTTGGATAGCTTTCCGCGTCTTTTCTCTTTAATTTTTTCCCGTAGAGTGATCAGTAATGTCTTATAGTAATCTCCGGTTATTGTTGTACCCTTATCCAAAAAATCAATCATGATTACTCCATGGCAATCCCAAAAAACTGAAGCAAAAACTTTTCCAGCAGATTTTTGGACACGAAACTTCTTAGGTCTTGAAGAACCAGAGTTTCGCCATTCCATCGATTGTTGCTTTGTCTCTGGATCGTAGCAATTCAACCCAAGTCTTACCCATAGCAACAATTCGTCCACATCGTTTCCAAATCGAGCACAGATCGAACGCGATGCTTCTACCCTTGCACGCTTTTGGTCAACATTCAAACATTTGGAGATCCATTTTGCAGCAATTTTTCTCATGTTCAAATTGACGTGAACTATATGATGAACGCGTTCGTATGAAATATTCAGTGCTTCAGATATCTCTTTTAGCCCAAGTCGACGGTCTGATAAAATCATGTTATGAACTGCATCGATATTTTCGGGGACTTACACAGAAACTGGCTTTCCCGATCGGTCATCATCTTCAACGGAAAATTTACCTCTTTTGAGCTTGCAGTCCAATTTTTCACGGTCGCATACGAAGGACATTGATCACCAAGTGTATTAAGCATATCTTCGTGAATCCGCTTACCTCTTAACCCTTTTAAATACAGGCATTGATGATGGCTCGATACTCCAATTTTTCGATTTTCACAATTTCGGTGGACATATTCTTTCTTTTAGTTTATTGCGTAACTCTGGTCTACTTTTTTGACCTCAAACTTCACACTGACACTTTTAATGGGTTAATGTTCGTTGCTATGGTAACGCAATATTTTTTTCTGTATATGGAACTGGTCTAGGATAACTAGATATCAATACATCCTCTTATACTTGTAGGAAGTGTAGTTTAAAATCTCAAATCTTAACCTCCCATGTTAAAGAGTTCCAAAATGAATCTGTCGCCAAGGCAGTGACTCTAACCTCACTAACGTCATAAGTTCCCTCATAAATGATACCTTCGTTTAAAACACAGGGCTTAAACCGCCCCTGTCGCAGGCGCAGGGTTGCCACCCAACTAACGGTAAATCACCTTTTTAAACAGTCGCAGAAAATGTAAATTCGGGTAGGCCCCCCCACGCCAGTCGTTTTATTTGCATGGAGAACGTGACGTAGGGCCGATCGCCAATCTCACCCCCGTTCCGCCCCCGGCGAAGGCAGAGGAGGAGATCCTTATCGAGCACCGGAAATCTATTGGCGAATTCTGATTACAAAATGTCTTCATTTAAATTTTAATACAATTCGATCGGAGCAGGAAGCTGGCCCGATATGTCGGGGAGAATTGATGAGGGTGGAAAGGGGGGCAGAGGGGGCTCTGGAGGGGTCCGCATTTTCGCATTAGGAAATTTATTCAGAACGGAAAGGCGATAAATATCCCATTATCCTCTTATTATCCCCGATAATAAGGTTCTTCGATTTTAAATTGGCTCCCCCGTTCCTTAGGGAGGCTGGGGTGGGATCTCTTCTTCTTCTTCTTCTTTCTGTGATGAGGGTATGACGCTGGATTCCAGATGCGCCAAATTCGATTATTTCTACGTATTTCAAGAGTTCTTGGCAACGTCGATTTGAAAATTTTCGAAATGAATAACGTAAGTCTCGTGAGTTTTCTGGAAAATATGATTCTCTGGTGAACAAGTGCATTCAATTACAAGGAAATTATACTGAATTTTTCGAATATCACAGATATTTTTTATTTTTGAACATCAAATTTCTCGAATACGGCGCACAATACGAAAAAATATGAAGTATAGGTGATTTTATTTTACAAATATTTTCAAATATTCATTTGATAGCGTCCAACTTAGTTTCAAGAGTTGGATTCTTCGAATTTTTGGTATTTTTATGGTACGTAATGGTCATAATGAGAAAACTGGAAGACGTAGGTAATATCTTGTGTTCGAAAGAGATTCATCAAATACATGAAAAACCGAAATTCATTTCACTCTATAAAACCGTTTGTGAGATAGAACTAAAAATAATTTTTTTATGGTTTTTCAATAGCCTCCTGTATCTTTCAAACCGAGCCGATTCAAAAAAAATGGTAAACGAAAAAATTGTTTCCTATGACCTCAATAATCTACTGTTGAAATATTTGTACCAGTCAAACACTCACACTTGAAACTGCGAAACAAACTGAAACATTAACGCCCATAAAAACGAATGTTATGGGCGCTGAATGCAATAGCCTTGGCGCGCAAAACCACCATAAGACAAAACCGCCTTATTCAAATGCCGCGACGTTAAAATTTTAACAAATGTATTGACGGCATCAGCCCGAGGTCCTAAAATAAAAATATCGAATAGAAATGGCCTTATTTGAGGGTAGTATGCGCGTTTGGTGGACGTGGCGCGGATCAACAGATTTATATTATGCGTTTTTGATGTCCACTACCCAATGCTTTATTCAAATTCCGGCTACCGTAGCGCTAACTCCCTGTTTCGCATATTATGGCTTTGTATGATAATATCTTTGCGGTGCCGGTTTCCAATCTGTAGGCGTTACAGGATATTGTTTTGGAGATGCTGCCATGCCGTCGACGACGCATAATTGAATCGTTATAAGGCTGGTCTTTCGATTTTTTACGGCACGGCAATCTCAGCATGGGTTTATGGAATCGACGGGGCTGGGAGAAACTGCTGTGTCTGCGGGGAGCGTCATAATTGATACCGCAACGATTTGGTCTTTTTCCACACTTTATTTCGATATGGAAGACACGAGCACAACGAAATAACACTGTGGTAACCTATTTCACAGTGATCTACTGATGATATGCGCGGCTAATGCAGTAAATCCCGCTACCTGGCAATAGATGGCGTACCAGTTCGTGTAGAGCTATAGTGACTCTATGAAACACAGTGGCGACAATTGGAAATTTAGCAAGAATATGGCGGCTTAGGAGCACAGATTTCAATGCTATGAGCTCTAATTCGGAATGCGGATTGGCTCACGTCACGTCACGTGACCAAATCCGCCATATTCTTGCTAAAACGATGAAAAACGGGACCACAATTGTCGCCACTGTCTCGTCACTGAAACTGCTAGCATATGCAAAAATATCGAAAGATTGAAGACCAGTGATAGTATTGTATGACAAAGTGACTACAAAGCAGAAGAAATAAGAACGTTTCAAAGAGTAACCCCAGAATGTGGTCAAATGACACATACAATGAACTTGTTTCAGAGATAGCCACACGACAGAACTCTTTTCTGATGGAATATTAATCTGATGATCGTTTCTTGATGAGAATAAGTCTCCTGGTCATAGTTTGAGCGTTCGTATCGAAGCAGAATCATCTCGGTAGACCCCTGGGCGATACCATGAACCAGCCCAACGATATCATATCTGCCGAGAGAAAATAATCAATCATTTAGGTGACCGAGCCACTCGAGACAGATAGTCGGCGTCAGAACAAAGGACCTAAAAACAACGATTCATTTTCATTTGTTTTAAATAAATCAAATTCATTAAGACAAACAATGATTCTTCCTCGAACTAACGGCTAATTAATTACAGTCAACGGTTGTTCCTAATGGTCCGAGTCGCCTCAGAAATTTCTTCCGGATGCTTTGAATATCATCCGTGAAATGACAATAGGCGAGCTCTTGAAATGGTCCCATGCATTTGAGGAATTTTTTTCCCGAGGATTATCTTGAACATGAACGTTCGTTGTTTCAATGTAGATAATCTTGATTGATATGAGAATATAAAAAGTGAATTAGGAATGAGAATTGAAGGTGCTAAATGGATCATTTCAGATCCTGATCCTCCATCACCACTCTTGGGTGTTTTTTCACCATAAAGTAAATAAAAAGTCTCCTGGAATATTTCATTCAATGTTAAAAATCCATCAAGCAACCTTCGCATATCCAGCGGTCCAGCGGATCACTGGACGTCCAGATACCATGCCATTTTCTCGTAAATGAAAAATGACGAGTGGCTGAAAATATGGACGCGTGGAAATGCACCCGTCAATAACCGTAAATAAAAGTGCATCTCTCTAAATTGATTACGTTTTGCATCAGAAAGCGAAAAAGCTGCTCTATTACGACCATATCTGCGTGATTTATTTTATTCGCCCGCTTTAAATGCATATGGGTGCAAATACATAGTCAGCTCCCGATGGATTTATGACGAACGATTTTTTTTATTGCACTTTTCGGCGCTAGATTCCAAGTTTCGACCGGAAGTTCAGCTAAATTGAAAAAAAAACAAGTCTGCGTGTTGCGGGCGGTTTGTGAAAATTTTCTCCGGAACATACAGTCGAAATTTTCGTTCAATTCATGTAGCTTCTGGATCATTATCTATTCAACACTATAGTTTGGAATTAATAGATTTCTCAACCAAAATATAAGCAAACCTTTAGGACTAGTTACCTAATTATCTTAAAAAAAAGTTATCATTATTCTATTTCGATAGCTTCTGAAAATGGTCCCAGATAACCCTTCTTTGCAAACATAGATACATAAAGAAAGCATGCATATATGTGCTGTATAATTTGAAGAAATTAAAGTAGAAAACTACAATCTTCGCTTTGGAATTTCGAACCCTTAAACTAACTAAAATTAAGATCCGACCTCTTCATTTTACGGTTCGAAAACTCCCAAATACATATGTATGAAAGGGTTGCGAAACTAATTTCCGTCTAGGCATAGAAAACGCATCAAACTATACAGTGCGATTCTTCTTCGAACTTCGGGAAGTCGTCTCTCTCATCGGACTCGTTTCAGCTCGCATTTATTCAAGGTGAGGAAATGAGAATGATTTGCATTTTGATGTAAAATATACATCCCATCTAATTCAGGAGAAACCATTTCCCCTTGGAGTATGGCGCACATTTATTTCAATTTATTTTAGGAAGTGAGCTGCTTGCTGTTCGTCTCCTGAAAACTGAAACATTTTGCGAAGCAAACTATTGACTGATGGATTGCCAGAATAGCGTTGAATAAAACTGACTTGAGTCAGTATCTAGAAATCCTCAAAAGAGCAGAAATATTTGCAATCAAAAATGTGAGAGAATGAACTTAACACTTGGAGAACTGAGAAGCATCTGAAAATTAGCAAGAATATGTCAGACACCTCTTTCCTGCATACCTACAGGGCGTTGTAGCCTTAGGAAGTACCTAATTCGAATGGGACTAGAAGGGAAGAGGATGAAACTCCATATCTGGTGGCACAATGTCACCATTGCAAGCCAACGCAAAAAATGCTATCAATCTACAATCTATAAGTCATTATTCCTTGTGCAGTGAGTATTTTGGGGAGTTTCAATTTTCTACGCCTTCTTTTTTGGGTGTGAAGCGACATTTTTCACTGAGTCGTTGCTAATTCAAGTTTAAACGAAGGAAATAATCGTTGAATAATTCCCGAATAGCATCCCCAATTTACAAAGGCACGAATCCTATTCGGGAAAACATTCCCTTAATTGAAAAACAAACAGTGCGGCGGGGATGTTTAAATATAAACCGATTAAGGGATGTTTAGTTAGTTTAAACACCCTCCGTTGGAGGGTGAGATGATTCGTTAACGACCAGTCCCTTTGGCGTTACCAAGGGCCGCGTCTCTCTGCAGAATCCCCGTCGTATTCTGTTACAAACGCCACCGGTAAATCCAAGCTTCCCTTTACATAAGGGCGGGGAATTTACCTCCAACAAACAAAAGCTGGGCTAAGTTAAATATTTGTTCCATTTAAGCCGCTTTTGGATGTTTTACAGGTGAACTAATATAATAATTCGACACATGATCGAAGATTTGAATCGCTTTGTATTTTTGAACGAGCTGTAGGTTATTGTAATTTATTTAATTCAATAAAATTCCCAATTCTCGCGCATTGATGAAGGGAAAAGGCTTACATTCAACCAGCAATAACTTCGAAAGCTGGCTTGACTGGAACGCTACTGAACCGATACTATCAGTGATAAATGCTATCCTCGAAATACGCAGCAAGCACTGAATTGAGAAATCAACAATTTAACCACAATCTTCCACCTCCAAATAATTTATGGTGACCCCTGGGGGTTTCACTTGTCTCATATTAAAATAACACAGTGGGAACAATAAAATCCCAGGCATTTAAAGTGTTCTATTGTTACAGCAACCACAAATAGTTTCATCGGTTGGAATGCACCGATCAAAATGCGATAAATAAGCTGGAAGGGGGAGATCAACATACGATACTGAATCTATAACTTAAGATAAAAGTAACAGGTACTTCGAATTTTCAAGATAACACCTCACTCAATGGTTATGTAGTAGGTATATGTGAGAAAAACGATTTTTTTTCAGAAATTTTACTCTTTTCATCAAAACATACACACCCTCGAGTGTGATACATTCATTCTAACTTTTCGATGCTCTTGTGGAGCGATTTGTCTTTTCTGTCAAAGTAGATCTCAGTTTCGGCAATCACTTCTTCATTTGAGCCAAACATCTTTCCCATTTCTGCAAAAATCCAGTAGTTGCAATGGAAGCTACGGTTTATAAGGCAGCCTTGCAAAGCGTCATTCATCTAATTTAACCATTGTTTAATTGACTTGAAACACAGAATATTGTCCTGATAGAACAGCAGTTTTTGCATTTGAGGAATGTATTTTCATGTTTCCTGCGGTCAGTCGATCCACTAATGCCTTATCTTATATACACCATTGACAGTTTTACCATTCCAAAGGTAGTCGATGAACAATATTCCATGCTCGTCTGACAATATGAAGACCATAATCTTGCCAGTCAAGATTTTGATGGCTTTGGCAATTTTCACCAGCTTTTAACTCATTTGACGATCTTTATGATTTTGGCGTTTAGTGGTCTGACACCTTAAAGGTAAACTGGACAACTGGAGTCACTTAAACAACTGAACCCTCTAATCTAACCGCCAAAATGCAAAGAAACTCTAACAGGTACTGCTCGGAGTTGAGTCTACTACCTTGGCTTTGTCAGCAAAGTTGCCATTTATGTTTTTTCGCATATTTCAAATAAAAAAATTCATGTTCAACAAGAACGCATCAAATAGCCCAAATACCAACTCACGAAAGAAACCTCGAGAGTCAACTTTACGTGTTTCTGTCAGAATGTCTCCTCTTCCACAACTTTCGGCATCTTTCAAGTCACGATCAACCACATCAAGTTGATTTGTTTACTTCGCAGATTACCCTGGCTTATGCCGTCGGGAACATCCAAACATCCTGTTCAAATACAGGTGTAAGCGGCGCCTTAAAAATTAACACATGTCTCCCTAACGCCAGGGTACCACTTCAACCTCTGAATTGCTCTCAAGAAGGTATTTAGGCGGTGCAGAAAAAATTGGGAGGTAATTGCAGGATGGGGCTTCTCGAGATATGCTGGTAGGTACTCTGTTTGTGCTCGAGCTTTCGGAAGTACATATTGTGGGAAAAAAAAAGACAAAATTGACAGGAAATCAAAAAAATTGTTGAAGAATTATACGGGAAACACTTTATTGGGACACAGAAAACCTAGAGGATCACGACAAACAAATCTATGCAGTATCTAGGAGTTCTAGATTGCGATTTACAGGATTTTTTCAAATTTGAATGGAAATTAAAAATCTCGTGAAGGGAATCACCGATTTATCCGAAATTTGGCATGGAGATAGCTTCTATGAGGTTCCAGAAAACTGCAATCAAATATCATTCGATTTGTTGGATCGTACATTATAAATTTGGACAATTCTTAAAGTTCGCAAAATCGCCCTGTACAATGAATTTCATGATTTCTTCGATATCTGCGTAAACTGTAAGATTCATTCATTCATTGATGCAATAATATTGCATGGCACAATCTAGGTTGCCGAGGATAATGATTTTTTCTCTCGTGTCAATATTTAAACATCTTATTCATTTCTATCTGTATAATAAACCGAAGATGAACATTTGAATTGTGACTTTCTAAAAAGTTTCTTACATTTTCTGAAGAAGGTAAGCGAAACTATTGATCCCTGTGTACCTACTGATAGTTCAAATCTGAAGAGCTTCGTGAGGAGCGGACATAAACGGAGTCGTTTGGGAAGGTGTAGCAGTTATAGTGTTATAGTTCTCACTTTAGAAGTGCCCCGATCATGAGATTTTAATGTTGTTTATTCCGATCTTGAAAGGGAGAGGAAATGATGCATTAGTGTCAATTGCATATGCATATAAGTGAGTGGTAATGACTACTTAGTGCGGTTTTAACGCTTCAGATCAACTACTAATGGATGCATCTGACGAAAATGAATTCGGATTTGTTATATTTCAATACGATGATGGCGCTAGAGATGGTAGTTTGGATTGATGACCCGTCGGCAGATGTCTGTTTCCTTTCCGATTTGTTATGACTGAAATAATCTACGTAATTTGAGTTTTTTACTCTACTTCCCCTATGAGAAGCTATAGGAGTGAATTCGATTCAATCCTGAGATTTTTTTCGATTGATGATAACTCTGAGAACAGTGAGTGGATTTGTCTCATCAGTCAAAACAACACAACAAGACCCTAGCTTGTTTCTTTCGGAAATTACACCATTTGAAGATGGAATTTAATTCTACCACGAGTTTTCCATCGCAAAACAGACGATAACCACTCTGTAACTGATAATAAAAAAACTGATCGTTTGGTATCCTGACAAATATTTATCTTCCAATAAATTAATCAATATTCGGTGTTGTGTTGTCTATATCACTTAGTATATTTCGCATGAAAATCGCTCAGTAGCAATAACACTCTAATCGGCCGATCCTATATATCAAGGTAAGCCAGTATTGGCACACACAGGGTATACGATACCAGGTGTCCCGTCGTAATACCCAAGATAAAACAAATGGTAAACTGTTTTCAAACTTCTGTTTTCCAATCGTGGGGCAGTTGTGAACTGATCGTTGAAAATACGAACCCACACAGTAAAACACAGACATCATATCTAGAATGACATCCTGGTTATGATGCGGGATCAGAAATCAATTTTCGAAATGGGTAATTATTGGCTCTGTTCGGTTCAGCTGGCTTTGGAAGATGTTGCATGGATTTACGGTCATCAAGGGACCAGTATTGCTGATATGTGGACAGCACGTTTCGTTAATCGATCAAATTTATTTGTCGTCTTCGAAGCAGTTTCCGTTGAATAGTTTAATGTAACAGATATACACAGTGGGCCGTTGAAAACGAAACGGCAGAACTGAATTATATTGAACATTGACTTCTTAACAGAGTCATAATTACAGTATTCAGGGTGAGTCTTTGACTCGTACTAATATTTTAACAGTAGTTGTTATTGTGAAGGGAATTTTGTTCCTTCAGGAGTGGCACAGCTCATTATGAAAACTTAAAATGACTATATCTTTTTATCAGGTATATCGTTGATGAAACAATAATTTACAGCGTTTCTGGTAGTAGTCAATACCACTTATCGAATTTTCATTGAAATATTTGAATTTTTTTCCTTATTCCTTGTCGAATAAGGGTTGATTCTTCATTGTACCATGATAAAGCACTCAATATTACAAAAGCTCATACCCAAAGCATCCAGACAAACATAACAAGAATGTCGATGTCTCATCTCTAATAATTTCAGGTTAGTCATTTGTGAATAGACTCTTAGCAAGAGGGTGCTAATGATCATTTCCAGAGAAGTCACTTGAGCACTCGCTAATGAGACCTAAAAATGTGATAATGAGTTAAACGATTGTTGGGACAAGTATAGGCGATAAAATATTGGAAAAGATAATTTGTTGTTTACAAATCATTTGGCTGTAGATGCTGCTGTAAGAGGAACACTTTAGCGAGTAATAATTCTAAGGTAAATATACCCATACCACTTTGGAATGTTTCTCACAGGCCGTGGTATACAGGGTGAGTACGTAAAAAAATTCGTCATACCGCTCACGAAGCCTTGCAATTACTTATTTGAATTTTCCGTCAGTACACGGCTGTCAGGGTGAATTGGATTGTCATATAAATGTTAAAATACGTCAGCGTTAAGCAACAGGTTATGGTGGTAGTTGACATGGAAGTTAGTCCGTGGTCGTGCCTGTCCGGTTATTTATTTATGCGGACGAAATTGTTGAAACTAAATGATTTATAGAGGCGAATACGTAGTGAAAATCTGCCAGGCGATGCCTGGATGAATTCCCCTTGAGAATATGGGTTTATTGCTATGAATTATTTATTACATGTGATATTTGCTTGCGACGTTTCGGATTCGTGATACAGCTGAATTGGAGATTTTTCTCAATAAAAACGTAATTATTTATGGGACAATAAAACGCGGAATATTCAGGTTTCGACAGAAATTGCTGCTTTATTCTATTATATTGTTGTTTAATATTCCAGCGAATATTGAGTTTTTAGCAGGCCCGGACCTAAGGGAGGGAAATGAGGCTATTTTCAAAATCTACTTGTTGGCTACTCGACTGAAAAGTAACCATGATACTGTGTTGGTTAGCGAATATTATTTTCGGAGACTGCTTGCTTCGGGAAATTCAAGAATGGAGCCGTAAATATATTAACACCAGAAGAACCTACTTAAAAGAATCAAAAATTAAAACTGCGTCGTTCGAGAAATAATTTGGAGATTAAAATTCGGAAAAATGGGGAGATCAATAAGGGAGGAACGAGCAGCGAGAGGGAAGGGCGGGCGCGGCGGCGGCGGCAGCAGCAGCAGGGCGAATCGCCATAGCAACCGCTGAAGGGGAAAAGGAATATTATTTTTTGATGGTTATGAGATTTTCTCGGGGAAAAAGTTTAGGTGTTTGAAATTTAGCGTTCGAGTTGAAACCACTCTCGAAGTACCATAAAAGGCGTAATTTCATGATCATCTTTCATTTTTCGCTTTTCGTGAACGAGCTGGGTTGTTCGTAGGATTATTTGGTCGGTTTTTACGATCCCCGTGATGCTCTTCGCGGAAATTCATAACTTTGACATTCGTTCGTCGTATACAAAGTTTTAAGGGGGAAGGTGCACTCAAAATTATCGAATAATGGGAAAAAATTATCTTGCTCAGAAAAAAATCAGTTTTTCGGAATCCTTCCTTCACAAAAGTATCCATAACTGAAAATATAAGCTGGAAAATTATCTGAACTTGATAATGAACCATCAAAATAGGAGAAATTATACAAGGGTTCTGTTGCTGATTATTATTATTACATTGATTGCTGTATTTGTCTGAATATGATCATGATATTCATGGAAAGAGTTGACAGTTGTTTCTGACAAGAATAATAAAAAATATAATTGGAACAAGGTTTACTTCTTGAAAAAAGATAGAAAATTAGGTTTCCACCGAATATAACTACTGTGAGCATCTAGGGCTCACAGGTTCAGTTAACGGGCAATAGAATAGGTCATGATTGTATCAAAAATCACAATTCTACTTTTGTGGAATCCAATTTTTTGTGAGGAATTTTTTGAATTTCTGGAAAATCTCTACCTCCCCATGATTGTTCAAATGCCATGGTGATGAATTGAAACTAATTGAAATGTCTCAACGTGCACAACACTTTCTCGAAAATTTCCGGGAAATTGTGATAAAATGCCAGATTTGATGTCCTCCACTTTTAAGTAAACAATTTTTACATTAATTAAACTCTGAAACACTTTTTCCTTCACCATTTTTTCCGAATTGGCATGGTTAAAAAAGATACAGACTGTTGGAAAACCACAAAAATGTTATTTTTAGTTCTATCTCACAGACCGTTTTATCGAATGAAATGAATTTTGAAATATAGTTTTTCATTTATTCGATGAATCTTTTTCGAGCACAAGATATCACCCACGTCTTCTAGTTTTCTCATTATGACCATTACGTACCATAAAATACCAAAAATTCAAAGAACCCAACTCTTGAAACTAAGTTGGACGTTATTTAATATTTGAACGTTTTGTGAAATAAAAGTATTCATCTTATTTTCTCGTAAAATGCTCCGTTTTCGAGTAATTTGATGTTCAAAAACTAAAAATATCTGTGAAATTCGAAAAATTGACCGAATGCAACTCCTTGTAAAAGATCCACAGATGTGTGGTGTCATAGATTCTGCTAGTTAGTCTGAAGGTAATTCTGTCTTTCCAGGGGTGGCACAGCTTATTATGAAAACTCCAAATGTAAATATCTTTTTATCTGGGCCGAATCGAAAAAATGGTATAAGAAAAAAGTGTTTCTTTCGACCTCAAGAATCTACTGTTAAAGTTCCAGTCAAAGATTCACGTCATATACAGTTTGTCTCAAGTGAAACAAATTAACAATTGTTTCAGCAAAAAATTTGTGCTGAATAGAATTGATTTGTCGTTCTTCAAGATGTTGAAATGTTAACACCCCATATATTCTCCACCTGACAACAGACATCCAATCAGTTTGAGTTTTTCAAGGACCCTTTTAAGCAGCATACAGAATACTTACAGACATCCCCTTTGAGTTGAAGTGAGTGGGTGTTATTCACCACAATTTTTTTTCCTTTATGGATTATGGAAATCAAAAGTCGTTAGACAGAAACACCTGGGATTCCCTTAATTTAGATTTCTGGAAGACCTAAACGAAAATCTTCCAGAGCATTCACCCCCTTGTGAAAGGGGCCTTAGCGACCATGGCACAAAGTGGGTGAGATACGATATTGGGTTAAATTGCTCACATGTTCAACCGCACCACGGTCGTGATAAAGCTGCTGTCAAAAAGATAATAGAACAGTTCGGCGTCTTTGTCGCGCGCTAAATGAGTGTTCTTAAATCAAACTCCAATATGGCGTCCGTTGAACGGAGCAAATCGAGCCGAAACTCCAGATTAGAGAGGCGACTTCCGTTACCGGATTCCCGATTCTCTTACCCCGATCCTGGGGCCGTATCTCCTCCGGCATCCCCTTCAATGTGTCCGTTAATGTCTAAATTGTTACTACCACTTTATTAACTTGAGCTAATACCCTTTTTATGGTCCTCCGATGAGTTGGCTATAGATAGCGCATGTTTAATGGAGGATGCCGAGACTAGGGGGTGTTTTCACGACTAGAGGGGTGGTTCTGGGCATGGGGTAGTCGACGTCTTGAAATTACTTAGTGGGTGGATGAGATTGAGAGGGTTTCCGGTTATAACCTAACGTGACTCTTTGAAATCTAGTGGCACAATACACTATTTCTGAAATGTACGAGGATATGTTGAAAAATTCTCAGCCTACTATAGAATAAAACAAAATTTCAAATCAAAATATTTTATTACTCAACATATCCTCCCCTTAATTGGATACATTTATTACAGCCAACCTGCACCGTCTCTAGACCTTTCAAAAAAAATGTTTCTTCTTGCTCTGCAAACCAGACCTCCAAAGCTTTTATAACCTCCTCGTTGGAAGAAAATTTACGACCTTTTAAACTTTTTTAGTTGAGGAAAGAGATGACAGTCGGAGGGAGCCAAATCTGGAGAATAAGGGAGGTGTTCTTGCGATTCAAACGTTAAATCACGAATTTTTTGCATGGCAACATGAGATTTGTGTGCAGGGGTGTTGTCCTGCAAAAACAAAACACTTTTGGATAGCTTTCCGCGTCTTTTCTCTTTAGTTTTTCCCGTAGAGTGGCCAGTAATGCCGAATAGTAATCTCCGGTTATTGTTCTACCCTTATTCAATCATGAGTACTCCATGGCAATCCCAAAAAACTGAAGCAAGAACTTTTCTAGTCTAGCAGATTTTTGGACACGAAACTTCTTAGGTCTTGGAGAACCAGAGTGTCGCCATTCCATCGATTGTAACTTTGTTTCTAGATCGTAGAAATGTACCCAAGTCTCATCCATAGTAACAATTCGGTTTGAGGAGTCTACATCATTTTCAAATTGAGCACAGATCGAACGCGATGCTTCTACCCTTGCACGCTTTTGGTCAACATTCAAACATTTGGAGATCCATTTTGCAGCAATTTTTCTCATGTTCAAATTGACGTGAACTATATGATGAACGCGTTCGTATGAAATATTCAGTGCTTCAGATATCCCTTTTAGCCCAATTCAACGGTCTGATAAAATCATGTCATGAACTGCATCGATATTTTCGGGGACTGACACAGAAACTGACCTTCCCGATCGGTCATCATCTTCAATGGAAAATTTATCTCTTTTGAAGCTTGTAGTTCAATTTTTCACGGTCGCATAAGAAGGACATTGATCACCAAGGGTATTAAGCATATCTTCGTGAATCTACTGACCTCTTAACGCTTTTAAATACAGGTACTTGATGATGGCTCGATACTCAAATTTTTCGATTTTCACAATTTCGGTGGACATCTTCCTTTTTTTAATTTATTGCGTAACTCTGGCTTACTTTTTTGACCTCTAACTTCACACTGACACTTCTAATGAGTTATTGTTCGTTACTATGGTAACGCAAAAAAATTTTATGCATGAAACTGGTTTAGGCTAACTAGATATCAATACATCCTCGTACTTCCTCACAAAGTTAAACCCCCAAGCGTTCAGTTAAGCCACTGTTGTTGCATCTCTACGGGTAGACACAACCAAAAAACGTTCTTGTACAGGAGGGCATTATTGCAAAACATATATTCAGATTCTGAAGCAGAGTTGATTGCAAGAACGTAAAACTCCTTGCCTGAAACTGAAAAAATTATGGAACGAGGAGCTAAAGAACCATAACCCATAACATAGTAAACATTTGATGCCCCATGAATGAAAATTTGGTGTGCAAGAATCAGGCAACTCTCGATGAAAAGCCCCATCAACAATCGACCTCGCAGCAAGTCGGGAAAAATTCGAAAATGGTAAATGACCAAGCCTCCCAGCTCTCCAGAGAGCACCAAGCATCAACCGGTCTTATACCAGGGTCGTAAACAGCACTAGTTAGACTGCTCCCCGGTCACAGCCGATTCCAAATAGGTAAAAAACCCACGTGATAAATATCAGGTAAGGCAGTGGCCATTTGGCTTATTATTCCGATATCTTCATTCAATGTAAAGTGGTTCAGTATCTGGCCACGGTACTAACAAGACACTGCGAGGTGGCTGCGTCAGTCAGCGGGTAACGAACAGCTCTGATACCGCCCGGGTTCACCATCCACGGGTCGTACCTCAATTCACAATATGCCATTAACTCTTCTACCTTCGAGGAACGGACGGGGGATTCTATTCTTCGAACACGAACACAGATCAGACGTTTAAATGCATATGACAAGTTAAAATAGCTAGATGGTGACGAAAACGAGGATTTTTGAGGTTAGATACGATGACACTTTACTATACAGGGTGAGTCTTCGACTCGTACAACTATTAAAACAACCTCTATTTCATAAGTTTAGTCGGTTTTCAAAAATGGCTTTAACTGTTAATAATGTCTTATAGGAACTGCAGATTCTGGTGGGTTCAGCTAGGTTAGGTTAGGTTAGGTTAGGTTAGACATCAGTCCATAATATTAATCTCATTTCGCTGTACGTTTCATATAAAATCTTGTTTTTTACTGTGTTGAATTTGTGGGATTATGTGATAACCAAAAAATTCACACGAACACAGATCAGACGTTTAAATGCATATGACAAGTTAAAATAGCTGATGGTGACGAAAACGAGGATTTTTGAGGTTAGATACGATGACACTTTACTATACAGGGTGGGTCTTCGACTCCTACAACTATTAAAACACCCTCTATTTCATAAGTTTAGTCGGTTTTCAACAATGGCTTTAACTGTTAATAATGTCTATAGGAACTGCAGATTCGGGTGGGTTCAGGTAGGTTAGGTTAGGTTAGGTTAGGTTAGACATCAGTCCATAATATTAATCTCATTTCGCTGTACGTTTCATATAAAATCTTGTTTTTTACTGTGTTGAATTTGTGGGATTATGTGATAACCAAAAAATTTACACGAACACAGATCAGACGTTTAAATGCATATGACAAGTTAAAATAGCTGATGGTGACGAAAACGAGGATTTTTGAGGTTAGATACGATGACACTTTACTATACAGGGTGGGTCTTCGACTCCTACAACTATTAAAACACCCTCTATTTCATAAGTTTAGTCGGTTTTCAACAATGGCTTTAACTGTTAATAATGTCTTATAGGAACTGCAGATTCGGGTGGGTTCAGCTGGGTTAGGTTAGGTTGGGTTAAGTTAGACATCAGTCCATAATACTAATCTGATTTCGCTGTACGTTCCATATAAAACCTCGTTTCTTTACTGTGTTGAATTTGTGGGATTATGTGATAACCAAAAAATTTATTTTTCTGCTGAAGAAAAGTGCTGCTGAGAATCTGAGATACATCGAATGCTTGTGACAGTGCATGGTGACAATTGTCCAACAGATAAATAAGGTTAGGAATGCTCAGACGTTCAACGGTAACTTTCCCTTCTCTCTGGACAACCAAATAATTAAAGACAAAGAATTGGAGGCATAATTCAAAGATGATCCAATTCAAACGAAACCCATGGGAATCATTCAAAAGGAAGGCAATTGAGTGCCTCATGAGCTATGCAGAGAAACGTTGATAGGAGCAAAAGTCGTAAAAAAATATTCAGAAACATTCTATCGCAGCCGCTGATTCTTTTAGACATTGTTTTTTCTGAAATCTGGTTGTAACGACAAATGCTGGACCATTTGACAGGTCACCTCTTGCCCAGAAATTGAAAATTGGCACCCAACTTGGATCGCCTCAGAAGACGAGGCAGTTTGTTGAGATGAAATTCGAAAATTGTCTCAAACGCAGGAAAAAATAGTCGCCAGTGATGGAGATTACATGTTAAGATCTGTCATTCATTTTGTTCTGAAAGAAATGCATTTTTGACCAGGAGAAAATTGTCACAACGAAATAATTTCAAGTAAGTTAAATGTTGTTTGCTTGATATTCTTCCAATTGTAGAATTTCGGTGGAAGAGTTCATATTCAGTCAAGATCATTTTGAAGTTTGAACTGACCAATCTCATCAACTGTCGGATAAGCTCGTGAACCACAAAATTCTCCACGACTGATGATACCACTCAAGCTGAACATTCTCACGATTCTTCGGAGAAAACGAAAAAAAAAAATGTATCGAACCGCCCTGTGAGAAAATCAAACAGTACGATTCCAAAGCAAACATCGACGCTCGCCTTATAAATCAAGACCGTTTAATATTATTTTACGCATTCAATATGCCAACAGTAAAAAGCCATAGTTAAGCCGTGTAAACCACCGCATAATCCAATAGATTACGTTTCTATTGCCTCCCTCCCGGTCGCACTGTATATATCGTTTCCCATGGACTGACGGGGTGCATATTGTATTTCGGCGTATACACTTATTTATTGCTTGTATACGCCGAAAGGGAGCTGGAGGGTGTAAGCTAATATCCGAGGAGAATATGTTACATATGAATATGAATTTTATTGCGTCCGCGAAGCGTGCCTTCAACGTTAGCCATCAATCTCAATCGTTATTCTTGCATTATAGGCGGGAAAAACGATGACGGGTTGATCTCTATCCTACGGCTCAGATAACTGGATCAACAATGAGCAATCATCATTATTCATTGGGGATATACATATATTTAGTGAAAGCTGTGGCAGCCTCCGACATGAATCGAGTTACAGGCAGAAAGATCGAGTATTAATTATTTTTCGAACCTTTTTTCAATCACATAAACTTTAACGATTACAGGAACGTCTTTTTGTTCATCGTGAAGCATGTTTTCATTAATTCTTCCATGGGTGTCAAAAATGCACAAGTGCAGTAATTGCACTAAGGTTTTCTCCGAAATCAAACAGTTATACTGAATTAAACATCGGATTGTAGCTGCCAACACGATCGATCACAAGTGCAAGTGGTGAATTCTTCAAATGTTAGCCAAAGTTTACTCTCACAGAGGAACCTCGGATAGAATCTTACCTGATACAACTGAAACCGTTTTCCCTGCCACTTTAATTCATTTAAACCATGAATTTAGCACAGCAGAAAAAGAAAGTCATGAAAAAATTCGATCAAAATTTCCCATAATATCCCAACGAACGTATCATATCGAAAAATGAATCACAGTATTTAATGAAATCCTCCTTCTGCTACCCCACATCCAACGAAACAATAACTAATCCGATTACTGCCAGTACGATTTACATAAAATTCATCCTGTGTACACAAGATGTAATCTTTATTATTCTTCCCAGGCGAAATTGTTGTAATCAATCATTTAAGTCACGTGGCCGGCTAGTTTCACGAACACGCCTACTATAACTTAATTGTGCCCGAATTTATAACCCTATTTAGCTCGGAAGATTTGGCAATCTTATTAGCATTTGGGATGGGGATTCATACACGTTGATATCGATGACGGAGTTGAATTGGAAGGCCAATTTTTGCTGTTTTACCGTGATTTGGCATTCATTCTTCCATATCAAACTAACCAATGTCAAATTTTTATGTTTCTCACTTGAAGCAGCTTCAATATATGATTCTGCAACAATTATTAAGAATATTCAGCCAACAACTGAATTTCTTTTCGATCAGATCTGCATTTTTCGAAATATTGGGAAAAATAACTGTTTCTTCGGGGCCAAGCAGCGTTGGTGGCGCTCAGGACTTGAATGGGTGATCGCTAGGATTATCTATATGAAGAACCTAATAATTTTTTTTTAATTTGAGAGAGTTTTCTTCGAGACGTTTAGATATCTCAAAGTCAGAACTCCATGGCGGGAATTTTCTGATAATTAACGACGAAAAAAACCCACTAAATTCTCTTAGAGCGTCCCGAATCTCAAATCGGAAAAAGTGCGGAGCATAATTGAATCTCGAAAACGCAATAACCGCGGTAAGGCCGAGGCGTGGAAGGATACGAGTTTTCCGGCATCCGTGCGATAAAATTCGCTGATTCAAATTTAAATATTTCAGATGCGAAATGTAATTTACTCCAATAATTCTCCCGGCATCGTAAAAATGTCGTCAGATATTTAAATGTCGTTGAGTTATAGCGAAAGAAATTAAAGTTGGTGAAACGTTCTGGCGACAATTTCGCATTCTAACCGGGGCGTTCTTTATTGCCTTATTTCTTGTTATTACGTCTTTAATATCAAATCTGAATTATGCAGAGGACGACGTTGCACCCCCCTCTCTTGCCCTCTAACGCCCACGCGCCCCTGCGGGGAGATTTGGGCTGCTGCGAGGGGTAGCCGAATATGAAAAGTCAACAAAAACTTTAAATTGAATGAAGCACGAGGATGTAATGATATCTAGTTAGCCTAGACCAGTTCCATGCATAAAAAAAAATTTTGCGTTACCATAGCAACGAACAATAACTCATTAGAAGTGTCAGTGTGAAGTTTGAGGTCAAAAATTTAACCAGAGTTGCGCAATAAATTAAGAGAAAGAAGATGTTCACCGAAATTGTGAAAATCGAAAAATTGGAGTATCGAGCCATCATCAAGTACCTGTATTTAAAAGGCTTAAGAGGTAAGCAGATTTACGAAGATATGCTTAATACCCTTGGTGATCAATGTCCTTCGTATGCGACCGTGAAAAATTGGACTGCAAGCTTCAAAAGAGGTAAATTTTCCATTGAAGATGATGACCGATCGGGAAGGGCCACTTTCTGTGTCACTCCCCGAAAATATCGATACAGTTTATGACATGATTGTATCAGACCGTGGAATTGGGCTAAAACGGATATCTGAAGCACTGTCTATTTCATACGAACGCGTTCATCATATAGTTGACGTCAATTTGGAGATGAGAAAAATTGCTGCAAAATGGATCCCCAAATGTTTGAATGTTGACCAAAAGCGTGCCAGGAAAGAAGCATCGCGTTCGATGTGTGCTCGACTTGAAAACGATGTAGACTTCTTAAACCGAATTGTTACTATGGATGAGACTTGGGTACATTTCTACGATCCAGAAACAGAGCAACAATCGATGGAATGGCAACGCTCTGGTTCTTCAAGACCCTCCCTAACCCTCTAAATGAACGTTTCATAAAAATCGTCGTTTTTCGTTTCCGAGAAAAACCTATGCTCGGTTCCATATTTCATCCCAACCCTGTATATATCTAAACATCGGCACTTTTCCTCTAAACATAATGAACAATTAATTGGGTGATGGACGGGGGAGATAATAAATAAGATTCAATCTAGGATGCACCCCAGATCTACGTTCAATTTCAAATCGTGATTTCGTCATTTTTTCTCCATGCCCGCTGAAAGGTGCAATCAATACGAAATTAGTGAATAACCGTCGAGCAGATAATATTTTCAGTCAACAAATCTATGAATTTATCTCGTTAGCAGTTAACAATGCGGCGTAATTCTTATCTCCTATATCCGTCTACGGGCATTATAATGCGGCGATTGTTGGAGGTACAACAAACAGAACCGAAAGCTATCCCTACGAGGGGTAACGTTCAATTATTGGCCTTATCAACCCCTCCCTATTTCTGACGCCCGTATCGTAGAAGACCGCCTTTTCATTTAGTCTCTCGCGTATGTCAGCGGGGTATAATACCCTTAATTCACTAAAGCGATATCCTAATATGAAATCGCCCATGTGTGAACTGCGATTTGCAAAATTAACAATCGGCCACTTTGCGAGCTGACGCAGGACATTGTCTCACTGACGGAGACGGGAATATCTTGACAGGATCGAACAGAAGGGTCGACGCTTTTGTCCCGTCGAACTCCTGACGGGGTGTTGTCAATACCTACGAATCATTATGGAATTAGAATTCGGACTCCGATGAGTCGAACAGGGAGATATGAAGGATCTCATCTCACGTAACTGAGTCTCGGTGGTTAACAGGAGCGCCCCAGTTAAGAGGGAAGAAGTGACGAGGTTGAAATAGTTAAACAAACCTATTCACCTAACTGAGTTTCTTGATAACTTAGCTAAGGATTTAGAATCGGATGTAAGGTTGCGATAAATATTGATTATCCCAGCTTAGTTCAGTTAAGAATAAGATAGATATAACTGAGTTGAAGAAACTGTTCGATGTACTTAACTGATGCATTCAACAGTCTCACTTAACTGAGTCTCGGTGGGTAACAGGAGCGCTCCAGTTAACAAGGAAGAAGTAACGAGGTTGAAATAGTTAAACAAACCTATTCACGTAACTGAGTTTCTTGGTAACTTAGCTAAGGATTCAGAATCGGAGGTAAGGTTGCGATAAATATTGATTATCCCAGCTAAGTTCAGTTAAGAATAAGATAGATATAACTGAGTTGAAGGAACACAGTTAAACTGTTCGATGTACTTAACTGATGCCTTCAACAGTCTCACTTAACTGAGTCTCGGTGGTTAACAGGAGCGCTCCAGTTAACAAGGAAGAAGTAACGAGGTTGAAATAGTTAAACAAACCTATTCACGTAACTGAGTTTCTTGGTTACTTAGCTAAGGATATAGAATGGGAGGTAAGGTTGCGATAAATATTGATTATTCCAGCTTAGTTCAGTTAAGAATAAGATAGATATAACTGAGTTGAAGGAACACAGTTAAACTGTTCGATGTACTTAACTGATGCCTTCAACAGTCTCACGTAACTGAGTCTCGGTGGTTAACAGGAGCGCCCCAGTTAACAAGGAAGAAGTGACGAGGTTGAAATAGTTAAAAAAACCTATTCACGTAACTGAGTTTCTTGGTAACTTAGCTAAGGATATAGAAGGTTGCGATAAATATTGATTATCCCAGCTTAGTTCAGTTAAGAATAAGATAGATATAACTGAGTTGAAGGAACACAGTTAAACTGTTCGATGTACTTAACTGATGCCTTCAACAGTCTCACTTAACTGAGTTTCTTGGTAACTTAGCTAAGGATATAGAATGGGAGGTAAGGTTGCGATAAATATTGATTATCCCAGCTTAGTTCAGTTAAGAATACTATAGATATAACTGAGTTGAAGGAACACAGTTAAACTGTTCGAAGTACTCAACTGATGCCTTCAAAAAGTATCAACAAAAACTGTATGATATGGTTTGAGCTCAACCGAGTTGTATGAACTTAAACACGTCATTGAATCATACAGATGATCGCCATTCAACTCGGTTTCTCTACGATTCGTCTCGGTCATCATCTCTCAACCTCTAACAACGTCCGGAGAGACGAACAACCGATCCATTCAATAGTAATTGAGACCCTTCAAACGATCACGTCAGATGGTCCTCGTCCGACAAACCTAAGCCGAGCGATGATATATTAATAAATTCATGAATGGTGGTATCATAATATACCAAATGAGACGCGCCGATGGTACGTATGTTCGGCTATTTGTCAATGACATGCAGTATATCTCATTTGAGACAAAGCAGAGTTAAAGATCTCTCCATGCCTGGTCAGGAATGTTGGGAATCCGAGTCGTATGACCGTGGTCGATGCCATCGGTCAGACACCAGGAGACGAAGTTGTAAAACACCGATCTTTAATTAGATTTATCGGGGATTTTTGATTGGCGACAGGCAAATTAGGGATCGACAGACAGATTTCTTCGGTAGGAATTCGATTCTGGTTGATAGATGCGGGGCTAATTGAATTTACGGGGAAGAATTCACTAATTAAGGGGAAGATTGGGATAAAAGCTTTCATTAGGAGTTAATTGAGAGAAGTCCGAGAAATATGCCTTGGTGGATTAAATTAACTCACAACTTGAGGCATTGGATGTTTTGCTACCACGGTAGCATTGCCTCACGTGCTTCACCACGCTCTTAATCCACTCGATTTTTGTGTGGATCATGGCCTTGTCTAGCAATCTAGAAAGTCCCCACGACAATATTATACATCATAATCGACGTAGGCAGCCATAACAGAAATATTAGCCAACTATAATTCTCAATTATTTCCCATGCTGTCTCCCACAACGTACACTCCATCATCCACCATGAAAAAGACCCGTTTCGACGCCGCCTTTACCATTCGTGGCCGAGGTATCTATTCTGCTGTCTTTGGCGATCATAGAAAACTTATGTATCTCGGTCCGTGTCGCATCTCCGTCTTATTTATGCCGCTCTATGCGTCTATGCGGACGCCATACTGCCGTCTCTCGGATACGTCTTAATTCAGCATCGTGAGCTCCTCCGGTTGTTCTTCAACGGAGATGATTGTTCCTGAGGGCTCGGTCACGGCTGCCTGGGTTCACTCCTGGCACGATGTCATGGCGAGGACGTGGAATTTTCAAGGTATTCGCTTGAAGATAAGATATGATTTATGGGATGGCGTTATTCCGGGTCTCAGTGGACAGAAAGTGACGTTTGGATCTATTGGCAGATCAAACAAAGGCTATGGTATCGAAGGTGATTAAGAATTTTATACAGGTTAACGCCTTTTTGCTATATCCAAACCAACAGGCCCTAAAAACATTTTGCCAAACTCACTGACGTTAACCTTTATTTGTGAGAAATGTCCTGATGCAACTAATCAGATAGACTCGGGCGTAGTAAACCATTGACTAGCTATATGTTTATGTTTTTTTTAGTTTTTCTGACGCCGGTCCCATAGTCTCCTACTTGGAATTTAATGTCCAACCCTTAAATTTTGAGCTAGCGGAAACGAGTCACACCTCTCCTTGACTTGCACACAGTTATTTCAACTGCCGCTTAAAATCTCGACCATCGTGCAAATTTGCGCCGAAGAGCTAGGCAGCTACCAGGGCTGACGAGCGACGAACGACGGTGTGTAGGGTTGGTCGACGATAATTGGTTTTTGTTTTAATTTACGTGATGCTAGGAAAACCAATTAACCTGCCCTTTATACTTTTAATTACTTCATTTTCGCGGCTATCTCGACTCTGATGCTGCGTGATAGGACCCGTTTTACACAGCTCAATATCTGGACCGACTCGGGCAGGTTATTCATTTGTTCGCGTCGTTTTGAGTGCTAAATTTCGATTAGTCGATGGGGTATTAAATTTCGGGTGGAAGGGGAAAGTATCGTTTGATTTTATAATAATACGTGGTTTTATACAGGCTGAGTGTTTGACTCGTACCAGCATTTCCACAGTAGATTGTTGAGGTCAAGAAGAACATTTTTTTCCCATAGCATTTTTCTCGATTCGGTCCTGATAAAAAGATATAGCCATTTCAAGCTTTCTTGCTGAGCTGTGCCACTCCTGGAAAAACAACTAGCTAAATCTATGACACTGCACATCTGTGGATCTTTTTAACTGAGTTGTATTCAACCAAAGTACTGGCGAGGGCCAGTAGTCAACAGTTGAAGGAGCTATTTTCACAAGGAGTACCTTACAAATCATTCCTGATGTGGGACAACCATCAGCAGCAGCCATTCTCACGAGGCTGTTAACCGTTGCGCCTCCAACGCCGCCCTAATTTGTCTCGAATACCTAATAGCCTTGAGCCAGCGTATAGTCCACCAAAATTTCTCGCACATCGGAGGCATAAATCTCCAGCGATGATTTGTGGCACGCACATGCCGGCTCACAAGATAACCACCGAATAAATTACAAGAGTGTAGTGTTGGAGGACTGCCCACCGCGGCTATACCAGGTAATGAACACAATTTATAAAAGGTTCTTGCTATATAAATAAGTTGTTACATCGTGAAATTTTTCATCAGCCTGTTCGACCAGCACAGGCTGGATGCCGATTAACCCGTATACGCGTCATCTAGCATTTCGAAAAGTCATAACTTATATCATTTCAAACTGTGTTCAACATGCTTACCTGACATGGAATTATAATGCGCTCGGAGCAAATTGAAGAGATTTATGGGCCTCTTGTGCCCGGTCCGTTACTGGAACGGAGATGAGGAGGAATTGGCGGATCTGGGTTAGGTGGAGATGGCGCAATCTGATATTTTTCTAGTTGAGACCTGTGGTGTTCTCGATGGAGACAAGAATTTTCAGTTCTGGACTTATCGAAGTCAGGATGGGTTAAGATATCGAGTTTTTGAATGAGAGCTGTCTCTCAAGAAATATTTTGTTTTAGCTGGGCATCTGTGGGGTCTGAGGCTCTGCCTCAGCTGTATTTGCCCTTTGAACAAGGGACTAACTGAGGCAAAAACCGAGCTTTTGGAAAGAAGGCTCCTTCTAAGGAATATTTTGCTCAGCTAGGTATCAATGAATTCGAAGGCTCTGTCTTAGTAGTATATGCTCTTTAAAGAACTGACCATATGGGGCATAAATACTTAGTTTTGGATAGAAACTTTCTGCTAAGCTAAGATATATTTTGTTTCAGCTAGGCATCAGTGAATATCAAGGCTCTGCCTTAGCTCTATGTGATATCATAAAGGTATCAATGGATTCCAAGCCTTCGTCTCAGTAGTACATGCACTTTAAAGAAGTGACAAAGTGGGGCATAAATACTTAGCTCTTTGATAGAAACTTTCTGCTGAGCTGAGAAATATTTTGTTTTAGCTAGGCATCAGTGAATATCAAGGCTCTGGCTTAGCTGCGTGTGCACTTTGAACAATTGACTAACTGAGGCATATACCGAGTTTTTGGAAAAAAGGCTTTTCCTGGGGAATTTTTCGTTTTAGCTTGGCATCAATGAATTCTAAAGCTCTGTCTTTGAACAACTGACCAAAAGAGTTTTTGGAAAAAAAAAAAACTGGGCTTCAGTGATTTATAAGCCTTTACCTCAGCTATATATGAGCTTCGAACAACCGACCAATTGAGGCAGGAGTTTTTGTAACCTCCCGAAACTGAGTGAACAAAAACTTTCAATTGATTTTAACAAATGAGGCACTTACAGCTCCTTCATTTCCTACTTTTTCACACAATAGCGAGTTGGACTCAATAAAAATTTACATTCCCTAGGCCCCGGAGGGATTCGAACCCTCGATCTCCTGTTTACTAGACAGGCGCTTTAACCAACTAAGCCACGGCGCCGTTGTATCTAGATTAACTGACATGAATCAGTTCCTCCATTAAAATCAGACATGCAAATGAGGTCTGGTCCTAATAAAGCCTTGTGCTGAGCTTATGCAGAGTTACTAAGAACTAATACCTAAGAAAGGAACGAATTTCAAGGGCACATGGTAAGCACGTGCACGTCATCTGCCAATTATATTGGTTGGATCTGTTTTTTGTCGATTCTAGTGAAACTAGCGATGAATAGGACCATAAATCCTTCTTGGATAAAGGCTTCAACTCGTGAGGAATATCTTGTTTTGACTGGGCATTGAATCCTACATGGCTACGTACCATTGCTATGATCAAAAACGATTTAAACCCAAGTCTCGTATATGGTCCGAAGAATTATCTCCGTATGAAGGAAGGCAATGCACGCAGGCTTGCTCTGAATCTCCGCGAAGTCAATATGGAGGATTTCTCCGTAATAACAGCCGCCTCTGGTCTCCTGATCCCATCATCCCCCAATAAAATCCCTATAGAATTCTTATTTGGCCGGGGGATGAGTCTAATAAAATTTATTATTGCGGTATAAACTGGTGTCGTGGGGGGCTTCAAGATGAAAGACGGGGATTGCCTTGTAGAAAGAACCCGCCGTGGAGTTTTCCCATTTCCTGCGCTGGAATTATCCTGTTGTGCTCGCTGTTTCCACGAGGGACTTGGGATTCCGTCCAGTTCGTGATTTTTATGATATACGACTCATGTAGGCTATTTTCCGAATAAGAATCATACTAGAGTGAAAGGAAGTTTAAACTGACCCCAACTTTTTGGGAAATTTTCGAAGGTCATCTTTCGAGTAGATTAATCTTCCAGGAAAATTATCTTAGATCTAAACGTGATACATATTCTGAAAGAGCAACTCTTCAAGTAATAAATCTGAGAATTTCATCCACTTGGGCACAACCGTTCGGTCTTGAGGAAGTTTTAACTGAACCCAACTTTTTGGGAAATTTTCGAAGGTCATCTTTCGAGTCGATTAATCTTCCAGGAAAATTGTCGTAGATCTAAACGTGATACATATTCTGAAAGAGCAACTCTTCAAGTAATAAATCTGAGAATTTCATTCACTTGGGCACAACCGTTCGGTCTTGAGGAAGTTTTAACTGAACCCAACTTTTTGGGAAATTTTCGAAGGTCATCTTTCGAGTAGATTAATCTTCCAGGAAAATTGTCGTAGATCTAAACGTGATACATATTCTGAAAGAGCAACTCTTCTAGTAATAAATCTGAGAATTTCATCCATTTCGGCACAACCGTTCGGTCTTAAGGAAGTTTTAACCGAACCCAACTTTTTAGGAAATTTTCTAAGGTCATCTTTCGAGTAGATTAATCTTCCAGGAAAATAAGCGTAGATCTGAACGTGATACATATTCTGAAAGAGCAACTCTTCTAGTAATAAATCTGAGAATTTCATCCTTCTTGGCGCAACTGTTCGGTCTTGACGGATTCTCAAAGTTGCAATTTTTGAAAAATGCCATTCCCGAGAAGTAAATCTAAACGAAGGGAGATAGGCTTTCGAAATTTCTCATCACGTGAATGTACAGTTGTTGAAAGATTTCAGGAGAAAATAGTGTAGATCTTTCAATGGAGGGTTCCGAAAAAAATGGTAGCGATGAGGCTTTATCCTAAAATCCCATAACGGCAATTTTTTCCCGCAGAGCCTCGCCAGTGGTTGATAGTTTTCATTCGGCGTTTTTCATCCGTCAAACTGGATGAATGGAAATCCGGCTAGATCGGAGTCGGGCGAAAATTCAATCAGTTTCATGCAGACGGCAATTTAAAAATGCATCGACCCGTCTAGAAAAAGCGAAACAAAACCGTTCAAACAGAAATGTACACATGTTCGTTTTAACTAACGTATGCGATGGACCCTAAATGGATCTGTCAATGTTTTGCAGGGTACTGCTGGCAGGGCTGTTCGTCTGGGTTATTGTTCGTGGATTATTTCAGAAGTTTCATATCTTTGAGTGATTAAACTATCGAAATTAGCCTTAGTTTTCTATTAATAAAAAACTTATTTTGAAAAAAATTGCGTTCGTGACAATCAAGAATGCACCTCCAAACTTTGGGATCACTGACATAACTGAGATTGATTTATTTGATTCTGCCTCGTTGTTATTGACTCTCTCTATTCACTAGGACAGACTCTCAATTAACTGAGGCATAAACAGCGCCTTTTACGCACCAATTTCACTCACTAGCTAAGTTTATTTCTCTCGAAACTGATCAAATAAAAATTTCAAATCCTAGGCCCCGGAGGGATTCGAACCCTCGATCTCCTGTTTACTAGACAGGCGCTTTAACCAACTAAGCCACGGCGCCGTTGGTATATGTCTCATACTGACATGAATTAGTTCTTTAATGAAAAACAGGTATGTAAATGAGTTATGTAAGATCAGTTTTATTGAGACTTCTAGTGAGAGAAGCCCTGAATGGGACCATACCTATATGAGGGTATAAAATAAACCGGGAATTATCGACATCATATCCTACATTTCATAAAGCTGTGGGTCTCCCCCATAGAAAGCCGAACTTAGAGTCCGACGCTGCTTACGCGGAAATTACGCCCGAAACCCTAAATCAGGGCAGGCTTATCCAGTTTTTCGCACAAAAGAGTCAACAGCCAATATGAATTGATATGGGGATGGATTATCATTTACCCCCAAAACACAGACGATTGTCGACCATTCAAGTCGTATTTATCGCGATGCCATCTAGTGAAGGCCTCGCGTATGACGCGTGCCGATTAGCTGATCGCCAAAACCATCTAGTTAGCTGGTCTTTGTGCCAGTCTTGAGTGATGGATGGTCTCCTTTTGTTTTTTCGATCCACTGGTAGTAAGTGGGGCGATGATGGATCAACTGGGCTGTTAGTATCTTGATTTGTTCGACATACAATACAGAACTAGTACCTAATGTCACGAGTTTTGGTCGATATCAGCATTTGTAGTATAGGATCCTTGGAAAGAGAGCAATTTCTCCAGTCTGAGCAGCTATTTGCACTATTCCAGAGTCAACTGCGAGAATTCAGAGAACTAAGGCTTCAAAAACGCAGATTTTTGAAATAATCCATACCTACTTTTTGACAGGTGACAGGTGACAGGAAATATCAATATTTTCTGATAATGGGTGTTAAATCAAAGCAGAAATTTCATGTCGGCGCTTGTGTCTTCACCTTGTCGGCCTTACTGCACTAATAATTCATTATTTTAATCCATTATAGATAAATATCTTCCCATCACTGAGATATGACTGATTAAATGAGGGAGAAACAGAAATATTTTCCCGGAAATAACTCAGAGACCAGTCGATGTATAAATTAAAACACGTCCAGAAAGGTTTCCTTCTCGATAAAAACCGACAATTCAAAAGGAACATTTTAACGCATAAATAGAGAGATCAAAGATTAACCTGAGAATTCCAACCATCTCTTTGATAATTCGACTGGATAGGAATCCGACTTATCTGGTGATGTATTGCTTATTGAGAAGTTATGACATATACTAAGTGACAGTGAAATACGAACATCTACTAATAGTTGGAATGTTTTGATGATTTTAGTGTAGATTCATAAGTAAACATTCGAAGTTTTTAGATTGTATCAAATCTCGATAATTTCCCACAGTGTTTGGTGCTCTCGGATGAAGAAACAGTTTTGTCAGATTCGTCCTGGATTAAAACCCCACAAAAGCCTCATTTTTCTCCCTAAACCGAGGTTTTCACGTGATAATAGCAGCGCTAAGCCGCCATTCATGATAATTAAATGTAATAATAGCCTGGATAATTAAATGGAAGGGACAGAATACAGCATAAGTCGTTGCTATCTATTGAAACAAACGAGCACAATTGCACCTTCATTTATCTTTGCGAGGGAATTGTGAAACAATGGCTAATCTACACCTCGCGCGATCTAGCAATTACAGGGATATTTAATGGCTGAAGCTCTCCGTTCACGAGAAATTGTGTGTGTGTTGTATGGCGCAGGATTCGAATTAGGGTCTAGGCCGGGGTAAATTGAAATTTAATAGGTTGGCTCGTATAGAGGCGTCCTAGAAACCAGAAGCCGCAAGGGGAATCAGAAAAGGATACAAGGAAGTTTGGAATTAGGTTCCAGGGATCTTTCAACCTTGTTAGTTACCATAATGAGTGACATGGAAAACAGAACACCCAGTATCGATTAATCAATTACAACTAGGAGGCCTAAAAATTCAGCGTTTCGGTGTCTAAAGGCCATGGACTTCGTAAATACCGAGACCACAAACACTTTGAGTTTGCCTCATGAAATGTTCAAAGTTTATCACGGAACTTCAATATGCAGATGACTGCGCACTTATCGCTAGCAGCCCAGAGGATCTACAGATAATGTTGGACACCTATAAACATATATACGAAGCTTTAGGCCTTAGACTCAATATCGACAAAACCAAAATCCTGGTAAGTCCCCCAGAAAGCCTTCAAACACATATCAGCCTGGAGAAGGAAACGCTAGAACAGGTCGAGCAGTTCAAATACTTGGGAAGTTTCATAGATACTAGGGCTAACTTGGATACGAAAATACACAACCGTATCAATTCGGCATCACGGGCATTCTGGTGCTAAAGGACAGAGTGTTTCAAAATCACGACCTCGATCTGAAGACCAAGACAGGTGTTAACAAAGCAGTCGTCCTCCCAACGCTTCTTTACGGAAGCGAAAGCTGGACGCCCTACAGGCGACATATTAAACAGCTTGAACAAACGCAATAACGTCATCTAAGACAGATAATGCACATCAGATGGTTTCACAAACCATGAATGCAGAAGTCTTGCAACGCGCGAGTTGTACAACACTTGAGACTCAAGTAACGAGGGCCCGACTCAGATGGAGCGGCCACATTCTGAGGATGCAAGACACAAGACTCCCCAAAATAGCTCTGTATGGCGAATTCACAGAGGGAGCTCGGAAACCAGGAGGCCAGTATAAACGGTTTAAGGATATACTGCATCAACCCCTAAAATCAGTTAATGCCAATCATAACTAGGAACAACTAGCGTTAGACAGATCACAGTGGAGGTCTTTGGTCCACAGTTATAATGGAGACTCGAGAAGAATACAGCGGTGGCCAGATCTGGTTGGTGACAATCCATGGCCGGAGTGTGGAAGGATCTGTAGGTCACGGTTGGGTCTCTTCAGTCACAGGAGGTCACACAGTCGCAAGTAGCCCTAAGAAATTATAAGTTTCATCGCACCTATACTTTTGTTTTGAGTCTTTTTGTAGATTTATTCTCGGTAACGGGATATAGCAATGAAAGATCATTGAAATACTTGACGAAGATTGAAACGTAGTTCATTTTGCGGAGATCTGTTTTGGTTACAAATGGTAACTTGCCAAATTGATACTGAATCTTTCTCTGGTCATTCTGGCTTGTTATACCTGTCCCATGGGTTCATAGACCTGAGCCAGACAAGGTTTCTAGCCTGAAGGGTAAAGTTATTCTCCAATGGTCTTAGACCATATCTTTCTATGATCATCATTGTCATAAAATGCAGATATCTTTCTTCTGAGTCATGTGGTGACAAACTCGCTGTCTAATTGCTTTTGTCACCACACTTCTTAATGAATATAAACCTAGTGAAAACTAATCAACAATTTATATCACAAATAAACATCATCTAGGTACTCAAGCAATTAAGATTCACGAGGACCATATTTCGTGCGTTTCCTCTAGTTCCTACCCTGCATCTGCCAAAACTCGAGTCGCTTCTTCGTGACGATGCAGCCAAAACTCGACGATGAAGCCGAGTTACAGCAGTGGAATTGGCCGTGAGCTGGTAATTGTGAACAGGCCCCGAGCTGTGTAACAGTTTAATTTGCACATTAGTTGCCGGCAGAGAAAGGCTGAATTAATTAACGCCATTATCGCCTATCATCTGTTTTAATTGCTCGGCAAGAGCGCCATGTTGTTTTTACTAGAAATTAAAATGGCCGCCTGGAACAATGGAGCAGTCGTTATATGGAGCCATAATCAGAATACCGAAATGGTAAATTGCCCGAGAGATAACGGGGTTGGCGAAAATTCCAATAGCTCTGTCACCGTTTATCTAATAATTATCTCCCCTATCGCGCCGCCCTCCACGTTTTGGGTTGTCGTTAATTCCGCATTCATTTTTGGGGATGGGCACGCCGGGCTGCAATCAACATAATCGTCACAAATGACGGGTGAAAACATCGAATTTATCGTAGCAGAAAAAGCAAATTGATAATTTTGATATATCTAAATATTGACTAATTTTTTCCTGTGTTTTAATTTGGGAGAGGCTTATTCTTTTTAGGATTGAATCGGCTCTAGAAGACGCTTTCCAAAATAGTCAATGAAGTGTGGAAAGAAGGTTTGCTTACTGAAGAACATGCTGCCAAACAGTGCCAGATAGAATGTTTCGTGTTTTTGTTGATGTTCGCGTCCTTACCCATATAAAACAGTGTTTCTATTTGAATAATCAACCAAAATATAGAAAATTGAGTATGTTTCTCGGTAATTCTTATCTGGAACATAACTTCAATCCAAAATATGAGAGGATTCTTCGTTGAATTTCAAAGCGCACTTGGAAAATTTGGGTCTGAAGTTGAAAACTAAGAATAATATCCTGCATAAACTAGCTGGTACTTCATGGGGTGCTGATGCAACTACTCTTCGAACGGCAGCACTAGCTTTGGTTTTTTCGGCTGCTGAATATTGTTGCCTGGTTTAGGCTAATAGTACTGCGTAAAAAATTGATGCACAGCTTAATCTTTCTATGAGAATTATTACTGGAACTAGTAGATCCTCATTTATTCAATGGTTACCAGTATTTCAAACATTGTAGGGTCCCATAGACAGAGTGCCGTTATAAATTCTTGGAATAAATTCCACTCCATTCCCGACTCATTCCCAGTTATGTCTCATATTCCAGAAAATACGATTCCATGGCTGCCGCGTGAATCCTTACGGTCCAATTTTATTCATCATCCAAAGTTTCAACAATAACAAACCTGAAAAACGACCGGTTAGTGTCCTCACTGGACATGCCTTCGGAGAATAAAAAAAAAATTAAAAAAGACCTACACAGCTCTACTAGACGATCGAATTTCGAGGAAAACCCATCAATTCAAATGGGGAGTAATAAAAATAATGAATGTATATAAAGATGCCAGAGAAATATCTGACGACGTTAAAAATAATTGTTTGACATCGATTAGTACGTTTGATAACTTCTAATTAATGTCCCGAAGATTTTACTAATTTGGATACGAATGGAGCCGTGAGAGACCGGGTTACCAGTGTTTGGTGAAACGAAGAAGAGGGAGGGGAAACAAAAAAGATACCCGACGATTTACATAATGATTTTACGACTACAGGCTCCGATGTGGTGAGGTGTCTTCAGGAATCCGGAATCTTAAATTGATAAGAGGTGATCTCATAGAGGGACTGAGGTATAAAGATGGTAAATGAGTTGCTCTGGTTGATTCAAAGCTAAAGTGTACAGAATGACATATAAAACAGGAGGTGGTGGAAGCACATGTTCTACCTTATATTCCAATCCACTTTTCCAACACGATCCACATAAAGCCAGAATCACGTTGGCTCAATTTGAAGACAATCAAGTCTTGGCCCCCTAGATCTCCTGATATTTTACGCATAGAACACGTCTGGAACATCCTTCAGACACTAGTGGCACTTTGACATGAAATATAAGTTGCCTGTGATGATATACCTCAGAACAAATCGACAATCCTATAAGGAGTAAGCCCCGAGGTGTTTCTGAGTGTATAAGACATCACGCAGGTCGAACACATCAGTAATCTTTCCCCTTTGCCCTAAAGAAAGGAAAACTGAGGCTTTTATCTGCTCTCAAATATCCTCTTTTGTCAGTTTTGGCCAAAAACTATGAACTTTCTCTAGAGGGAGGTGTTTTCATGAATCTGGGTATTTAAATGATTAGTACCTTTCGTCTTTTTTTTCCTGAACGTGTGTTTTTTTCGGACAATTTCTTTTTCGCATCTGTTGTGAGGACAGTCGACCATCGTTCTCATATTACGACCATCGAATTCCCAATTTGTCGAACCGCATAACTTAAACAAATTTTATTCGGCGACCTGATCGATTATGCATGCAAATCATGGCGGCCCGTCATGTTAGCCGCTAAGATCATTGACAAAATGTTGTTAACTCTTCATCAGCCTTGTAATCAATCAATGGATGTGCGTCTCCGGGCTGGAAATCGGGTTATACTTTGAATACGATTAAAAATAATAATAACATTGTTTATCAAACGGGCAATATATCATAATAAAGGCTAATCAATCGACATCAAGCTACGCATAACGGCAGGGGTGAGTGTTGAGATCGGAGAGCATAATCGGACGCGTTTATGCGCGCTCCTCTCGGAATGAAGAAAATTTATCCAGATCTCATATAATCAGCAGGATGGAGTATTTATTGAATCAGCGTAAATGAATGATTATTCATATAAGCAAGGAGAAGGTGAAATCCCTTGAAACTAGCCAGACAATTGTTTTTGGAAGGAGAACAATCTTCCCAAATGATCTTTAGGAAAAACCTTATAACAACAGGATGTCCTGACTCTTTCTAGGGTCGAAATTCAAGGGGCTATAACTCCGAAAGAGAGGGCCTGCTGGCAAAAATAAAAAATAAGAGTTTACTAATTTTGTCTCTATGAATCTATGACCAAAGTTTTTTGCATTGATTTCGGTACATCCTGTATAACTTTAATTCCATCCTAACATGGTGAGTGATCTGGGAGGGAAGTTCTTGGTGTTATATCCATTCTGCCTCACCGTGTACAATCTCAACGGGCATAAATTAGTCTTCTCTTCATTCTGAAAGAGTGCTCATAAACTCTGGCAACCCACTGCAACAATACGAACTCATAATCGATAGCCGTGATTGAAAACCAGCTGCTCGGCGACTTTTTGGGTCTCTTGAGGCCGAATGGGGTCTTAATTGGACCCCTGGACCGTAAGAGCCCCCCCGAGGGCTTACAGCCCCCACGTAAACACGGTTCTATCCGACGAATCATTTTTATTATCGATATTTCGAAGAAATTTGGCGCTGAGATTTTAACGACTTAATATATTGTTCTGTTAATTGTCGGCAGAGTGCGCTGCGGTTTGAGACGTGATGATTGAGGGATTATCTTTTCGAAGGACGACGATTTATCGATTAGATCCAGGTATTTCATGTTAATTTTCCTTCTTGACGACAATTCCGTAAAATTATCGTGCCAGTGATACGAGCTACTAATAAAAGAGCTTAGGACATCTCATCAGAGAAGTTGAAACATCTAAACACAACTGTAGACCTCCTTCGGGATCATTGTCCACTCATCAGAACAGTGTAGTGTCTCAATCGATAGGGTCTTAAGCGAAACCGGGGTGTCGCTTTGAGTATTATATTCAATTTTCATTTCGACGCGTCACCTGTACCACCAAGACTGAACCAAGCCTATGTAGAATCCTAGATTCAACTACTACTCTCAGTCAACGAATGTACACGAATTCTTCAAGCGACTTCAGGAGAGTCAAGAGGGTTCTTCAAATGAAGAAGTGATTGCCGAAACTGAGGTCAATTTTTAAAGTAAAGACAAATCGCCTCACACAAAAGAAATAAAAAAGTAAGAAGAGATAGCGTAGAAATGAATGTACCACTCTTGGAGCATCGAAGGTATGTTGTAGATGCATATAGTAGAATTTCTAAAAACAGTCGAAGCTTTCCATCGGATGAGAACAGCTCCTGCTGATCGTTTTCTTTGGGATTGGCCCATGGCCCATACGAAAATTTGGAAAAATAATCGTTTTACTATGAATTATGGAATTCTCTGTTGCCTTTTTAATGCCTAATGAATCTAGCAGCTTCTCCCCGATAAAATGTGATACAAACAAGCGTCAAAGTTCACCATCGATGACTAACCGCTATTCTTGAAACTGAATAGATACGTTGAAACGCAATCGATCAACAATATCTCGAATACGATTTCAATTTGGAAAAACGTGCATTCATATAACAAAATAGCCGTTGATTTTGATATATCCCATTTATTAATTAGCATATTGATCAATTGAATATTAACCTCCATCAGTCATGGATAATCAATTCATTGAAGTTATCAAATAGTTACTTATTAAGGACCTCATTAATTTAGAACCAGGACTGGAGCAGTTCCAGCAAGTTTCAGAATGAAGACTATATTTAGATAAAAGATAACCTTCGAAAAATTCCCAAAAAGTTGGGTTCAGTTAAAACTTCCTCAAGACCGAACGGTTGCGCAGAAATGAATGAAATTCTCAGATTTATCACTAAAACAGTTGCTCTTTCAGAATAAGTATCACGTTTAGATCTACGATGATTTTCCTGAAAGATTAATCTATTCGAAATATGACCTTCGAAAATTTCCCAAAAAGTTGGGTTCAGTTAGAACTTCCTCAAGACCGAATGGTTGTGCCAAAATGGATGAAATTCTCAGATCTATTAATAGAAGAGTTTCTCTTTCATAATATGTATCACGTTCAGATCTACGATAATTTTCCTGGAAGATTAATCTACTCGAAAGATGACCTTCGAAAAATTCCCTAAAAGTTGGGTTCAGTTAGAACCTCCTCAGGACCGAACGGTTGTGCCGCAATGGATGAAATTCTCAGCTTTATTACTAGAAGAGTTGCTCTTTCAGATTATGTATCACGTTTAGATCTACGATAATTTTCCTGAAAGATTAATCTACTCGAAAGATGACCTTCGAAAAATTTCCAAAAAGTTAGGTTCAGTTGAAACTTTCTCAAGACCGAACGGTTGTGCCGAAATGTGTGAAAATCTCAGATTTTCTACAAAAAGAGTTGCTCTTTCAGAATATGTATCGTTTAGCTAGGCTTCTCTCCTAGCACAAGGATAATATAAGAGGCACCTTCTGTATATTTCTTGTGCAATCATATTCTACCGTGTTCCCACGAATAATTTGATTAATACCCTTTCTGTCAGCTGTTCTCCATCTAGTTTTCAAATGGATTTATTCTGGGTTTGTTAATTTCACTATAATTATGGCCGGCATTCATTTGAACCACTTAGGACAATTTGCGCCGACTTTGAAGTCTTTCATAACCAGTATTATCTCGCAATTCAAACATACGAGCATAGTGAAATTACCGCTATTGAAGAAGCTCTAAAGATATGGAATTATTTGGTACTGTTATGTTTGCGACACTGCGACAAAAAAGGAAACCAACTTCAACAGATAATGCCTAAGGTATTCACTTACCTGAAGTCTACGCAAATTGAAATCGATTAAAAATAATCAGTAATAAGTTAACATTTAATCTCATGAAAAGATACATCAGTGGTCCTACTCCGGCTCTGGAACCCGTGTATACCCATTTCGCCCGAGATATCAGGCTTAATAAACACTTATTATGTATTCGAAATAGTAAATAATGGTCGTTTAGAAATGACGGCGTGAAGAGATCTGGCCTCTTAATCGCGTTTATTGAACGATCAATAATGGCTCGGTTATTTCAATATCGCGGTGATTTGACAGGCCGACAAGACGTGTTCATTCCGCGTCATACGGTGAGAGGAAGTTTTCGACCACTCCCTATATACAAATCGAACGGATCGTGCATGCGGATAACGATTATGGTCATCTTATTTTCTTCGTGCACGATCGAACGAACACGATGAGAACTGATCATTTTCTCTATCAATTAGGGTGTTAATATTCAGAATTTAACCTCCCCTGGACCATAGGTCTATAACTGTCATGCTCCACATGAAAGATTGCTATTATAAGAATCGTCAATGACCAAACCCTTCTGCCAAAAAGGCTTTACATTTTCATCGCAATTTATTTCACCAGGTTCGAATTTTATTACATTTGGTTTTCTTGAGTTTTGTCTGCTTGTTGTTGGATCTGTCTAAAGCTGTTCCCCCCACTTTTAAAGTGATTGTGATAGCAAAATAGGATCTAATGGAGTAAAATTTACAACAAGTTTATTACAACTAACTGATCGACTCAAGTTGTAATCATTTTTTTGGGCTTCCCTTCGCCCATTTTTAAGAGATCAAAGTTGGAAAAAACTTCAAGAAACTTTTACTACAAATGATGATGGTTAATTTAGTAGTCATCAGCTAGCACAGATGCAGGTTTCTCTTTCAGCCTTCCAACTTGTTACTAAGAGCATCTTGAAAACATGTTTTTTTTTCATTTTGAGGGGAATAAATGAAACAAATTCATATTTAAATAAGTTTATCTAAATTCAACCATATACACTTACAATAAATAATACAATAATCAGAAGAGCCTCACCTGTGTGCTCCCTAAACTTTACACAAGTCTCAATGTGAAGTTGCAACATCAATATACACGTTCCTTTTTACATCCATGATACGATTATATACAAAAATTTGTACAAGTATTATTTACAGATTGACCGTAGCATTTCTGACGGTCGATACCAATACGGTACTGATAAAGGGAACCTCAATGCGACCTCATTTTCTCCATTATGATAACCCCGCATAATTTATACAGTCGATAAGGTGGAATTAGTTGCGTTATCTGAAATTAATTTTTGATATACCATTCAGCCACTTTAAAGACAAATTACGGAAGAACTGTTGAAATGTTCGTGGAGTCTCTCGATAAGACGTTCCTGGAATGGAATCTATTTTGTTAGGATTGTGAAAGATAGCAGTGAACACAGCTCAGAGGTTAAGAACAGTGACAAAGACTTTTAGGACTTAAAAAAAATAATTTCGAAAGAGGACTCTCCTAAACTGCCAATTCCATAAACGTTACCGGGAAAAAATGTTGAGAAAAAATCGTCCCCTTTCTGAACGCAGCATTAAAAACCTCGTAAAATGTTTAAGTGATCATATAGCAGTACCTAATTCCGACATAACCCAACCGAACGACAAGTTAAATGTCTAAACACATGTGTTAAGCTATTATGTATTTCCGTTCTTGCTTTCTGCTTTTTTTGCTGGACCTCCCGGGTAATAAATTACAGCCACCCGCTCGATGTTGCCAACAAAATAAGAACAATTCAACACCCCGCAAAATAAGCCATTATTCCAGCCCATTATTTATAGCTTGCTCGGATTGCAAGGAAAGTTTCACTCTTAATAGAGTGAATTCGAAATTCTGTCTGATTTCTTTCATGTTTCATAAAGGGGTGGGACTTTTGCTTCGTGCAGTATCAAGTATCAATCCATAATGGAACGTTTAATCGAGAAATACCCAACGAAAAATGCAAAAAAAAATTTTTTACACAGTTCTCCACACAAAACACAATGATTTTCATCTGATATGATAATTCAGGTCACTTCAGGTCAAAAACCGATCGCCACTGGACCAACGGACCGAAATCCCAAAATTTCCCCTCCGATTTTCCCATTTTCGCTTCGACCGCGTTTATGCACACCCAACACGCACTCCTTACGACATGTGCGGACTGGGCGATCTGATTGAACTTTGTGAAGGGTTCAGATGATGCGGTGGCGGTTGCGGCATCAGGCCGAGGGGTCCCATGGGGGGTCTGGCGCCCAGTAGCGACGCCAGGGGGTGGGCGCCGGGGTTGAAATAGCCCTGCAGGGCAGGATGCGGGTAGAGGGCGTGCGGGTGACGCGATAACGACGCCATTTTTAGCTTCTCGATCTCGGCCTCCTGCAGGCGTTTCGCCTTGGCTCTCCTGTTCTGAAACCATATTTTCACCTGGAAAAAAATGGAAAAAATTTGTGAAAGTGGAACAAATATGGTGAAATACGAAATCTCTGTCGAGCAGAAGATGTCAAGAGATCAAAGAGAATATAATGATTCATTTTCTAAGAAATATATGTTCCTGTTCCGGCCAATTTTCAATTTATATTTTAATGAACAAACTAATCAAAAGTCTTTGACTCGTACAAATATTTCAACAGTAGATTCTAGAGGTCAAAAGAAACACCTTTTTCCCATACCATTTTTTCCCCTTCGGGCCTGATAAAAAGATATAGTCATTTCAAGTTTTCATACTCAGTTATGCCAACCCTGAAGGAACAAAATTGCCTCCAGAATAACAAGCTAAATCAATGACACTACACATCTGTGGATCTTCTAAATAGAGTTGCATTCAGCCAAAGTACCAAATTTTCCGACTATCCGCAATTTTCAATTACTTGAAAATGGCACATTATACGAGAAAATATGAATTTTACAAAACGTTCAAATATTCAACTTTCAATTTTTGGTATTTTTATGCTACGTAATAATCATATTGAGAAAACTGGAAGACGTGGGTGTTATCTTATGCTCGAAAAAGATTAATCAAATAAATGAAAAACTATATTTCAAAATTCAATCCATTTGTGAGGTAAAACTGAAATTAATTACCACTTTTTTTATGGTTTTTCAACAGCCTGTATCTTTTAAACCGAGCCTATTCGGAACAAATGGTAAAGGAGAAAAGTGTTCCTTTTGATCTCAAGAATCTACTGTTCAAATATTGGTACGAGTCAGAGGCTCACCCTGTATGCACTTCAGGTCCAGTGCGAGGTTTATTTTCCACCGAAGTGAGATGTAGACTTGTGGAAGTATTGGAAATCATCACCTGTTACCTCAATGATATGCTTTCTATGAAACGTATAGATAAACATTTTGAAACACCCACTATAGGACAATATCTCATGATATCTTCTTCTCTTAGGCAATCGTTTTATCTGATTAACACTAGGTACATTAGAAAATTTTGTTCTTATCCGAAATTAACAATAAGGCAAAATTTCTTCACAAAGTTATTTCCTCTATTTATTTAAAAATGGTCATCAAGCGAAACAATGGACGACGACAAACGTAGGCCGCCATAAATGTTGAGTTACATCGACGACAGGAAATATATCCCCCCTATAGTATGGGGGTTGACAATTTCAACATCAATGTAGCACAGCCGGTGGAATGAACTTCCTATATCAACCGAATAAGACATTAAAACACGTATACCATCCTATCGTGTCTCTCCTGATATACCCATATTAAACGAACAACATAATTGAGATATATACTGGCTGTGCTAAATACTCAATCGGCACAATTAAATGTCATTAACGATTAGGGATAAGGGTAATAACGAACGGAAATAGCTGTAAGCTCTGACAGGTCCGATCAATTTTCTATGGGCTCACGGCTGAGTGCTGACTAGAGCTTCGGAATGAAAGTGCGATTGTTTATGGCAAGTAAACCATGCAGGTATTGGAAAAACACGTTGACTTTGTCGGTGTCGTATAAGAATTATTAATTTCAACCAGCAACACTCAGTTATTTAAGGCTGAACTATCACATTCGGTGAGGTGTCCAATTTCTCTATACCTTTTTCAACATAATGAGACAAAAACAGAAATTAAATTGCGAATGAACCCATTCAAATTGGAATTAATCGATTCAGTATTGATCCTGGTGAAATGTGTTAGCAGAGGCTACACTTCTGGGCAAGTTCTTCCTATCGGAAAAAAAAATAATATCGATCATTTTAACTTGCGCCTCTAGTTTATCATCTCATTATGATCTTCCCTGACAAATAATTGTTATTTCTCACTTGCGTTTCCGTCAGTCTTAAGGAACTCGAGAATTCTGCCCTCTCTGCTATACTCAGATACTGCTTATCTCTGAATTTTTTCTCTAACGCCAGAAGTTGCTGGGTGGTGAATGGCGTTCTGGGTTTCCTGTTGGGTTTGTGCTTCCTCAGGTTGCATTTGAGCTTCGCATGTTCTCCGTTTGCGTCTACTGAAACAGGGGAAAGAACACATGAAAAAATTGTTAATAATTACCGGCTTAAGATAAAAATTAGAGCATTCTGCATTCGGATTTTTAGGGAATCAAAAATTTAGCAATGAGGAATTCTCCTCAATTTGGGTTATCACTGCATATGCAAGTTTAAACTGAATAATTATGAGTTTCATTCATGATTTTTTCAAATTCACCGCGGAAACTATTTAAAATCATCCTTCAAATATGGGATTTAAAAATTTAAATCGCTTTGTGCGGAGTTTACGATTTGGCAACAAGACAATGAAAAGAACAATGTCCGATCAGCTTGTTTATAAAATAACAGCTGCTGATCTACAGGCGCGTACTCACTGGCGAGCTTCAACTGCAACAGGCCATAAAAATCCCATAAAATTTAACGACTTTCCTCGTTCGTCGCAGACTTCATAGACAGCCATCTTTGTCTATCTCATCAAGATAATGCATTTGTTGTCCTTTATTATCAAGGCATATTTCAGTCGTTGTTGCCAGCTTGTGCAATTCTCACAAAACGCTTTAAACTTTAAATACCCATTTTTATTTTTCATTTTTAAGTGCTTGAAATATGAATACTTCGTCACATCCAGATTCTTCGGCTGCTAATGTGATTCAATCAGTATAATTAGCTAGACCATTTCCTGAATGGATTTCCTAATGAATTTCCATTAAATACATGTTGAAATTCAAATTGGTGAATAGCAACGAGTTTAATTTAGATTGATTGTTGAATTTTGCCTTATAGACTTTTTGGTGAATCATATCGTAAACAACATGAATTTCTAGGACGTTTCTCAGTAGGTTTGAGGCGAAAACGCCTCAAATGACGAGGAAAGGACACGTCAAGCCAATAATCGCATCTTTTTCAAAACTTTCAGTTCAACTCCCTACGACGCACGACCGACCGGTGAAAAAATCGCATTAACTGGAACATCGTGAACGGCTTATCTTCGTGAAGAAGCGGTAAATAGTCACCAGTCCTTGGCCATCTTCAGTTCAGATTTAGATCCTGTCTCTGACTCCGGTAATTACGATTCCTTTAAGGATCGTTTAGGTAAGATTGAACTACTAATTGTTGCAAATGGTAAACGCCATGTACGGGCAAGACCGGGAGTTTAACGTTGAACGACCATCGAGAAGATATTTTATGCCGTCTTCACAATGGCGGAAAGCTTCTTGGGATGGAAAAACTATTTTTTTGCGGCGGCTGTAGATGGCGGCGCACACAGCTCGCTTACAATCAATTAGGATTGATCGTTTACGAGAAGTAGAAGGCGAAATTGGTCTTCGCGGAAAGGCTGAAAAACGACGGAGTTCTTATAGTGAGTGCTACCCTAATTCCACTACTTTTCTGCAGGCTAATAACCAGTGGTAAGGCTCCTCAAATATTGGCGCAAGGTGGAGTACCTCAATACAAGTATGAGTAGGAAGAAAGATGGAGGACCTTCAAAGGGCGTACACGAATGGTGTGAAAACCTCGACAAGAACTAACGCTAGAGGCAAGAGATACTTTCAATTAAAAGATGGATCAGAACTGAGCTCTTATAACCTATACACTGCCATTAAGTTTAATACTCAATGACACGGTTCAAAAATTAAACTGAAGACTGTGCGTACATGATATAATATGAAAGGTATGCTTATAAAAGGTGTTGGATTAAGATTCAGATTTGATGGAGGCCTGTTTAACCTGAAGCGCCTCAGAGCGAAAGACCATACAAAGTTTATTACGGAACTTCAATATACACACGACTGCGCACTTATCGCTAGCAGCTCAGAGGATCTACAGATAATGTTGGACATGTATAAACATATATACGAAGTTTTAGGTCTTAGACTCAATATTGACAAAACCAAAATCCTGGTAAGTCCGCCAGAAAGCCATCAAAGAGATATCAGCCTGCGGAGGATAAAACTCTGGAACAGGTCGGGCAGTTCAAATACTTGAGAAGCTTCATAAATACTAGGGCTAACCTGGACACGAAAATTCACAACCGTATCAATTCGGCATCACGGGCATTCTGGAAGCTAAAGGACAGAGTGTTTCAAAATCACGACCTCAATCTGAAGACCAAGACAGCTGTTTACAAAGCAGTGGTCCTCTCAACGCTTCTTTACGGAAGCGAAAGCTGGACGCCCTACAGGCGACATATTAAACAGCTTGAACAAACGCAACAACGTCATCTAAGACAGATAATGCACATCAGATGGTTCCACAAACTATCGAATGCGAGTTGTACAACAATTGAGACTCAAGTACCGAGGGCCCGACTCAGATGGAGCGGCCACATTCTGAGGATGCAAGACCCAAAATAGCACTGTATGGCGAATTCAGAGAGAGAGCTCGGAAACCAGGAGGCCAGTATAAGCGGTTTGAGGATATACTGCATCAATCCCTAAAATCAGTTAATGCCAATCATAACTAGAACAACTAGCGTTAGACAGATCACAGTGGAGGTCTTTGGTCCACAGTTGTAATGGAGACTCGAGAAGAATACAGCGGCGGCCAGATCTGGTTGGTGACTATTCATGCCCAGAGTGTGGGAGGATCTGTAGGTCACAGTTGGGTCTCTCAGTCACAGGAGGGCACACAGTCGCAAGTAGCCCTAAGAAATTATAAGTTTGATCGCACCGATAGTTTTGTTTTTGAGTCTTTTTGTAGATTTATTCCCGTAAACGAGATTCAGCAATGATGATGATGACTGACGTACAAGTTTAAATGACAACAGTAAGCTTTAGAGCGACAACCCAGTAGAGTTTGGAGGTAACATTGTCCCTCATCACTACACTGTACTGATAGATATTTCAATCGGAGGATGGGTCCTTGAGCCACAACTAGCGTATCGTGATGAGATTTCGAAAATATTTCTCAAGATCTCCATTTATGTGTGTTACAGTCCTCAAATTGCAGCTATGCAACCTATTCCAGATTTTTCGACCAGAAATTATAACCTCAACTAGGGATTCCTTCGTGTAGTAGAAGTGTAGTTCTGAAAATTCTGAAATTCATAACCATCCAGCCCTGAGACTCCTTAAACTCCGAATGAGCATCCTTTTGGTCCGCATAAAGATCGATTTCAGACGTCCATCCTCATAAACGCTCCCAGTTCTCGCTTCGTAAACGTCTAATTGCCCTCATATTGTAATATCCTGCCCCGGAGTTTATAAAAAGCATTCATTAAGAGGACTGTCGCAGCTAGAATTTAAGTCCTAGGAGGATCACCGACGACGTCTCAGCGCCATCTTTGATGTAGAAGGAAGTTACTTAATCTCCCGAGATACTAATTATAAAGTTAATATAATACAATTAGTCAGATTCTGTTTCGCCGTAACGTTCACAAACGTCAGCTCGCGGGCGATTACCACTGGCTCTCATTAATGTATTTATGAGAGACGATTTGAATGTGGTTAATAAGATGTATTTCATCTGCTACCGGGACCGTCAGACCGTCTAATTCCGCCAATTCGTCTTGGTGGACTATTAATTCCTGTTTGGCCAGCTGCGGAACAAAGGATTGCCGAATAATTAACATCATTTATTGCGACACACACAAATCGCCGAAAATGTGCAGAGAAATGCCTGAAATTCGTAGTTTTATGGGCCTCTCCATACATATTTCTATGACCGGTAGGTTCGGACAGTCAGTAGTTACAATGAGCAGTAGATCTGATGACCGGTAGTTGTAATAGACCATAGTTCCAGAATCCAGGTTTAAAACTCAAATTATTTCTGGTCCACAAATAATGAAATTATAAAAATAAACTATGTGAAAATGGATCGAAATATAATGGGAATGTGTTGATGAAGATATGAGACTATAAAGTTTTAATGACAATACGATAGGACATCGCTAAACGTGTTTTTGAATTTGTCCTCAGATTCAGCCATTCCCCGGTCTAGGACGACAATTAAAACCAATTAATAGTCTTCAATCGTCCACTAAAACGACAACATAGGTTGTTCATTTGGAGTTTGAACAATTAGGGGGTCTAACTACACGTTTTATTGGCGGAAAATTGAGGAACCATGTTAAAACCTTGTGAGCAGAGCCTTGAAGACGTTATTAGAGACCATTAAATCGAATTAGCTTTTAGTCAAGCATGGCATTTTCGCGTATTCAATCATAATTAAAAAAAGGATTTCATTATTCCATTTGTTCGTTTACGCTTCCCCATCTTTCGTTGGTTTTTACTCAGTTTAATTGTCTACATTTCAACAACGGCTCGTGAATCAAGTGACGAATGATATTTATACTATACAGGGTTCAAAAGGATTTTAGTTTCCGTTTTTATAATCCTTCTACTAGTAGATTCGATGAATCTCTTGGTATTCATGTTGCTATTTGTCTCTTTTGTTGGATAGTTTTAGTCATTTTTCAGTTTATGTTTAGTTCTTGAATGTTAACTACGGCGGTTTTTATTCGATTTTTAATTTTTTATTGAGTTTATCAGTTTGGTTCGAATATTGGTGGTTCCTTATACTTATAGAGTTTCTTTTTCTGTTCTATGGTCAATTTATTGTCTTGTTCAGAAGTTTATGACTTTTATTGACATGAGTAATTGGATTTTCTGAATGATTGCTTGGGCTTGCAGAAGGATGATGTGAAATGATCCACTTTGAATGTGAAATTTCATCATCATCTTTCAACAGGACGACCGCAAATAACAGCTCTTGGGATCGTTTCTCTGTCTATCATTTCCCGTTGTAACAATTAGAAAACCATCGAGGAGAAATTCAATTTATCGGCCACTTATTGCCGATCCATGTCCGTGGAATGCCTCCCCATCCTCGGAACTTATTATCGGGAATTATACACGCTAGCTGCACAAGTTATCGGCGAGTGCAATGCTCTTAACTAACGCAGAAGAACTCTGAAGCCCCTCCTACCGTAAGTCATTAACTGGTCGACATTTTGCCGTGGCTTTTCTCACAGTTTTCGCTCGACCGTCATCACTTTCCTTCTACGGTTCCCGTACATCTACAAACGGGAGAAATTAAACCGCTTTTTAGCCGCGTCTATTATTGGATAATGGAAATTTCTGTTAACATCGCCAGTTATTTGCAACAATTCGCGAGGAATACCTGTTGATTTAAAATTAATTTAATGGGAATGCTGTCCATACTTTGCTCATTTCGACGCTGGAGGTAATGGCGTTTTATAGTTGCGAAATTACCCAAAGGAATCGTCCGTATTTTACTCTTTTTATATCGTAAGATGGCAGTAATCTAAGCGCGTTACCATCTTGGAGATGACGACACATAGGAGGCAATGAATTATTTCTGCAAAGTTTGCTCAATTAGTCTAATGGGTGCCTAATGGCACTTTGTCGGGCGATTTTCAGACTTCTATGGACTATTATTCCAGCCATGCCGATAGTTATGACATTAGTTACCTTATAAGCTGGAAAATTATCGACCACATTCTGAGTAATTATACGGCGGCCATAAAATCGAGAGCTTTCTTCTAGGGGCATTCGCAACTTGTCCATATTCAGTGGTTGGATTGTTGGTAATTTCGCTGGTATCGCAAAGGGGAAGAAAAATTTCTTAGACTTCTTCGAGAGAAACTATACGGAAGACCACAAAGATCCATTCAGTCTGGATAGTGAAGATCTCTCTTTCAGACTATCAAAATTTCAAAACCTATGGGACTATAGTTTTTTCCCTCTATTTTGCTACAGATACACAGGGCTTTCTTTCTTTTGTGTTGAAGAATATGATCTTCCTCAGAGCAAGTCATCTTCAGTAATTCAAAATAAGAATCAAAGAGTGGTAGCTAGGGGTCGACAAGTTCTTGAAAATTTCAAGATCTGGACGTCAAGAGAAGAATTTCAAGACAGGACAAGAAATTTTATGTCATCGTCTTGTTGAAACTGCAATTGGAATCTAGATCTAGAGAATTTTCCTTCCTTTATACTGGCTCCCTCTGTGAATTCACCATACAGAGCTATTTGGGGAGTCTTGTGTCTTGCATCCTCAGAATGTGGCCGCTCCAACTGAGTCGAGCCCTCGTTACTTGAGTCTCAATTGTTGTACAACTCGCGCGTTGCAAGACTTCTACATTCGAAACTTTGTGGAGCCATCTGATGTGCATTATCTGTCTTAGATGACGTTATTGCGTTTGTTCAAGCTGTTTAATATGTCGCCTGTAGGGCGTCCAGCTTTCGCTTCCGTAAAGAAGCGTTGGGAGGACCACTACTTTGTAAACACCTGTCTTGATCTTCAAATCGAGGTCATGATTTTGAAACACTCTGACCTTTAGCTTCCAGAATGCCCGTGATGCCGAATTGATACGGTTTTGTTTTTCCGTGTCTAGGTTAGCCCTAGTATTTATGAAGCTTCCCAAGTATTTGAACTGCTCGACCTGTTCTAGGGTTTCATTCTCCAGGCTGATATGTGTTTGAAGGCTTTCTGGGGGACCAGGATTTTGGTTTTATCGATATTGAGTCGAAGGCCTAAAGCTTCGTATATATGTTAATAGGTCACCATCATTATCTGTAGATCCTCTGGGCTGCTAGCGATAAGTGCGCAGTAGTCTGCATATTGAAGTTCCGTGATAAACTTTGAACATTTCATGAGGCAAACTCAAAGTGTTAGTGGTCTCGGTATTTACAAAATCCATGGCCTTTAGACACCGAAACGCTGAATTTTTGGGCCTCCTAGTTGTAATTGATTAATCGATACTGGGTGTTCTGTTTTCCATGTCACTCATTATGATAACTAACAAGGTTGAAAGATCCCTGGAACCTAATTCTAAACTTCCTTGCATCCTTTTCTGATTCCCCTTGCGGCTTCTGGTTTCTAGGACGCCTCTATACGAGGCAACCTATTAAATTTAAATTTACCCCGGCCTAGATCCTAATGTGAATCCTGCGCCATACAACACACACACAATTTCTCGTGAACGGAGAGCTTCAGCCATTAAATATCTCTGTAATTGCTAGATCAGGCATACACTATTTATATTATGTTTATGAAAAAATGGTATAATTTCGGCTCATTTATTATTTTCGTCGTTGGTTCTTGTGTCCACCTGAATTTCGAGAGAATAACAGTATTTCTTTCTGTCAGTATTGCCACTAGTACCTATGACTCATTATCTTGCATTGGTGATTGCTGCTGCGTTTTCCTTTAACTGATGCTTTACCAGCTACGCTTTCAGATTCAAATTTATCATTTTTACTCGCATTAGTCGAAGTCGCTTTAGTTTCACTGATCATTTTATATTTTCACTAAAATTTACGTTTCTATCTATTGCTTGTTAGTGAATATTCTGAGTAAGAACTAAATGGCTCAGCAGACGCTCTGTTTCCTGAAGAGTAAATGTCACTTATGGTAAAATAAGGTTACCACTTTGTGATAATCAAGAGTAGGTAAAGAGAGAAGTTGCAATCCAGTTCAAAGCTTATTGGGAGAGTGATGACGTAGAAGGTGGCAACGTCAAGTTCAATTGACAGAACTGGGTCCGTTAGCAGTGGCGTATCGATAGATTTTTGACGACACAGATTATGTTCACAGTAACCTTCACAAAATCATACATTTTTCAAAGATGGATCGGTAACGTTGCATCTAGTGCATCTCCCTCTCTGTCTGTCACTCTCGCGACTTGTTTGGAGGGCGCCCAATCCTCCAGATAACTTCTTCGAGCAATTAGCCATGCACATTTATGTATATGGACATCTCGACCGTTTCATCGTCCGTAAAACGACCCCAGCGCGACCGGTATTTCACAATTCACCACGCAATCCCGTCGGGGACTGGCCCGATGAAGTTATAAAAAAAAGGTCCGATTCACGAAAAGTTAAAACGGCACTTTCCAATCTCTTAACGAGCATTTTATTCAAATGGCGATGTGTTAATTAATGCGAGCCGAGAATGAGACCGAGATTAGCTCAATTAAGGCTCCCGGTTTTAGGCTTCCAGCTTTATTTGCCCAACGGAGGACAGACGCCGGGCTCGGGGTACCAATTATACCAATTTGGCGAGGAATAAATTATCCTCTACGCCCAGGCCGCGGACCAGTAGGTCGGTTGCGGACTGAAAATTGGATCTTCAGCGGTCCTCAGGGTTGTGTTTCATCCCATACCTGAAGAAATGAGTTTTTCTCACTCATACACAACCATCTGCCGAGGCCAATGTGAAGGCTGCTCATTCGGCGGCCATGTTCATTCATTCATTCATTGCTGTATCTCGTTACAGAGAATAAATCTACAAAAAGACTGAAAAACAAAACTATCGATGCGATCAAACTTATAATTTCTTAAGGCTACTTGCGACTGTATGCCCTCCTGTGACTAAAGAAACCCAACCGTAACCTACAGATCACACACTCTGGTCATGGATAGTCACCAACCAGATCTGGCCACCGCTGTATTCTTCTCGAGTCTCCATTATAACTGTGGACCAAAGACCTCCACTGTTATCTGTCTAACGCTAAATGTTCCTAGCTATGATTGGCATTAACTGATTTTAGGGATCGATGTAGTGTATCCTTAAACCGCTTATACTGGCCTCCTGGTTTCCGAGCTCCCTCTGTGAATTCGCCATACAGAGCTATTTTGGGGAGTCTTGTATCTTGCATCCTCAGAATGTGGCCGCTCCATCTGAGTCAGGCCCTTGTTACTTGAGTCTCAATTGTTATACAACTCACGCGCTGAAATACTTCTGCATTCGAAACTCTGTGGAACCATCTGATGTGCATTATTTGTCTTAGGTGACGTTGTTGCGTTTGTTCAAGCTGTTTAAAATGTCGCCTGTAGGGCGTCCAGCTTTCGCTTCCGCAAAGAAGCGTTGGGAGGATTGGTAAAGAAGTGTTGGAGGAAGGAGTTGTAAAACAGCCGTTGAAAGTCGTCCAAGGCGACCAAAACCTTAAAGGTTGTCTGGTAAGATTCTGAGATGTTCCAGGGAAAAACATTGGGCTTGAATCAGCTTTGGAATGAATGTATCACTTTTGAAGGAAAGTACGGTCTTCTTTCCACGTTGCAATCTCAAAATACACGATCCAAAACAACAAAGAACTGAAAAAAAAATCCCCCAAACCCTAAACCAAATGAAAACATCGAAAACTATCAAAAAAAGAGACAAATAGACAAGGCAATATAACTTACACCTGATAAATTGAACGTAAACAGACATAAACGAAACGGCAAAGCAGCTCATAACTTAATACATCCCGAACAGCCATAAAGATACCAGGAAAGACGTACAACCTTCTCCTTCGCGAAAATGACTACCCAGAAGTAAGGTGAGGGTACACGTACACGCGATGCAATTATTCTCCATCTGATACGGATCTGTGCTGGTCCACGATCAATTATTCACGTAATTGGGTTGCAGGATTTGCAATAGGCGATCGTCCAGCCATTACGCAAGCGTTTCATTGGAAATTCGATTGGCTAACTGGAATGATAATAGTCAATTTGTAGCTTGATTTATCTTACTTAAACATTTCTAATTATGTTCCCCCTGTAACAATGGACATATTTCATTTGGTCACCGCATGGATCTAGGAAAAAATCGGTGTCTCTTTTTTCTATGGGCAACGCACGAAGGATAAATTCATTATTGCCATATATGCGGTCAAAATATTTATTACAATTTAATTGAAGATATTTATGGTGTTCGGTTGCATTGTTCGCCAGTTGAATCATACAATTTCCATTTTGAACGTTCATTGTACCATGTGGACGCTAAATCCTCTTAATTCTAACCACATCTGTGTAAAACCAAAGCAAAAAAGTATGATTATGATATAAAAAACATGAAACCTCACCCTGTTTACGAAAAATTTCTGTAATAAATTCATTGATAGGTAATGAGTGTTCTGTTTGAAAACCATACAAAATTTAATTTTTTGTTCCATCTCACAAACGGTTTTATCGAATGAAATGAATTTTGGAATATAGATCTTCATTTATTTTATGAATTTTTTTCGAACACAAGATATTACCCAGATCTTAAAGTATTCTTTATCTTTTCTCGTATAATGCACCGTTTTCAAGTACTTTGATGTTCAAAGATTAAAAAGTATCTGAATAAAACTCTGTTAAGAAGATCCACAGAGATGTGTAATGTCACAGATTTAGATAGTTATTCTGTAGGTAATCTTGTTTTTCTAGGGGTGGCACAGCTCATCATGAAAATTCAAAATGGCTATATCTTTTTATCAGGACCGAATCAGAAAAAATGGTATACGAAAAAAGTATTTCGTTTGAACTCAAAAATCTACTGTTAAAATATTTGTACGAGTCAAAGACCCTGTATATTTTCAGGGCATATTACTGCAGATATATAAGCCTCACCAGAACCCCTGTTCAAACTTTGCATGCAATTATTGAGCGAATATATCGCTACCAATCTGTGCGAATTGAATTCCATCATTAAAAAACTGTTTAGAATATTCGAGCTTTCTGTGCTATGACCAGTAGCCAGGTAAACAGTCACGAAAGAAGGGGTTTGACTAAACATAATTAATACAAATTAGTATGCCCGAAGGTAGCCTATTATCGAGTTACGAATCTGTTATACTCAGAGTGGAATTTTATGTTTCCTCCGTATACAGTTGCTCGCCTCAACTTTCAGGTGTGTATCGGGATATTATGCTGGATTTTACCTTCCCAAGAAAACTCTCAATTTTAACTACTCACAGAATTTATTTTTCTAGAACTTTTCGTCCCACCCTGTATATGGTAGGTATTTTGAAATTGATTAAATACCCTCATACTTGTTTTTTTTTTATGGAAAATAATAACTACCCTTATAATTCAAGTGATAATAAGTACCTATTAACTGTGATAACTGGGGATGCTTCTATGAATTCTTGAGTTTTTCCTGAGCCTACAGCAAACATTCTTAAAAGGCGATTATTATCTCTCTTAAAGTAGATACTATCATAGCTTGAGAACTTACGTGATTAGTACAAATTTAAGCATATCTGTAGAATTCATTGTGGAATCGCGTTATCGAGAGCCAACCCTGTGAATTTTCCAATGAATAATGCATGAAAGACCATTTCCAGAAATCAAAATTATTCGGTATTAGCATTGCTAATTATTCAACCAACGACTGCGGTGTTATGGAGTAATTAATTTTTAATAAACTCCACGAGTTTAAAGTACTAATTAATAACATTAATCATGTTCTCTACGTCTGCTGTTGAATGAATCTCTGTCCAGAGTTAAATATTAGAGATGAAGAATGATTGTGGTATCGATGATGATCATAAATGCGAATATGACCAAATGTTCGGCTTAGTGACTATGCTATCTTGTTGTTCGGCCTCATTTTCAATCCCGCTTAGGAAATATTATGATAATCTTTGAAATAACCGTTGGAAGTCTGAAATATGACTGGGTATAAGAATTTCGCACACTCTGCAACTTCCTCAAAAAAAATTATATATAGGAATATCTTTCCGGATTATATGAACGATACAGTTCGAGGTCAATCGCTGTGGAGCGTTATATTTAGTTGGTCCACATTTTTATTCATAATATTCCAGTAGATTATGCTAATTTATTATCTGTTTATTGCCATATAACCAATTAATCATTTCCCATCCAATAACAGGAATATGGATTCCGTAGGATAACTCTGAGCGTTTGAAATATCGCTAATTAATTAGAGGAAATCCAACTTTATATTCTATTATATTGTTGTTCGTCTTGTATCTTCTTGATTAATGGTTCATTGATATGGCTAATGAAGATAAATTGCTCGTTTGGTCGTAGGCATTGAAGGTATTTACCATAGTTTAGAGGTTTTTGATGCAGATAGAATTTTTCTAAGATTTAAGATCAATTGAAAAGAGTTTTTATTCCGGAAAAATTTGGATGAAATGGTAGAATAGGTGGAGAGACAATTGCAATGGGGAAATGATGATGCTGAAGACCTAATCTAACAGATTCTTATGGCTTATGACAGAATTTAGGATCTGGAAGAAGGATTGTTACAATTCTAGAACAGTACCTACTTCAGGTCGTTAGATTTAACCTCCATTCGGATCCCAGTTGAAGCATGAGTTATTAAATATGCATCTACCATACTAAAACTGCAGTAAACGAACGGAATGTCAAAAAGTCGTATATAACGATTTTCCCGTCCGTTTTTCATCCACGGGAACCTTCAAACAGATTCCGCGGGATTTGATAACCGAAAATTCAATCTTTCGCATTCCCGGGACCGGCCTTTACGAGCCGTGTGGCTTCTCGAAGCCATCGTAAATAACCGAGACGGCCAGTGGAACGCGTGTTGATAAATATGGCCCTACGGTATTATGACAGTTAATGACTTGTATTTTGACAGTTACACACGATAAATAACGAGTTAATCGCCGGATATGTTTATTCGTTCGTTGGAGTAAGACAAAAGTCGATGGGGACGGGGCATTAGCCGCGATCTCTAAATATAAAACTAACAGGTGAGGCCAGGTCCACGTGCAATAATTCAGCGTTTCGGCACTGGTTCGAAAGTCCGGCTTTTACGGCCTCGGAGAGAAGGAATCGGTTATGATCGGTAAAAATCGAGTTGCACTTGGTGAGTAATACAAACATGAGCATTTCTCCTCGAAATACAAGGACGGCTATACAAAGTGAGTCTTTGACTCGTACAAATCTTTTAACGGTAGATTCTTGAGGTCAAAAGAAACACTTTTTTCCTTTGACATTTTTTCCGAATCGGCTCTGTTTGAAAGATACAGGCTGTTGAAAAACCATTAAAAAAAAATTGTTTATAGTTCTATCTCACAAACGGTTCTATCGAATGAAATGAATTTCGGAATATAGCTTTCCATTTATTTGATGAATCTTTTTCGAACACAAGATATCACCCACGTCCTCCAGTTTTCTCATTATGACCATTACGTACCATTAAAATACCAAAAATGCAAAGAACCCAGTTTTTGAATCTAAGTTGGACGCTATCTAATGAATATTAGAAAAAAATGGTGTAGAAGAAAAGTGTTTCTTTTGTCCTAAAGAACCTACTGTTAAAATATTTGTAAAACTCAATGACTCACCATGTATTCTTTTACAGAGACGATGCATGCAGCTTATACCTAAATACGAGAAGTACCGTGGGTCAACAGAGTTAAGAAAGAGGTTACTGAAATGGCTTTGGAAGATCTGCAGTTCGAAGAGTCCACTGGCAGGGAGTTCAAAAGTCTGGATGCTCTATGTTCAAAAGTGTGGTCGTATGGAGCCTTTCTAGATGATCCACTATATACCAGTTGGGTTAAACTGTTCGGTGAGTTCCCCTGGTAGGTTTTTCGAGACGTGGCTCAATAGAGATCATCTCCGAAGATCATTGGTCATGGAAGTAAGTAGTCTCTTAGAATGGACTGGTTAGAAGGCACTCGGGGGCTCTCAAAATGATGGAAGCTTCTGTTCTGACGAACCTTCAGAGTAATTGTTTCTTATAGAGATTCATGGTCTGCACCAAACAGCTTTTGGGGCCTGGAGGTCCCACTTGGTTCACCGTTGACTCTGTGCTGTGCACAGGGACTGGAGTGAGGATTGTAATACCTCATTTCAACCAGTGACTGTTCCATACTGCAGACTGAACTGTATGCTGTTTTTGTTTGCACACACGGGAGAATCATCGCATGCTGTGACAGTCAGGGTACATTGAAATCCCTTTCTGAGGAGAAAGTCAACTCATACTCAAAGGAGAATGCAGGAGAGCTGTTTTTGAGCTCAGGCCCAGAGGACAGCCCCTCCAGTGAGAAGGCTTAACCTGGGACGACTTCCAGGGCTGCATTCAGACGGAAATCAACAAGAGACAAGATTTCTCGACCGAACACAGTCGAGGAAATATCCCCATCTAAACGAGCCTCAATTTTTTTCGAATTATATCTGGAGAGGTTGTTTCGGTAAATGAATTGTCTCATCCTACCATGCGTAATGAATTTTTATGACTAGAATTGATAGATATGGATCTTGACGATGTTCATTTCCAACAAGATGACACTTAGTGCCATACTAGGGATAAAACAATCGGACAGTTTTCAGATGTTCTCTCAGAACTGCAGTTACAAGTGGCCAGCAGGATCATGCGATTTAACTCCTCTTAACTGTTTCCTTTTTGGCTTAAGTGAAGGAGATAAGGTTTATGCTGATGTTTCTCGGTAAACTCGAGTAGTCAAAGAAGACATTGATGTTGTTTTCGATGATTCCTTCCATTTTTTTCAAAATCGCAAACACTACAATGCGCAGATTTCAGTTGAAGTTGATGAAACAGCAGAAGACACTTTATGGGGAAAAATCTTGGCAAATAATAGACTGATCTGATAAGTTTGCACCTTTTTTTTCTCGGTTCGAAACGACTAACAGAACAGTCGTCGAAATAGATGTATTGAGAGTCGAGCGAGAGTGCGTGTAATTTAGCGAAGAAGCCGCTAATTGCGAATAAAGCTGAATTATCAGCGACTATCTGTTTTATGGATTGTTCCAACTGAAACAATAAAATTGGCGCAGTGTAATTCAGAATTGGATTTGTCCGCTGACGTTATCTAGGTGGCGTTGGAAATTTATGCACCTGGCAATTATTTTATACCTTTCTCGTTGTCATCCTAACTGTAAGCCAACTTGCCACCGGTTTTATTTAGTGGCCGAGCTGCCTGGATTGTTCTTTTTCTTCTTTCGCGTGTGCGAGTCGAGGAATTCTCTCCTCCGTCTCCGAGATCAGGAAGGTATTCTCGATTTTGAGATGGCTACTCTCCGCATCCATTCGCAGTTTTTCATTCGGGAACAACTGAAGCTTGGGCCTTATGTTGATTGATGAGAATGTTCGTCTACACAGGAACAGAATCGTCAACAACCGCATAGAAATGTCTCTTAAGACCAATATTTTATCGACCGTTACTGGTATGCAATGTTACCCTAACAACACCGCTTAACTGACCCACCGCAGACATTACAATAGCTTTGGGCAAAACATTCCTCAAACTTTCATTGATAACTTCATTGACACAAGGCCTAATGAAGTAAGATATCCACAATTCCCCCAAATAAGCCAGCCCGATCCGGAACGAACCACCTAAATCATGCGCCAACATGCCAGCCTCGTCTTCCCCCGCGCGCCGACCCCGAGAGTCTCGGCGCTGTCACGTGATAAATGGTTATTAATCCTGCTAAACAGGCCGAGTAATAAATATTTGGTAATGATCGTTTAGTTGGTCGTTTAACTTCCGACATCCAGCTATGTGGTGGAGTCGGGCGACGCTGAGCGTCGAGATATTTGTGGCGGTCTCGGCATTTTTTATCCTGGACGTGTCGTGTTCCGTCGAAAATCGTATAGGAGAAATATACGGCCATTTTTCTTCGGAACAGATGTTGCGTAGGTGCTATTCCCGGTCGTTTAGTCGATAAGACGACTCGTTGAGAGATGTTGTTTTGGAGAACATCTCTATGGTTTGTTCGTTATGATCCGAATTTGTGTTTTGAAATCGGTGTACATATTCCAACGGCTGATAGGACCATTGGATGATGCCAGTTTTGGCAATTTCAATTTGAATCTTTCCTATCTCCTTGACCAGAAAGCCTGGCATCAGCTCTTGGTCTTCTTATGTCAACAGTCAACAGACTTTTGAGCGCCGCAGGAGTAAGGGACTCCAGATCACCTGGTACCAGAAAGCCTTGTCATTGCTAGCCAACGCAAAAATGGTTTGGGCCAGAATCCGAAGTAGCCCCCTGTAAGGTGAGTTACAGATGTTGTAGTGGCTCTTATAGAAGGCACAACAGACCCAGGGTTCAAAATGCAGTGTAACCTCCTAAAACTATCCTAAATCTATGATCTGAAGCACCTACGCCAAAGAAAACAATGGATGACAAGATGGCAATGAAGGTACTGCTATCTGAATTCCTTTTTGCGTCTGCCATAATGGAATGGGTTTGGTAATATTCTAAAAACTCCTTTATAAAGAACCTACTGACCAATTAGCACACGTCTGGATGTATTTCCAATGATAGAGGAAGTTTCCTGTAATCTGTGAAGACTGACACGGTGGGGACTGGGGTCAACACCCAACGTTGTCTCCAACGTTCGGGCCAACGTTGGCTCCAACGTTCGGGCCAACGTTGGCTCCAACGTTGGGCCCAATTTGAAACGTTTTCACCTGAATGATTCACACTAGGTGTAGGTGATCTTAGTCGAACGTCTGAGTAAAAAAATGTGGCAACAACTGCAACGATTTTTTTCCATTTTCGATTGTGTCTGTACCTATACCAAGTGGGGCAGTGAATCATCATCTATTGAGCGATGTTTCGAAATCGAAACCATAAATCTGCCGCCGGACCGACAAAATCTCCCATTTCCGGACAATAACCCCCCTGTTTGATCGACGTCTACCGAATCCGTCAACAAATTTGCCTGATGATGCCGTCTCTACATATTCAGATATGTAAAATCCATCCCGGTGGATCCATAGGCCTTGTCGCGGATCATCGTAGGGACAAAAGATGCCGTTCTGACAGATCGTCAGAGCCCCCTTCAATCAAACCTCTGCGATCAGTCAGAGTTGGCGCATCCTCGTCGTCGTCGTCTATTGTTTCGGGGGATGCGGACGGATAATTGCCGAATTTCGTAGTCGGAGATTGGCCACCCCGATTATGAGCGGGAAACGTCAATTTGACTTTTAAATCGGCGACGGGTGGAAATTGAGTCGGGGAATTTTTCGATGGTCGGTAGGCTCGTGTGTATGGGGGTAACGTCGATGAAATTGACTGTCGGAAGTGCTCGAGTTTCGATTGGTAGGGGTGAAAAATTGTTCGTTATGAGCGTACGTGAAAGAGAGATATCTGACACAGTTCACAAGAAATTTTGTGTTTTCCAGTTCACTTTGACAACCATTCGCTCAAGGAACTTTTAACTGAACCCAACTTTTTGGGAATTTTTCGAAGGTCATCTTTCGAGTAGATTAATCTTCCAGAAAAATTATCGTAGATCTGAACGTGATACATATTCTGAAAGAGCAACTCTTCTAATATTGAATCTGAGAATCTCATCCATCTCGGCATAACCGTTCGATCTTGAAGAAGTTTTAACTGAACCCAAATTTTTTGGGAATTTTTCGAAGGTCATCTTTCGAGTAGATTAATCTTCCAGGGAAATTATCGAAGATCTAAACGTGATACATATTCTGAAAGAGCAACTCTTCTAGTATTAAATCTGAGAATCTCATCCATCTCGGCATAACCGTTCGATCTTGAAGAAGTTTTAACTGAACCCAACTTTTTGGGAATTTTTAGAAGGTCATCTCTCGAGTAGATTAATCTTTCAGGAAAATCATAGTAGATCCAAACGTGATACATATTCTGAAAGAGCAATTCTTCTAGTAATTAATCTGAGAATTTCATCCATTTCGGCACAACTGTTCGCTCTTGAGGAAGTTTTAAGTGAACCCAACTTTTTGGGAATTTTTCGAGGGTCATCTTTCGAGTAGATTAATCTTTCAGGAAAATTATCATAGATCTAAAAGTGATACATATTCTGAAATAGCAACTCTTCTAGTAATAAATCTGGGAATTTCATCCATTTCGGCACAACCGTTCGGTCTTGAGGAAGTTTTAACTGAACCCAACTTTTTGGAAATTTTTGGAAGGTCATCTTTCAAGTCGATTAATCTTCCAGGAAAATTATCGTAGATCTAAACGTGATACATATTCTGAAAGAGCAATTCTTCTAGTGATAGATCTGAGAATTTCATCCATTTCGGCAGAACCGTTCGGTCTTGAGGAAGTTTTAACTGAACCCAACTTTTTGGGAATTTTTCGAAGGTCATCTTTCGGGAAATTTCTCTTCCAGGAAAATTATCGTAGTTCTAAACGTGATACATATTCTGAAAGAGCAACTCTTCTAGTAATAAATCTGAGAATTTCATCCATTTCGGCACAACCGTTCGGTCTTGAGGAAGTTTTAACTGAACCCAACTTTTTGGGAATTTTTCGAAGGTCATCTTTCGGGAAATTTCTCTTCCAGGAAAATTATCGTAGTTCTAAACGTGATACATATTCTGAAAGAGCAACTCTTCTAGTAATAAATCTGAGAATTTCATCCATTTCGGCACAACCGTTCGGTCTTGAGCAAGTTTTAACTGAACGAATTCTCAAAGTGAAATTCGCAATCTTTGAAAATACCATCTCCAAGTTGAAAGTTTAAACGAAGGGAGATAGGCTTTCGAATTTGCTTGCAATAGATTCAGCGTCTTCGAGAACCTATATCTTCATACCACAATTTCAAATATCTGGCCTGCTCTGGAAATACATTCCTAATAAAATAGTATAGTAAAATTTGCATCGTAATTCACCAGAGGTAAAAGTGAGTTGTAGTACTTATGAAACTACATTGTATGGGTCAATTCGAATTCGTTAAGTATTATTTACATACAAGGTGTAGGTATATTAAGCAATAAAAGGTACAAGCCTACTTTGTATCATTTTCCTACGGAATTGACTGACGTATTTGCACTTCATTTGTTGGACTAGGGAACGGAAGAATATTGAATACTTGGCTTTTCAGGTTTTTTCTCAATTTAATTGAATTATTAATTTCGCAAATGGAATAATTGGCTATATTATACTCAAGGATGCGGGAACCAATTTTAATGACGAGATTTTTCATTTATATGCAGGAAAAATTAAGATCATTGGTGTTGTTGCTTCAAAAAGCAGAAGAGGAAATACACGTTAGATAAAAAACTGATCTCCATTTATATTGCGATATTTCCATTTAAATTAATCGAGAATTAAATATCGGTCAGCGATTTCCGATCAATGAGTAGAATCATCTGTTTGTTGGTGTAATTAAATATGTTATAATAAAACGACAGAGAATTTCCAACTCGACAACTCCGCTATACTAACAAGTTTGTCATTAGTCCCATCGACAGTTGTTAACGATGAAATATGAACTATAATCACTCCAATCTGAACGGAAAAGAATCGACACCAGGTGAATCCTCTTTCAGCAAGGAGAAATTGTTCGATTGAGTGATAACAATGATGGTCTCTGCTCACCCACATATCATTACGCATTACGTATGCAATAAATACCATCATCGCTAACTGTCGTTAATCGTTAGATAGATAAAGATCGGCGGAAATTAACCTGGGTGAGCTAATTACGTCCTGTGTTGGAATTTCAATGTTTTTTATGGCCACCGTTGCGAATTGCCTTCAATTCAAATTAGAGACTTTGTTGTGTCGAATGCAAATTCAGTTAGACGTCGAAGAATTCGATGAAACCGTTTGTGAGATAGAACCAAAAATAATATTTTTTTTTATTTTTCAACAGCCTGTATCTTTCAAACCGAGCCGATTCGTAAAAAATGCTAAAGGAAAAAAGTGTTTCTTTCGACCTGAAGAATCTACTGTGAAAATGTTCGATCGACCCGAATTTTTCGGACACCTGGTCCCAGAGAACCACCCAGCGGCGTTCGTAGAGCGTCTGATGAACCCGAATAGCAGCGCGACATTTCTCCCATCAGATTTCATCCTTCCCGCCGTCCCGACCGCGCTTATCAGATCGAGAATTAACATTTTATCGGACTCCGCCGATCTCCACACAATTATTTTTCCCTAATTCTCGGATATTTGTATATCTGGTAGCGTTAACGCGGCCGTACCCGTCGTATAAATAACAGAAATCGTACCTAATGCCCCTTTCTTCTGGTTAATTGGGACCCGTAGGTGAGCACGCATGAAGGAATTGGTGGATCTGGAGGAGAGACGGCAAATTAGGAGAGCATATGGCCGGTATTCAAGGTGACAGGGCTCCGTCTCATTAGTGAAGGGTTCGGGATCTATGTAATGAGCTGGTTCCTAGGTATGTTTCGCGTTTTAATAACCTTCCAGGGCGTTTCCTCCAAGGTCCTGGTTCCGGAAGTGACATAATTAGTGATCATTGTTCGATTGGACACTGATATAAAGCTTTTTGGCTAGGAGATGTCACAAAATCATCTGCTGTTCGGGTTCCTAAGAAGGCTCATTGAAAAGTTATAAGACTTCTTTGTAAGGGGACACGACCAAATTTTATTCGATTTCCTCCTCTGTCCCATAGAATGTCTGCTCAGGTTTCTGGTTATCGATTTTACGCATCTCTAGCTATGAGGGATGAGTGAGAAAATAAGGTTCAGGTGCATCTCTTCTCGAAAAATACCTCTGTGAAATTTCATTGGTTCATCTTGGTCCTACTGTTAAAGAATTTAATGAATCCATAACCAAGTCTTCATCTTTGAAGTATCATAACTCCTCAACGAAGCAGACATACCTCCATGGCAGTTTTTCGTCTCATTTTGAGGTCTCGAATTCTGAACCTATATCCAAATTTAGTCTCATTAATCCTGGGGCAATCTGTATAAGTTCCCATCAACATCAAAAATGATTTATCTGCACTTTTATCTGAAACTATCTGACGTAAATAGAGAAAGCACTGTTGTCAAATCCTTTAAAGCATCATCAGCTGAACGTTTCTCATAATAGACAATATGGAAATCCCACAAATTGTTCATTAAAGTCTCAACAATCCAAGAAACAACCCTAGAAGCAGAGACAAGTCCCCATTAGAAGGGAAGACATGATAAATTATTCCTCAGTCGACTATATATGAAACTATGCTGTGTTAAATAAGAATTGTCATCGGTAGGGACAAAAACAATCGGCCAAAAGAAAGACGGGAAGGCATAGCCAACTGGATGGATGAGATATTGCCTGGGTTTATGTCGACGACAACGGTTAAATGGCAATTTGGAATTCTTGTATAATATGCCGTATAATGGTTAAGTGGAAAATGAGAGAGATGACGGAGGGAGAGAGAGAGGATCAGAGTCTTTCGGAAATTGATGATGAGTTCGATGGTGAAGTGAGAGAATTCTTTTCGGTTGTTTGTTCGTCTGTGTTCGGTGTTGGCCCATGGAATCACAGATTTGTCCTCTTTGATTCGGAAAAAAATGATTAAGGTGTTTCTTTTCACCTGGAGAATCTACTGTTGAAATATTTGTACGACTCAAAGACTCACCCTGAATATTCTACAGTAGAATCCGCTTATAATGACATTGAGGGGAAATGAAAAACACGTCATAATAACCGGAAGTCACAAAAAGCAAAATTGATGATATTTTTTATGGATTCAATTTGAGAGAAAAACGACAAATTATATGTTTCCTTTATTGAAAAAATTTAAAATTATCAGCTAAATATGAAGAACTTTTTCGTTTTTACAAAAAAATCTGATATATCTCGTATCGTATCAAACCTCGTCGCATGAAAAGGGGTGGGGTGGCTTGAGAAAACGATCGAGATGTCACTATAACCGGATAAATTTTCTACAAATAATGGTGTTGTATCTGAAATCATGTCATTGTAAGCGACATGTCATTATAAGCGAAGTCATTAAATCCGAACCCTGTTGTAAGGAGTTTTGAATGAAACCAAACTTAACACTGCAATTGCGTCATAATAAGCGATTGGTCAATATAGCCGGCGTCATAATAATCGGATTCTACTGTATATGTGTTTTTCCGTGAGTCTCTCCTTTCTTCAACAACTGCTCAAATTAGAATCTGTGCTAGTTGTCGCTTTCTTACTATCTTTTCCACATATTATGGTCTATGAAACCAACATAGCCTTCATTTTCAAGCAATTTCTGCGACTCTGTCAGTTTATATATACAGTGGGGCATATCATGCTGCTTAAATGAAGCCCCTACAAGCTTATCGATGGAATTTGTTTTGTTTGGAGTGCTGTGGAGGTCCAAATTGTCTCCTTTTGACCTTTAGAAGGCTATTACTGATCTTCATTTTCACAAATAATACGTGTTTGGGACATTCTCTAACTTAGAGCAGTTAATCTTTTTTTCTGCACATCTTACTTGGAAAATTTCGTATGGAATACTTGAAGATATTAGAGTAAAACACAACTCCCAGTATTGATTTATATTATTCTTATGATTCGGACTAATCCATAGGTATATCCTTCCTTTATCGTGTTATAATATAAAGGTATGTACCTACAACTTCGGCATCTATCTCTCTCTGTCCCTAAGAATAGGTACATTTAGTGACACGGCAGTTAATTGCAATTTAGTCCCTCCGATTCAGGGTCCATTGTCCCTTTCCCTTCCCCCCTACGTCCCTACCCAATTATATTCCTACGCGCGACGTTGCCGCATAAATCATCGTTTCCGAAATAAACTGCCCAATTTAGAGTCGATCGCGAAATTAAGACTTGACAGACGATTTTCCACTCTATTATTAAGCGCCTTTGGTCGGATCACAGGGAGAGGACTAATGGCCGTTCGGGACGGCTACTAGGAGCTAATAAAGCGAGCCATAAATACACAAAAATGTCCGGCGGTTCGCGATAAATCTGGGCAGCGCTGCCACCGGTCGGCTTCGGCTTTGTTTTTGAAATTTTCGGCATAACTCATCGATATGCGACAGCAATTATGACCGGCCAGGGGGAGAGGGGATGGTTTTCTATGTTGGAGTCAGTGCCGTGGACGAAAATAAGAATATTAGTTTGAAAATTGGCAACACTGCTGCGGGATGACAGTTGGTTTGACGTTCCAAAGCCGTTTAGGTTTCAGATTGATATACAGGGTCTCTGACTCGTACAAATTTTTAACAGTAGATTCTTGAGGTCAAAATAAACACCTTTTTCCTTTACCATTATTTCCGAATCAGCACGGTTTGAAAGATACAGGCTGTTGAAAAACCATAGAAAAATGTTATTTTATGGACACTTATGAGTATACAGTATTGATTATTGAGGTCAAAAGAAACACTTTTTTCCTTTAACATTCTTTCTGACTCGATTCGGTTTAAAAGATATAGGCTGTTGAATATCCACAAAAAATTTTAAGTTCTATCTCACAAAAGGTTTTATCGAATGAAATGAATTTCGGAATATAGTTTTTCATTCATTTTATGAATCTTTTTCGAACACAAGATATCACCCACGTCTTCCAATTTTCTTATTATGACAATTAAGTACCATAAAAATATAAAAAATTCAAAGAACCCAACTCTTGAAACCAAGTTGGACGCCATATAATGAATATTTGAAAGTTTCTTAAAAAAAAATTCTTCTTCTTCTTTTCTTGTATAATGCGCCTTTTTCGAGTAATTTGATGTTCAAAAATTAAAGTATCTGTGCAATTTGGGAAACTGGGTACTTTGGCTGAATGCAACTCTGTTTAAAAGATCCACAGATGTGTTGAGTCACAGATTCAGTTAGTTATTTTGAAGGTAATTATGTTTCTTCAGGGGTGGTACAGCTCATTATGAAAACTTGAAATGGCTATATCTTTTTTATCAGGGCCGAATAGGAAAAAATTATATGGGAAAGAAGTGTTTCTTTTGTCCTCAAGAATCTACTGTTAAAATATTTGTACTAGTCAAAGACTCACTCACTATGAAATTTGCATAGTCTTTTCTATCTGAACAATTCAAGGGAAGAATTATTGGGACAGTTTGAGCTCCTTCATGAAATGATGAAGAAAGAGATAAATTATAAACTTTTACTGCGGACAGACTGAGAGATGATAAAGGTTTTTTTACTGAGAAATAGATATAATAAGTAACGACACTTTAGGAGTTACCTGGCATTGTCATGCCCCTTCAAATACTACTCAACAGTATTGAGAACTTTTCAAAAGTAATTTTCGACCTCTACAAAATTGTAGTTTTTCACTCCATATCTTATAGTTTACTTATCATTAGCCATATGAGCCTGAAATGAATTAAAGGTTTCATTCACGAAAAATCGATATTTTTCCCATTTTTTCGTTATGTGGGAATAAATTTTATTCACAAATCTTCCCGAATGAATTCCTCACGCTGCAGTAAAGTCCCCATCAAAATCTGATTCGGGAGTAAACATATCCCTGTCCAGATATACGCAGACACGCCGCACAACTCTCCTCCGCCCGACCGCTGATGATAGCCAATAAAGTCGAAACGGTGATTTTAGCCGGGCCGAGTGCTCGACTCCCGAACGATGTTCGACTGTTAACAACAACACCTTCCCCGTAAAACCTCCCTTTTTCAGCGACGTAATATGGCGTTTATTTATTATCTCGTTTCGAGTTGAATGCCTCCGAGGGGAGATAATGAGAGGTTGTACAATGTAGGGCCTTCAAATAGCGGTTTAGAAGTTAAACAGCTTTCTCGTCGGTGGGGACGGACGATAAGCCCGATTGAATGGATGTACTTTTGCATTATTAAGTTGGTATTGTCGCGCTGGCTCGAGATAAGGGGTACTTTGACTATTAATCCGCGGTCTGCGAGCCCGTTATAGGAGCTTTCGCCGATTTTCTAATGTTCATTTGGAAGAGAGGATACGTTTACCTACTTTATCGAAACGAGAAGTTAGTGGAGGGAAATTTGGATAGGAATGGCAACGTCGTCTAGCCTAACAAGATTTTTTTGAACTTTCTTCAATTTCGAATCCTTAAAATGAGTCGATCGGAAAAGAGCATGGTAGGATATTTGTTTGGAAGGTACCTGGTTCCTATTTCTTCTAAATTCCACCAGTGGTCATCGAAAAAGAACCCTGGACAAGAAAGATTTTTTTTTTATTCGTTTATTCGTAGATGAACCGTAACGGACACATGATTGTCTTTCATTCAAAGGTAGAGAATCGAAGGATTTTAACGAGAATTTGAAGAAAGACTTCGTCAAGAAGTCTATGAATTTTTGGCAATTGACTTTTTGTGTTGAAACACTATATAAACGTCAACTAGCTTCTGGACGAGACTTTCATGCATTAAAGACACTTTTTCTGAACGCTCTACGTATGGTTTTTGCAAATATAATGGGTAAATATAGGTATCTATCAAATGAGCACAGATATCATATCACAGACAGAATATTCTCCATGATTCTGTCATGAAACGTCAGAATCTAACCATGAAAGTCAGAATCTAACTATAAAAGTCAGAATTTAACCAATTATTTCATCTGGATCAACTTTTTCTCCAACCGAAGGTAATACTGTTGTACCTACTCATTTATACTATATAATTATTATAGATAGGTATTTGACTGATGCTAACTATGACAACTATTGAAGGGTTTAATATAAACCAGGGCAACCAGGCAAAATTTTTCAGATTTTGTACTAGAATCTAAATGTAATAAGTACATACATCATCTATATAAAATGAATCAGACTTCAAATGAAACTACCCACAAGGTGGATTTTCTGACCAAGTCAGCCAAGTCCAATTCACGAAACTGCCAAGCACATAATACATACAAGGTGAGTCTTTGACTCGTATGGAAATATTTCAACAGTAGATTATTGAGGTCAAAAGAAACACTTTTTTCCTATAGGTACCACTCTTTTGGATTCAGCCCTGATAAAAAGATATAGCTATTTTAAGTTTTCATAATAGGCTGTGCCACCCCTGGAAAATTAAAATCACCTTCAGGATAATTAGCTGAATCTGTGACACTACACATCTGTGGATCTTTCAGACAGAGTTGTATTTAGCCAAAGTACCCAAATTTTCGCATTATTCGAGGAAATATGAAGAATACACACAATTTTTTTCAATTTTTGTTATTTTTGTGGTACGTGATGGTCATAATGAGGAAACTAGAAGACGTGGGTGATATCTTGTGTTCGAAAAAAATTCATCAAATAAACGAAAAACTATATTCCAAAATCCATCACATTCGATAAAACCGTTTGTGAGATAGAACTAAAAATAATATTTTTTATGGTTTTTCAACAGCCTGTATCTTTTAAACCGAGTCGATTCGGAAAAAATGATAAAGGAAAAAAGTGTTTCTTTTGACCTCAAGAATCTATAATGTATACTCATCTGATGAAACTCACAATTGCTTATTCTTATACCAACTGGCAAATTAAGTGATGCAGCCATATATTTATGAAACTTCTCTCTATACAAATGAACAAGTTTCACTTTGTTCGATAATGAAAAGTGATCAACGTTTTACGTGTGAAACTGTAGTTTTGATGAGAATACCTTAGTTTAGATGAAACTTCGATTGGCAGTTTTGGCAGCCAATAATCGAGTTATACAGGTAGAATTTAGCCTATCGACTGTTTTGGCTCATATTTTCTCGTGTATGACAATAAGACACTCACCAGCGTTCATGTTGGGCACACCGAAAGGCGTAGGACCGGGAAACATGTTGCCAGGGGTACCAAAAGGATTCACCATGCTCTGATGGGACCAGTTGGGGTGCGCCGCTTGGTAAACGGCCGCGGCCAGGGCGGAGAACGGCGTTGGCCGTATCGGACCTTGCGAACTTAGCATACCTTCGGCACAATTAACGTCCTTATTGTTGTTACTCGAGTCCCTTTGGCTGCTAAACTCGCCATTGTCTTTAACCGGACTGTCCGATTCCAACTTAACCTCAGTTTCCAGGTCTTCGACGTCCACTATGGAGTCCTCCTGGTTGGAGTCGTACTCCTCGTCCGACGAATGCGGCCGGGAGGCCACGTTGGAGGAGGCCGAGGGCGAAACGGACCTGGCCGGCCGAGTATCGGCCAAGAGCGACGCGACACTGAAACTTATATGGCCGTTCTTGGCCGTCAATTGCTGCTGCACATGGTTGCTGCTAGACTTGTCGCCGGGATTCTGCATGGTGTCCCCGTCCTTGGCCTCCAGTTGATCCAGATTTTGGACAGTCATAATTCGAGCACTCTCGATCTGTTTACTCAGCATCAAACCTCACTTTCCGACGTTCGACTGACTGCAAAGACACATTTTCGCGGATGCGACTACGTAACGGGCTAAATCGAGTCGCCCAGGCAATACTAATCGACTAACTGACGGCCAACTCGCGTAGTAACTCGCGGGGCGTGGCCTCGGCGGGGGTGTGGCCTGAAACGACCCTCCTCGTTGATAAGTGAGCTATTACCCTTATCGACGAATCGAAACGGCTTGAGGGCAGCGGACCAGACAAACGTTGGTGGAAAGGTGGACGGGGAGAAGTCAGACGGTCCGATACTTGCCTGGTGGGCTTCATTTACCTTTGGCTCCTCTTGTAAGCTTTTGTTATTACTTACTGCAGCCTTTAAGTGCTTGTTCGGTCATTTCGAACCGGCCTTTCAAATTGATATAACTTAATTAGGAACACCGAGCCGACTGCCGATGGTGGAGCCTTCAGTTATTTCGGAGTTGTTAATTTTTTACGTCCCGGGACGCCGTTCGTTTGTTTGCGCCCGAGGGGAACCAAAGCGGCGGGGTTGGCTGGGAGATCTTTAAATTGTTTTAATTGTGTATTGACGTTTCAAATGGGATTTAGGATCGTTCGTTGGTTCACTTACTTCGTTATGTTTGCCGAGTCGATAAAGCTGTTAACTGGCTTCGCGTGGTCCCCCCTGTCTGCTTGGATACACTCCCTGTATACTCTGTCGGCTAATTAAGCGTGGTTTTATTCCCTGTCATTTGGCAGCCAGTGAAATCTGTATCGGATGACTGCTCGATGGATTCTGTATGTCCGTCAGGGTACATTTAACATCAACATCTTCATCAGAGTTCAATTGTGAGAGACTCTCAGATGTAGTCACAGAATGGGGGCTAAAATTCGTGGTTGACAACACGAAATCTCAAGTTTCAGAAGGCTCTACCTCAAACTCAAAAGTGAATTGTCAATCCTAACGAGAAGGCTTTGGTTTACCTTGAAGTTACATCTACTAACCTAACCTTACCTTAGCTAAACTAATTAACTGTTCTAGTTCTGAGTTCAGAGCTAGCCTACCGCGAATTCAAATTTACAAACATAACTCGAAGGCCAACTCACAAAATAGTCCTCTGAACTGATCTATTACCTAATACATCTCATTATTAAAGAGCTCTCACCTGAAAAGCAAATGCCAGTTCTGAATTGAAAACTAGCCTATACTACAAATTCGAATTTACTAATCTAACTCGAAGGCTACCTCAAAAAATAGTTCTCTGAACTAACCTAACCTAATATGTACTTCTGATTATTCAAAAACTCTCACCTGAAGAGCAAATGCCAGTTCTGAATTGAAAGCTAGCCTATACTACCTATACTACAAATTCTAATTTACTAATCTAACCCGAAGGCTACCTCAAAAAATAGTTCTCTGAACTAACCTAACCTAAATACATCTCATTATTTAAAAGCTCTCACCTGAAGAGCAAATGCCAGTTCTGAATTGAAAGCCAGCCTATACTTCAAATTCCAATTTACTAATCTAACCCGAAGGCTACCTCAAAAATAGTTCTCTAAACTAACCTAACCTAAATACATCTCATTATTTAGAAGCTCTCACCTGAAGAGCAAATGCCAGTTCTGAATGAAAAGGTAGTCTATACTTCTAATTCTAATTTACTAATCTAACCCGAAGGCTACCTCTAAAAATAGTCCTCTGAACTAACCTAACCCAATACATTCCATTATTAAAAAGCTCTCACCTGAAAAGCAAATGCCAGTTCTGAATTGATAGCTAGCCTATATTACAAATTCGAATTCACTAATCTAACCCAAAGGCTACCTAAAAAAATAGTTCTCTGAACTAACCTAACCTAAATACATCTCATTATTTAAAAGCTCTCACCTGAAGAGCAAATGCCAGTTCTGAATTAAAAGCTAGCCTATACTACAAATTCTAATTTACTAATCTAACCCGAAGGCTACCTCAAAAAATAGTCCTCTGAACTAACCTAACCTAAATACATCTCATTATTTAAAAGCTCTCACCTGAAGAGCAAATGCCAGTTCTGAATGAAAAGGTTGTCTATACTTCTAATTATAATTTACTAATCTAACCCGAAGGCTACCTGTAAAAATAGTCTTCTGAACTAACCTAACCCAATACATCTCATTATTAAAAAGCTCTCACCTGAAAAGCAAATGACAGTTCTGAATTGAAAGCTAGCTTATACTACAAATTCGAATTTACTAATCTAACCCAAAGGCTACCTAAAAAAATAGTTCTCTGAACTAACCTAACCTGAACCCTCTCATCATTAAAAAGCGAATTCACATAAAATACCATCAGTTCTGAGTTCAAAGCTAGCCAACTACAAATTCGAATTTACTAACCTAACCTAACCCAAAGGCTGATTTTCCAAGTTGATCTTGTTTCAAATAGACTTCCCCATATCTTAAGGCAGCCAAATGCCCAAGGAATATAGTCATATTTCTATTGGGCATTTGGAGCTACTTAGACAAATGCAGCCAAATGCCCAACATAAATGAAAAGTCATAGTTATAATTTGTTGGGCAATTATCTACCTAGAGTCGGTGTAGTTGCTTGTATAGTCAGACTATCTCAAAGTCGAATTGACTACTAACTTAAATTACCCCCTTTGTACTTAACCTAATTAAAGCCTCTTCTAATACGAGCGGAGGTTGAGTTGTCCAAAAATCTGTTTGGAGAAGTCAAACCTAAAAAAAACTAACATAAAAGGCCAATTCTAAGGCCGGAGAGGCGGCCTACTGCAGTGCTACAGAATGTGACTGCCTCTTGGTGGTTGCGTATGAGTTAGTCACATTCTGCAGCCACTGTATGCGTCCGAAGCACTAGCGAAACCATACCTCAACCTAACCTAACTTTACTCGATCTAATGAAGGCCTATTCTTACCTGGAGAATGATCCACCCAAGAATTAACCATTTAAAAGTTGTAAGTAGGTATTATACCCACCTGATTTGAAAGCGATATTAGATCTATACGTGTAAAAAGAGACTGGAATAACATATCGATATCGAGTAAATATCAATTAGGCGAGTAAATAAAAGGCCGGATAATTTTTAACGACGAGTATCGTAATATAATAGGCGTCAGGACCCCCGAGAACCGAGTGGTACGAATTCCCCAATTAAAACTGCCCGCCAGAATCCGGACTGGTACGAAAAAAAGTGACGAATGCGCTCCGGGACAATAAACAATAACAGGACGACCGGACGAATGCGACTTTTTCGATCGGGGGACACGTAACGAACGCGTCTATTAGTGAGATATATAAAATTCATTCCTGTCGGTGATGTCTAAGCCATTAATTATTTTCGATTCGATTCGTTATTTGTTACCGTCTCGGTTTTAGGATTCTGCGAATGGCGACGGACGACGATGCTTTTTTGTCGGCGGCGCGAACGGCCCAGACAGAGACAGAGCTAGTCCTGACACAGTATCTCGACGAAAAAACGCAAATATTTGGTGACTTATATATTTTAATGAGTCCCTGCAAATTGGTAGCTGCTCATTCCGCGACCAGAAGTCGGAATTGAAGATGTGATCAATGAGGCGCAGGCTCGGATCGAGGCGGATTCCGAACTGCGAAGTTTGAGCTGGGAAAGAGCCCTTCTTCTCTTTCGCTTCGTTATTTACAACAAGATGTGCCCACCTGCTGATCATAACGCATTTTATTCACTAATCTTCACTTATTTCACTCCCCTCCACTCCACTCCACTCCACTCCACTCCACTCCACTCCACTCCACTCCACTCCACTCCACTCCACTCCACTCCACTCCACTCCACTCCACTCCACTCCACTCCACTCCACTCCACTCCACTCCACTCCACTGCACTCCACTCCACTCCACTCCACTCCACTGCACTCCACTCCACTCCACTCCACTCCACTCCACTCCACTCCACTCCACTCCACTCCACTCCACTCCAGACCACTCCACTCCACTCCAGACCACTCCACTCCACTCCACTCCACTCCACTCCACTCCACTCCACTCCACTCCACCCCACTCCACTCCACTCCACTCCACTCCACTCCACACCACTCCACTCCACTCCACTCCACTCCACTCCACTCCACTCCACTCCACTCCTCTCCACACCACACCACTCCACTCCACTCCACTCCACTCCACTCCACTCCACTCCACTCCACTCCACTCCACTCCACTCCACTCCACTCCACTCCTCTCCACTCCACTTTCAATCAACTTCACTCTACTCCACTCCACTTTCAATCAACTCCACTCCACTCTACTCCACTCCACTTTCAATCAACTTCACTCCACTCCACTCCACTTTCAATCAACTTCACTACACTCCATTCCACTCCACTCCACTCCACTCTACTCCACTTCACTCCACTCCACTCCACAATTCAAATCCACCCCAATCTAATCCACTACACACTAATACACTCCTTTCTTTACTCCACCCCACTCCTTCATTGCCTCCTTTCCTTTCTTCTTTACTCAACTCCACTCCACTCCCCCCTTTGCTCCTTTCCTTTCCTCTTTACTACACTCCACTGGCCCACTTCACTCTATTCTTCTTTACTCCACTCCCCTCTTTACTCCATTCCTCTCTTCACTCCACTCCTTCTTTGACTCATTTCCTCTACCCTTAACTCCACTCCTCTCTAATCTTTCCAAGCCATTAAGACCCACTCCACTCCACTCACACACTATTTAGGGTGCTTTGGTAGTCTAAACCTTTTTTTAAAAGTCCCCTTTATAACCGTCAAAGTCTTATATGAAACTAGATCAAATTTATGTTCAGGTGGCATGCAAATAAATCAAAAAACCCCAAATTAATCAGACATTTCATTCAGGTAATACCTTTATATAGATAAGAGAATTTCTGCAATTTTAGCAAGTACAAGTGTTGTATTTTTGGAAATTTGTTTTAGCCGAGCAGCGCAGTCGTTGTATCACCTGGAATACGGAGAGTACGGCCCTGCCGGACCATAGAAAAAGCAATTCGTTTTCGAATTGGTTTCGCCGATGCCACTTGCAATTAGATATAATGATCACTTAATTGTGAGTTATCGTGCTTGTTAAAACAGCCGGTTGTCTCATATTGGCGTTATCGATTGTGCTTTTTCGACAATAACCGCGAAGATTATACCAGGTTTTGTCAAGGTTTTCCTTGCGGATGAATGTTTCGAGATTTTTGGTACATTTTCAGATACTAGAAGGTGACCTATTTGCGCCACCTGTCCGCGTCACCAGTAAGCAACCTCGCCAAAGGTCCCTTGAGGTGCTTGATGATGATAACCCCTTGTAAGTTACTCACCAGCTCCTGATTCAATTACTTTTTTGAAGTGAGTGTTGAATTCCCAAAAGATGGTGTCAGTTAAAAAATTGTCAAGACTGAAGGGTTGCGCAGAGCTTGATGAAATTTCGAGATTTATTACTAGAAGCTTTCTACCCGCGCTTTTCACCCAAACCCAAGCTTTCCACCTGCTCTTTTCACACCGAAGTTCGATGAAATTTCGAGATTTATTACAAGAAAAGTTATTACTAGAAGAGTTGGCTTTGAATTTGAACTCCATGTCAAAATTGCCCCTGTAGAAACTCAGAAGAATGTTATGGATTCGTATCTCGAATGATGACGCCTATATATGTGCGCCTATTTCATCTATTACATACCTATCTATCTACACATTGATATTCTCGTAGGTCTCTAACATTCTTATTAAAACTTGGAGAAAGACCCTTCGTTTCAAGACGATCGTATTTTAATGACACTCAGCATCCCGAACGGTCGCTTAATTGGAATCGTTCGTGGCTTCATTTTATCCGTCAACCGAATTTTTAACACATCCAGACCAGATCGCATCTCGTTACGGAGCCAAAAATCAACAATTAGGCGCTTTGGCTCTACGAAATAGAGCAACGCAAACGGTCGCTTATAAAACGGAATCGACCTTTCGAAGAATGAGCCCGTTGTGGACGGAGGTGAGACTCATTACCAGATGAGCGATCAGATCGATCAGATAAGGGGTCCTCAGACGGAGAACCACCGAGTCAGACTGATTTAATAAGAACCGCATGTTTGTCATTTATATCCCAGAAATTTAATATACAATTAGCACTTGCATGTTATGAGGTCTTCGGATATGGAAGCTGGCTGTATCGGGTTACCAAATCTGCGAACATGTGATACTAATTTAGGGACTGTATACGATGGAGCAAATTGGCCACCAGAAGTGCACGATTTGTCACGTTTCCTGGCATGAGCTGATTTTTTTCGCTAATTGTAACTCAATCTATTGGCGATTGGGCTAGAAGAATGATGAAAAAATTGATGTGAGTTCGTAAACAGGCCGGTCGTCCATCCAGGCGCTGAACTCGCCAAACGATGCTTGGTTCTCTGAAAAAAAATCATATTCCCAATACTTCAAGAAATATACACTACGCAAAAAAATTTATGTTCTCTCGTGAAGGTTTTGAACGAAAGAAGACACATTAAATGGAAGAAAAATTCAGGATTTCACCGAATCTTATGTGAAAGAAGAGAAATGAACAATTTTCAAAATACTGAAATGCTGATAAGTGATTTATACTTGGTATTTCCACCCCTTGCGTTAATTACAGCTCGGCAACCACGGTTCATACTCAAAATGAGTGAGAGTCAAAATGTTCTAATCTAATCCTTCCCAGATTTCTCCGAGTTGGATTCTTAAGTCATTAAGAGTATAGCTGGATGATTTTCTGAACTTCTCAGCCTTCTATTGAGGTTGTCCCAAACCTGCTCAATCGGATTGAAATCTGGACTTCTTGCTGGCCATTCCATTCGAGAGACTTCAACCTCTTCAAGGTACTCCTGAACGATGCGCGCACGATGGGGTCTGGCATTATCGTCCATAAAAATGAAATTTTCACCAATGTATGGGACAACTGGCACTACATGCTCTTCAAGAATGTTCCTTATATACTTATCAGCATTCATAGCTCCATTATCAACGACCACTAGGTCTGTGCGAGCAGTCAAAGATATTCCACCCCATACCATAATCGATCCTCCCCCGAAACCAGTAGTATTCAGGAAATTGCACTGAGCATATCTTTCATGTGGACGTCTGTATACAAGGGAACGTCGATCACAATGGTAGAGGCAGAATCTTGACTCATCTGTGAAAAGAACTCTTTCCCAATCGGCCTCTTCCCAATGGATATGCTCTCTCGCAAAATCCAAACGCGCCCTTCGATGGGCTGGGGTAAGAGCTGGTCCTCTTGCCGCGACACGAGGCCTCAAATCATATTCTCTGAGGCGATTTCTTATTGTCTGAGTGCTAATTTGCACCTCATGAGTTTGCTCAAGCTGAATTTGAAGGAGGCGAGCGGTTGCAAGCCGTTGTCTCAACGAAGAAACTCTCAAGTAACGTTCTTGAATGGCAGTTGTTACCCGTGGTCTACCCTGTCCTGGTCTTCGGACATTCATACCCGTCTCCCTGAATCGCTGCAACATTTTGGACACACTTGTATGGGAAACTCCAAACCTTTCTGCAATTCTTGTGTATGTCCACCCTTCTTCTCGCAAAACTACCGCTTGGGCACATTCCTCTTGGGTCAAATTGCGTGTTTCGCGTTGCATAGCGATCGAGTGTAGAAAATCAAACGAAAGAAAAACTATTGATCGCTAGAATTGATCGAGAACAACTGATTTTAGAATGGAGCCAATACATTCAAAATCTGATAATATCATCTTTTTTATTCCTGCTGGGAAAAACATCTGTATTGAAGAAAACCGTTGAAAGTGGATAACATATGCATTCATAATTCAGATAAAAATAATTATCATTGAGAACACCTTCAGTTGTAGAATAAATTTGAGATTTCCATAATGTGCCTTAATTTTTTTGCGCAGTGTATTTTCCCAAAACATCGTAAGCCTCGATTACTAACTGTGTTTTGGCAAAGATGTGTCGAACAAATTCTCATAATCAATCTGTATTCTAGATTATTCCTTCTAACCGTAAGAATAAATTGCTTCCGTCATATCCAACAACTGTTCCACTTCATACAGTGTCTCTTCCTAAGCATCAGCCTGTCCAATTACACAGATGAAGATTACAGATTTCATAAGAAAAGTCTGAGAGAATCTACATAATTGGGTGTTCGAAAAATCTAATCTGTTCAATTATCTGGTGCGCACCTTTTGTTAGTTATTTCTTTCACCCGTTCCTTCTCCTAATTAAGAATTATTAGCTATTATATTAATTCAATAATTACGGCCGGATTAGTTTGGTCTATTTGGGTGGCGGAGGGAAGATTGTTGATATTTACGATTTCTTGATCAAGACTAATTGCCTGTGTTGTTGGTTTTCAGTGCTCAATTTTACCGTTCGAGGTGCACTGGACTGGTTCGTAATTAATTTCTTTGTAATTCGCGTTTTATGTCTTTAGATCGGAGAATAATCCTTTTCCAGATACAGAATCTGCACTTCCCAGTTCTCAGGTTCAGATAGACCCATTCTCATTAGGTGCTTCTTGAGGTGGTGTAGCATTTTCTTGCCGAAATCCATCAGATGCTTCTTAGAAATTAGTGTTAAAGTTCCCAGGAAATTTTTTAGTGTTCACGTCTCTGATTATTCCTCCAGGGTAACGGTCTTTATTTCTTTTCTTTCCTCTGAAAGTTTTTCTTGAAGGTACAATCTCCTCCACCACAATTCACGACCAATGAAAAGAGTTTTTGTACAGCGTCAGCATAATTCGATGGGATATGATGGCAACTCTATGGAACGAAGCTTAAGATTTCTATGGCATGTATTTCTGACTGATCCATAGACAGATTTATAAACGGTGAGTCTGACATTGTTTAAAAGATCCACAGATATTTAGTGCCACAGATTCAACTTGTTATTTCCCCAGGGATGGAATAGCTCATTATGAAAACATAAACTGGCAAAAGTGTTTCTTTCAATCTCAAGAATCTACTGTTAAAATATTTGTACGCACAAATTGACCAGTTCTTCGAGCTTGTTTGTATTGAGGCTTTATTATGTTTGTAATATCCCTTATTTTATACATCTGGATAATTAATATACCTTCTCATATTTTAGACCCTCAGGTTCCTTTCGATGAATCAAAGATGATCTCAGTGATCTCACGGATGAACCGAAAACACAATCGACGATAGCAGAAAACTCATAAACTCCGACGTAAACTCTTGAAAGTTGTGGTCTCTCTGCGTCTTTTGTACCATCCACGCACCACTCAACCTCCGTAATTCATGGGCAACGATAAATAACCGGCCAAGAAGTGTATAACCTTACTAATTTTCTGCCTATAAATTTACATTTTCACACTTACAGAACGAGCGTCGCAAGAATCGAGGCATTTTTCAAGAATGGGCCAATCAATTAGGGCCTTTCGGGTTAAGATCGTAAGTAAGGAATTAGAAAGAGAGACCGGACAGGCCGGACCATTCATCACACCACACAAATCTTTTTAATCCGATATTTATTCCGTCATTATAAATAAATTATTCACTCTGGCCGCATATGCGAGTGTGTCGTTCTGTGTGGTTATTAGGGCCTTATGCGAACACAATCAGAGATGTATCCTGTCTCACACAAGGCCTCCAATGCACTCCTAATGAACTATAAATATATCTCCGGCACAATACTTGTATCACTTATTTATGTGTAGGTATTATATATTAATATCCCTCTGTTGAGACCCGAGCGATCAGGGAATCTAAACATTTCTCCGAAACCAAGCTCTTAACATATTTTTTTCGATTAACAATACAGGTTGTTGCTACAGAAAGAGCTGATTCCTTGAGCAATTTTAAGAAAAAAAAGTTTTTCTGGAACACTTTCCCCTGTTTCCCTCCAGAACTGTGAGACACTGTTGATTGAAAAAAAATGTGAAAGGAAGCTTTGTCGTTATACTAAACTTTATGGTCTCTTGTAGTTTTGTCGTATCTGTTACCGATTCCCAGAAAAAAATTTGAACAATTCTCCCGAAAACCTCGAATTCTCATGAAAATTCAGTCAGTAAACTAGGGTGAAAAAATTCATTATTATATATAGTTCAGACACATCGAATTACACTCGGTATTTCTCAAATCGAAGTATTTACACAACTTGTTTTGATACCAATCCAAAAATTCAAACGTTAAGACCCTGCATCTCGAAAACGGAACTTTTTTCTTAAAATTGCTTAAGGATTCTCCCTTCTCCGTTTTTACATCCATTTTAGGAACACCTTGTTCCTAAATTGGGCTTATAAAAGTGGGGATTGCATTGACTCTGACTGCTTGATCAATTCAGGACAACATTTAAGGAAAAGTTTGGAAAAAATTCACTTCTCTTCCGAATTTTTACCCGACGTCGAAATAAGGTTAAAAATACGATATCCCAATAGCACCTCGTCAACGAACAATGTTGCAAGCACTTTCAATACTGAGTCTATCTACTTTTTGGGGTATTACTTCATTTCAGCTCTGCCAACGGAACATAAAATTGTTGCAACAATCTTCCTTGAAAAAATTAGCACCTAGTTCTACAGGTAGATGTCTGTGGACATTTTCGGAACCGCTGGTACCATCCACATACATTGTCGGGATTCCGAGGCGGAATGAAAGGATCCGTAGTTAACAATTCAGAAGAATTATAAAGATTTCTCGTATTAGGGGTTACTACGCTGAAAATTGTAATCGACTCGAGGCACGAAACTTTTGATTTATTTTTGTTTATCATAGCCGACAATGGTGTAATTGGCACCTATTGAAGAGGATGATCCCGTAATGGATATAAATGGGACGACCGTGTGGTGGAAAGTGATTTTCATCGTTAATAACTATGTAGAAAGGGGCCTAGAACGAGATGTGATTAAATGAAGGGAGATGTTTGCATTTCCATATTATGAATCTGGTATTTCTTGGAATGCTTTCTAAAAAAGCATCAGCACCATAAAAGGCGCGGAAAGCTATCCAAAGGTGCTTTGTTTTTGCTGGACAGCGCCCCTGCATACAAATCTCATGTTGCCATGCAAAAAATTCGTGATTTAGGGTTTGAATTACTAGAACACCACCTTTATTCACCAGATTTGGCTCCATCCGACTATCATCTCTTTCCTCAACTGAAAAAAAAAGTTTAAAAGGTCGTAGATTTTCTGCCAATGAGGAGTTGATAAGAGCTGTGGAGGTCTGGTTTGCAGAGCAAGAAGAAACATTTTTTTTGAAAGGTCTAGAGACGTTGCAGGTTCGCTGTAGTAAATGTATCCAATTGAGAGGAGAATATGTTGATTAATAAAATATTTTGACATTGAAATTTTGTTTGGTTCTATAGTAGGCTAAGAATTTTTCAATATATCCTCGTAGAATCTTCATGCGAAGTAAAAAGTGAAGTTTGAATACCAGTGCTCAGGTACAAACTACAAACATAAACAAAACTTCCACCTGGCACATGAGTTATCGACCAAACCACGCACAAAAAGAGAACCGAACACAAACACAGGGATGCGTCCAAGAAATTACACAATCATTGTGTCATTGTGGCTCACTCCCCAAAAAACCATTACATCTCAAAGGCAATTTCATCCAGCTCTTCTTGAGTAAAAGTGTGCCCACTCTCGAGGACCTTCCTTATACGATTTTAATGATCGTATTGTGCTCCTATACAGGCTCCAGGTGTCGAAGTCACAAAGGCCGATAATAAAATTAACTTTAGAAATTTGTTTCAGTTCGGAACCGGTAAAATAGTTCTCGAAATCTCATTGTATCCGGCCACTCCAGACACAATTGGGACCAATAAAGCTGCAATTTCGAAAAATGGTCCCGAATTGCCACCCGTGAATTCTCGAAGTCATTCAGAAAAGGTGAAAGGTGTGTCCAAATAGATATAGGGAAGTCCTCCTTCTTTCAAGGAGTATTGTACGTTTTGAATATCTGTGGTAGGTTGAATCGAGGGTTTCCTTTGTGGCGTTGTTTGCGAAAGCACTCTAAATTCAAGAATGTGTACCGTGTAAAAGTCAACAATGAATGGGGGTTTATTAAATCGCTGTATATGGACTCGAGGACGATTTGTTTCTGTGGTCAAAATGATGGATTTGGAAGTCTTCAATCATCGAGAGTGTGAGGTCTTCTATCGGAGTAGAAATTCCCATAAAGTGAAGTTGAAAAAATTCGGATAATATGATATACAGGGTGAGTCTTCGATATATTTAAACAGTAGATTCTTGAGGTCAGAAGAAACACTTCTTTCCTATATAATTTTTTTCAAATTGACTCGGTATTTGTATTTGTATTTGTGTATTTGTTCAATACACAATAACCGTAGATTCTGGATGGAAAATTTCAGGCAGCACCTGCACATTTCGAGACTTCCAATCTCTCACACTTCTCCCTCGGCCAATACGTGTCCTCACAACTGTCATAACTACAAATTAAGCGGAAATCGGAGAACAACGCCGCGTTCTGGAAGCCTAATAGGCTAATTAGGACGGAGATCCGAAAAATTCCAACCAGTCCAAATATTATGAAAATTTGTTCCATTTTCCGGAGACCGATACCCTATTACGCTTGACATACGTCAACGTAACAACGTGCCAAACTTACAGATGCCGAAGAAGAAGAAGAACCGAAGTGTCTCGGACCGGACTCCCCCAATTAAACCGCGTTTTAATTATATCCCCGGTATATGATTAATATAAACCAAAACACATGTCAGTTTAGCGCTGCATACCTCCTAATGAGGAAAGGGGATTCCTCATGCTCGACTCACATTAAATTTGATGCCCATATCCGCAGTCGAAGACAATGCGGTCCGTCGTTCTTCTTGTCCTCCCTTCGCTGGTCTCGGCCTTCAGAATGCGGACCAGCTCATTAACAGTTAATCATCCCTTCAGGTTTCATTCATCACGCGTGGTTTAGGTATTGACTGTTGGCATTCCTGCGACAAGACGATGTGTCGTTCTCGATCTGTTCGATTCTCTATTTTTGGGTTTTTGGGAGGGTGGGAAGATGCTTTTTTGACACAGGAGGAGACGTCCATTTGTTGGTTCTTATACGCAATGTCAAAGCAAGGATTCAAAGGTTGAATAAAACAGTTTCCTTTACAACTTCATAGTGTGCAATGCAGGTGTTCAAGAACCAAAAGAAAAAAGTGAGTCCAATAATCACTTATGGGGCAATAGTTTGGCACGCCAAGGAAATTCAGAACAGTACGAGGAAAATACCAAGGCTGTGTTTGCATCACTGGAGCAATGAGATCTTGCCCAAATGGGGCACTGGAGATCATTACAGATCTCACATCTCTTCATTTTGTGGTCTACCAAAACCTGCACGTGCTTGAGTGAATAAAATCTGCACCATACTCGTTTTTGGAACTTTCTTCAGACCTGAGACATAGGCATAAGGGACTTAGACGAAAAACACTCTCTAACCCACTGAAGGTCTGTGTGGATTGAGCGAAGAACAGATCAATCTACCACTAGTAACTCTGGTAATCTTCAATCTACATCAGCCCACGCCACTGCTACCGCCCGGCCCTCTAGTTTTGGTCCAGAAAATGTTGATTGGATCATAAATACCTCGGCGTTTTAATTGATTCAACATCCACCTTTAACGCGACGTATCAAAGGTCGGCGATACCAGCAGCGATCGGGCGGCAGATTACCAAACTCGGTGGCTATTAATTGTTTTCATTGCACCATATAGGAGGCTTTGATTGCCACTTAGGCCCGATTTCATACCGGCGCAGTGACAGAAAAACGTCTCGTCGGCGATAAAAGCGGAATGAATATGACCGGCCGAAGGATAATTGAAGACCACGGCCGAATAAACGTTTCGTGCGTTTTTTCAGCCGCACGACGGAACGTTAAATCGGAAATTTTCGTCTAATTAATTGTCCGAGCTGTTGGAGATCTCGGTCGTTCCGTGCATATCTTCCCCTTGATGGCCGATGAATGTCTTTGGCGTGGTTACTGGACGCTGTGCTTGTCTGCGTGTGAAGCAGAACGAATTTCGAATTTCGGTGGGAACTGGTTGAAATTTATGGAAAAAATTGAGAAGGAATAGGGGCAAACACTTGTGGAAGTCGCAGTGAAAGTCACTCCTTCCCAGTTATCACTACGATTTTAAAACTGGCGACTTTTCCTTACGTTCACCAGAATTTCTCCTGAAATTACCAAATTGGCCTATCGACCCCGAGCAGAAAATTACAGCAGCTTAACAATCGTGGCACGATCGGCGTGGCAGATGATTGAAATAATATCAAGGCACTAACCCGATCATTTCATCATTAAATTTCTGTTTCGCGAGAGAGCAACTGCCTACCGTGCCCCGTCTGAAAATTACACGTTACCAAGATTGGTTATTTATGAAATGGTGACGAGTCTATTAAAACCACAGCGGGGATCTATCAGTTCTGCTCGCAACCGGTCATTTTCCGTAATTTGTAATTTATTGGGACAGTTATTCGCGTGTTTGTAATACATTAAGTCATTAGAGAGGCACGGTTCGGAAAGAAGGGTTAAAGTGATCAATCTGAGGTATGGCGTTTTTGAAGCTGTCCATAATGTGGCTCTGATCGAATCGATATCAAGACTGGGTGATGTGACTCATGAAAACATGATGATTATGAAAGAAAAACAAGTCCTCAAGGGTGGACAACCAACGTGAAAATCAACATTGTTCTTTTGATCCAGGGTGAATCTCTTTCTTGACAAAAAGTAGAAAGTTGAGACCCAATAGATTAAGGCCAATGAAATTTTGGTCACTCGGAGAGAGCCTATCCTCACCTACGCATCTCTGGTGTGGTGACTTCCAAGGTCCAAGAAGAATATAGTAGAGTTGGTTAGAACCAACTTCATGCTGATGAACAATGGGCCACAAGGCCTCAATTCTGAGTTCAGCTCGATAGGAGCATCGTACGAGGATATATTCTTAGCCTACTATAGAACCAAACAAAATTTAAATACTCCAAATTTTCGATTTTCACAATTTCGGTGAATATCTTCTTTCTTTTAATTTATTGCTTAACTCTGGTTTACTTTTTTGACCTCAAACTTCACGTTGACACTTCTAATGAGTTATTGTTTGTTGCTATGGTAACGCAATATTTTTTTATGCATAGAACTGGTCTAGCCTAACTAGATATCAATACATCCTCGTAGTTTGTACCTGAGCATTGACATTCAAACTTCACTTTTTACTATCTTGTTCGTTGATTTTAAATCGCTTAGATGCTGAATCAGAGGATATGTGCATTATTGGAATTATTCTTTCCTGTAATTATCTCAAGTTCGTCAACTTTTCCATTAAAACTGACGAGGAGTGTGAAGTTTCATGGTGAAGCGTCGTAAAACAAAATTAAGCCCCATTATTCACGTTTCGTGCCTTTCAGACAGAACTGATGACATCACACCTCGGCCGTTGTTATAACAGAAGTGGAAACGATCAATGATCAGGGTAGCCAACCAATCCCAGGCCTAATTATTTCATTTGTTATGCGGCTGCTTGATGACGATCCACTGTATATATCCACTCTTCTTTCTACCTCGTTAATTAACGGGCATTTATTCGATAAAGGGCATTAAAATTCAACAGGGGGCCAAATAGCCAATTAGCATAATCTATTCTGGCACAATAGGTTTACATTTCGATGCTGCTTTCCCAGACCCAATTATTGGACTTCCTCGAAATTCTGTTACAGTTTTTTTTTTTTCAGAACGGAAGCCGTTTCGATACTGGCCTTGATCATGTGTCGAGAACTATGTAACTTGTCAAACTTTGAGTGGGCGTTGGATCAGATTCGCTCAAGAAATTGTTCCTGAACAAGCTGAACAGCTTACAGCTCCCTAAAAAAATGGCGCTTTCAGAATATGGATCATATTTGGATCTACGATGATTTTTCTGGGAGATACGCTTATCGAAAGTTGTTCCCGAAAAGTTGGGTTCAATTGAAACTTCCTCAAGACCGAACGGTTTTGCCGAAATGGACGAAATTCTCAGATTTATTACTAGAAAAGTTGCTCTTCAGAATAGGTACCACGTTTAGATCTACGATAATTTTCCTGGAAGAAAAATTCATCGCAAGTAGACCTTCGAAAATTCCCAAAAAGTTGGGTTCAGTTAAAACTTCCTCAAGACCGAACGGTTTTGCCGAAATGGATAAAATTCTCAGATTGATTACTAGAAGAGTTGCTCTTTCAGAATATGTATCACGTTTAGATCTACGATAATTTTCCTAGAAGAAAAATTCATCGCAAGTAGACCTTCGAAAATTCCCAAAAAGTTGGGTTCAGTTAATACTTCCTCAAGACCGAACGGTTTTGCCGAAATGGATAAAATTCTCAGATTTAATACTTGAAGAGTTGTTCTTTCAGAATATGTATCACGTTTAGATCTACGATAATTTTCCTAGAAGAAAAATTCATCGCCTTCGAAAATTCCCAAAAAGTTGGGTTCAGTTAAAACTTCCTCAAGACCGAACGGTTTTGCCGAAATGGATAAAATTCTCAGATTTAATACTTGAAGAGTTGTTCTTTCAGAATATGTATCACGTTTAGATCTACGATAATTTTCCTGGAAGATAAATTTCTCGCAAGTTTGCCGTCTAAAGAGTCTCAAAAAGTTGGGTTAAGTTAAAATTCCCTCAAGACCAAACGGTTGGGCCGAAATGGATTAAATTCTCAGATTCATCACTGAAAGAGTTGCTCTTTCAGAATATGTATCACGTTTAGATCTGTGATAATTTTCCTGGAAGATTAATTGACTCGAAAGATGACCTTCGAAAAATTCCCAAAAAGTTGGGTTCAGTTAAAACTTCCTCAAGACCGAACGATTGTGCCGAAATGGATGAAATTCTTAGATTTATTACTGAAAGAGTTGTTCTTTCAGAATATGTCTCACGTTTGGATCTACGATAATTTTCCTGGAAGAGTAATCTACTCGAAAGATGACCTTCGAAAAATTCCCAAAAAGTTAGGTTCAGTTAAAACTTCCTCAAGACCGAACGGTTGTGACGAAATGGATGAAATTCTCAAATTAATTACTAGAAGAGTTGCTCTTTCAGAATATGTATCACTTTCAGATCTACGATATTTTTCCTGGAAGATTAATCTACTCGAAAGATGACCTTCGAAAAGTTTCCAAAAAGTTGGGTTCAGTTAAAACTTCCTCAAGACTGAACGGTTGTGCCGAAATGGATGAAGTTCTCAGATTTATTACTAAGAGAGTTGTTTTTTTAGATTATGAGTCACATTCAGATCTACGATGATTTTTCTGGGAGAAAAATCCCACAAACGATGAGGTCAAGACCAAACTACAATCAACCAGACTCTCCTGGAACACCAACTAGATCGTATAGGACTGTTCTACCCACATAATATAAAAAAACCGCTCTTTTGAACATCAACAAACGATAAAATCCAGCCGTATACTCCAGATCATCCTTTGAAGCATCCATCCCCGGCCCACCTGCCTCACGGGACAATCGGATCAGCAGATCAAAGCGGCAACAAACGGAATAAAACAATCAGATTTTCAATCATCCCAGACAAAGATACTTTCGCATTTTAATTGAGCCGTTCGACGTATTCTAATGTCGTAATTAGGCCCTATCCCCTCGTTACCGGCAATATCGACGTGAAATCCAAAAATGGGCGGACAGAAGAAAATTGATAATCCGGCCAGAGGACCCGAGGCTCATTATTTTCCCCATTGGGGAACTTTTTGAATTCGCATGTGTGACATCGGGATTGTCTTCTGCGGGGATAATTTCTTTTGAAATGTGAGCCGGTCGACGTTTTGCGGGGCTGGAAACAATGCCGGAGGATTTATCCCATTAAAAATATTGTCGAATATCGGGGCCCAATTTACCACTGACAGATCGTTAACTGGGATGCTGGAAGCATCCTCTGGCATGGGTTTTTCGCCGGTGAAGTTTTCCCGACTTTGTCTGCTAACACATCAGGAAAAAAGACCTGGCGAAAGCTACAGTGCTCAATATTTTAATTGGATAATGGAAGAAAAATTTTTTTTTCAACAGCTTTTATTTTTTAAACCGAGCGGATTCGGAAAAAATGGTAAAAAAAAACAAGTGTTTCTTTTGTCTTCAGTAATCTAGTGTTAAAGAATTCAAAGACTCACCCTGTATGAATAAATTTCGTCTGAATCTTTACCTGATGGCCAACACATCATCTGAAATAGAATCTGGATTTTCAAGGGACGCCGTGTATACCCGTTAATTAGCCGAGTCCCCCCAATCGGAGCGAATATGAGGCTAGAGTGACTTTTTATCAGGTAGTCAATTGGAATCCACTTAACCGAAGTGAAAACATTGAAAATTAGTTTATTTCAACAGCCATATTCGACGCTAATTAAGAGGAATTCGATCGGGTTATTTCGAAAAATGGCCGAAACAATTTGTATTAATTATACAGGAGCGGAGAGCTCAGATATTTTAATTGGCACATTAAAAAACCAGAAGCTACTCTCGTTCAGGTGGTCTAAGAATTTTTATGAAATTCTCTTGACAGGTTAAACCACGAACTGGGAGTTGGGAAATAAGTTCTAAGACGCTGTATAAGACGGTCTATAAATTATAATGAGGTGGGAAGAGGTGTACAAGGCGTTACATCTACGCGTTTTTGGAAATCTTGGAGTCCGAAACACCATCAACATTTTTTTTTATTTCCTTGACGCTGCCATAGAATATGTGCAATTTCATTTCTGTCGGTTTTCTGGTTCCTGTGATAAAAATCAAAATTGCTTTTCAGGTACCATCTTTAGGGTTCTGTATCTAAGTAGGTGTTGTGGGGTAAGTTGTATTCCCTGAAATGAATATTTATATCTTTATTGAATACCTCATTTTCATGATCTCATGGCAATATCCGAATTTGCAAACTTTCCAAAAAGATACACGTGAAATCCTCTTGAAAAATCCGATTTTTCGACTACATTTCAGATTTGTTGGGACACCCTGTATGTATCGATATTTTTAAAATTCTTTCCCACCTCACATATTGGAGGTAAAATGAAATAGCGCTCGTTAAATTCATATATGAAGCAATTGAACACCATTCCTGATAATTGGCTTTTTATGCTGTCAATTAATTACACCAACTCAAACTGAATTCTAATGAAAGGAGTGAAGAAAATACTTGTCCCCTAATTAATAAAACATCCGAATTAACATATTGATTAAAATGCGGCTTGGATCAATATAACTTCACTGCCCGGTTTGTGAGCTGAGGCGGCCACGCCGGTGAGGTAATACTAATTTAAATTATGACAGCTTACAAGCAACAAATTTCGCTTGGTCATAACTCAATTTACTGTTGGTTCTTCTGGGGATTAAGAAGTTGAGGAAATGGGTGAATATATGGTGATTTTTCAACAGAAAATCTATCCACAGCCATATGGGAATAAAATTCATTGAATAAGAACTTTTTTTCTTGAAGCTTGTATTAATATACAGGGTGAATCTTTTACTCCTACAAATATTTCAACAGTAGGTTCTTGAGGTCAAAAGAAACACTTCCTTCCCTTATCATTTTCTCCGAATCGCCTTGGTTTAAAAGATAGAGGCTGTTGAAAAACCATAAAAAATTTTATTTTTAGTTCTATCTCACAAACGGTTTTATCGAATGAAATGAATTTCGGGATACAGTTTTTTATTTATTTGATTAATCTTTTTCGAACACAAAACATAACCCACGTCTAATTATTCTGAAGATAATTTTGTTTTTCCAGGAGTGGCACAGCTCATTATGTCTTTATTTTTTTAGCAGGGTCGAATCGGAAAAAATGTTATAACAAAGAAGTGTGTCTTTTGACCACAAAAATCTTCTGTTAAAATATTTGTACGAGTCAAAGACTCACCCTTTATATCGGAGTAGATGTTTAAATATCTAGCATCGTTTTAATTTTGGAAGACTCACGAAAATTTGGTCATATTTCGAAGTCTGTGTGTGTACCTCATAACATCTTCTAGAGGCTTTTCGTGGAATTTACGTTAGCGAATAGACACAGATTACAATTCCAATTTGTCAATCAAAAACACCCAAGAATCACGACCCCAAATGATAAAAACGCCATAGGAAGATTTCCCATTCAAAACAAACTACGTCAGCTTCAAGAAATATATTTTGAAATTACAACATGACCCTTGATGCCTTGCAACCTAAATGCGTGTTGATCACGCTGCAAAATAAGTAATAATTTAACGTTATCACAAATTAATAATTATTTTTAATTAGCTCCGATCGTGCAGAAGAAATCCAAATTGAAAATGTATACAATCGTGACCTCGATAATTAAAATAATTAAGTGGCACATTACTGCTCAATGAAAACAGCACCTAATTGATATATGTGTCTCTTATTATCGACTGGTCGATAATTTTTATTGCTGGCAATTAATAAATCCTAGATGTCAGTTCCCTATTCTGTGGACGAATATGGAGAGATTCACATAGGTTTAAATGGGATGATTACCGTCTTTCTGAATGTGGGATACATTCAGTTGATAAATCTGGATCTCGTGGAATATGGGAACTTTATTCCACACTCTTTTTGAGTGATAAAATGGGGTAAATTTGAATGAAAAATCGTTTATACGAGGATGTATTGATATATAGTTAGCCAAGACCAGATTCATGCATAAAAAAATATTGCGTTACCATAGCAACGAACAATAACTCATTAGAAGTGTCAGTGTGAAGTTTGAGGGCGAAAGAGTAAACCAGAGTTACGCAATGAATTAAAAGAAAGAAGATGTCCACCGAAATTGTGAGAAACGAAAAATCGGAGTATCGAACCATCATCAAGTACCTGTATTTAAAAGGGTTAAGAGGTAAGCAGATTTACGAAGATATGCTTAATACCCTTGGTGATCAATGTCCTTCGTATGCGACCGTGAAAAATTGGACTGCAAGCTTCAAAAGAGGTAAATTTTTCAATGAAGATGATGACCGATCAGGAAGGCCAGTTTCTGTGTCAGTCCTTGAAAATATCGATGCAGTTCGTGACATGATTTTATCAGACCGTCGAATTGGGCTAAAACGGATATCTGAAGCACTGAATATTTCATACGAACGCGTTCATCATATAGTTCAAGTCAATTTGGACATGAGAAAAATTGCTGCAAAATGGATCCCCAAATGTTTGAATGTTGACCAAAAGCGTGCAAGGGTAGAAGCATAGCGTTCGATCTGTGCTCGATTTGAAAACGATGTAGACTTCTTAAACCGAATTGTTACTATGGATGAGACTTGGGTACATTTCTACGATCCAGAAACGAAGCAACAATCGATGGAATGGCGAAACTCTGGTTCTCCAAGACGTAAGAAGTTTCGTGTCCAAAAATCTGCTGGAAAAGTTCTTGCTTCAGTTTTTTGGGATTGCCATGGAGTAATCATGATTTTTTGGATAAGGGTAGATCAATAACCGGAGATTACTATTCGATATTACTGACCATAAGCGTGCAAGGGTAGAAGCATCGCGTTCGATCTGTGCTCGATTTGAAAACGATGTTAATTTAATTTTTATCGAATAACCCCTTTTTCTGGTTGAAATAGGTCTGCTCGTCATCAGGTGTTTATCCCCATCAAACTAACACCAAAACGCCAATATCCCCGTGTATCCATGCCCAATTTCCTTGTCACCGGATAAGCCTAAAATTCGATACCCGGAGTCTTCGTAAATCGAAGTTTGTCCACTCCCAATACGCCAGCACTTAAATTGGCATCATCGTCGGTCTTAATGACCGCATCGCCAAGTGTCGGCACTGTCAAAGGTCTTCTCGTCTTACGGGGTGGAGCATCGGGGCGCCACTGGCCTCATGATACGGTCTGTCTGTTGAAACGTCATCCCTTCGTGAAGACCTTGCCGGGATTGGCATCTCCGACGGTCTAGAACAAATGGTTGTATAATTCGGTTATTAGTTTCCTTGACGAGAGCTGCAATGATTTTTATCTGAATCGACTTCCTTGGCACATGTCATATTTGGACAATGGGTCGGAGTGGTTTACAGAAGAGATAAGGTTGTTTCTACGCGTTTAGGCCCGTTGATCTGGGTCGATCGATGGTTGTTTGGCTGTCGACGATGCTGCAGGAGTCAACTGGGTCCTATTCAAATCAAACACCTCTGTTACGAGAATATATCGAAAAATTCTTTGCCTACTAGACAACCAAACAAAATTTCAATGTCAAAATTATTTTTTAATCAACATTTTCTCACCTTAATTGGATACATTTATTACAGCGAATATGCAAAGTCTCTAGACCTTTCAAAAAAAATGTTTCTTCTTGCTCTGCAAACCAAACCTCCACAGCTTTTATTACCTACTCGTTGAAAGAAAATTTACGACCTTTTAAACTTTTTTACAGTTGAGCAAAGAGATGATAGTCGGATGGAGCCAAATTTGGTGAATAAGGGGGGTGTTCTAGTAAGTCAAACCCTAAATCACGAATTTTTTGCATGGCAACATGAGATTTGTGGCAGGGGCGTTGTCCTGCAAAAACAAAACATCTTTCGATAGCTTTCCATCTCTTTTATCTTAAATTTTTTCCCGTAGAGTGGTCAGTAATGTCGAATAGTAATCTCCGGTTATTGTTCTACCCTTATCCAAAAAATCAATCATGATTACTCCATGGCAATCCCAAAAAACTGATGCAAGAACTTTTCCAGCAGATTTTTGGATACGAAACTTCTTAGGTCTTGGAGAACCAGAGTGTCGCCTTTCCATCGATTGTTTTGCTTTGTTTCTGGATCGTAGGAATGTACCCAAGTCTCATCCATAGTAATAATCCGATTTAAGAAGTCTACAACGTTTTTAAATCGAGCACAGACGCGATGCTTCTATAGTCGGCTGAAAATGTTTCAATATAACCTCGTAATGATCCATTTTCGAGTAATTTGATGTTCAATAATTGAAAAGTTTCTAAAAAATTTGGTAGTTTGGCTGAATACCACTCCACATATGTGTAGTGTCACAGATTAGCCAGTTATTCTGCAGGTAATCTTGTTTTTCCAGGGTCCTATTGCTGTGGAATTCTATTTGCAACTCCTAGCAAAAATGCCTTTCGGTACTCTGTAGTCTTTGGTAATGAAAATTGATTAACCACAATAAATTATGTTCTGTTTTTCATGTCACTCAGTATATCTTGACGAGAATGTGACCATAATCCACTCCACATCAAAAAAAGATGGTAAATAAGTGATTCCAATTTGTTCCTTCACATTTCAAGCCCGACTGTCAAAATCTATATTTCCCAGAAACGACAGCATGCTCATCTCAGAATGAGAAGCCTAATCCCGGCTTACAACATCGGATTATCAGTATCAGTTGTCCACTATCCCCTCATACCTTTGGAAAAAATTTTCTACCGCACAGGTTTTAAAGGTCCAAGGAAGATTGCAATTTCGAACAAAGACGCGTGCGTTAAACCCATCTATTTATTTTGAAAACACGCTAAGCCGATTGAACACGAAGCTTTCAATCAGCCATGTGCCTGTCATCTTCGATTTGGGCCTTTCTGAGAAGCCAACTGGCTGAAATTGTCTTCGAAAAGCCTTCTGACAGTCGATAGTATTTTTTAATTGAACATTAGTTTGAGGTGTTTTAACGCCTGCTTGAATAGCTGTAAGATATGGTAAATCTAACATTAAACCTCACGTCCAAAAAAGATTCACTTTCATATACAAAAAAATCAGAGTTAATTTCAAAAAACGAATTAAAATCCATCGAGATCTATATGGAATAGTTTTCTAGGGCCAGAATCATATCACCCTTGTTACCAAATATTTCATAATCAAAATATTATTCCTAAATAATGATTTGACGATATCCAATTCGCAATTTCTGCATCACCATCCAGAGTCCAATGCAACCTTAACCCTAATGACACCCAAAATTCTCTCCCAATCTAAATCCGTGTTAGACCACCCATCAAATGCGATTTAATTAAAATGTTTGACATACAACTCGATATATAGTGACATTATTTTCCAATGTTTATGTTCCTGAGGTTAAGACTGATAAGCTAGACGATATTCACACGGTCCAAAATTGAAACTTCTAATTTATCGCGAAGGAAATATCAGAAATTAATTAGATTAGGGATATAAAGACAGAAATGAATTAACAAATCTTTCTTGGGGATCGTTTTACTTATGGCGTTAGAATAGTGGCCACTTTTTCGAGATTTTCGATTCAGAATGAAGGATTAATGTGACATTTTTGGATTCTTGTCGATATAAATTAAGGGTATGGTGGGCTTTGGAGCTAAATGTATGTTAACCATGTGTCAAATATGGAACTTTTAATTTCTAAGGGGAAAATATATGTATAACTAAGAAACTCTCATATTGATTAAAATTTCTTCAAAATATATAAATAAGTTTGATAATGTTTCTTTATCTTGAAGGTTTTTATAGCGCTTCGATCGTGAGTTTGATTTAAAAGACCAAAAACGTAGTAGAAGATATAAAATTGAAAGTTCTTTCTAATTTTCCCTAACATTCTTATTCATTTCGAGTATTTATTGAATTCCAGAACCCAACGAGAATGAATTGCTAACACAAAAACAACCATGTCCTCTACTCGTGCCCCCGTCTCAGTTAATTGGGTTAAAATTTCGGACCTAGAAGATCACCGAAGGTCATAAATCTTCGGTTAATTGTTCTAGCCAAAAAATTAATAAATCATTTTCGGGAAATCCTTCTATTGCAGACCGAAGAATACCTCCTGTTTCGAGGAATCATCAATCTTTTTTGACGCATGTTGTTCATTTGGACCAATTCATTATAGGATGTTAATGTTGAGGAGCCTAACGTGGCCAAGCTCTTCATTTCACATTCCTGCGAATTTCACACAATCATTTTCGACTTCCCAGAAATATTCTTACTTTGACTGTACCAAATCAGAATTGAAATACAAAAGTTTTGTGTGGAATTATTGTTTTGGTGATTGATTTTTGAGAATTTTTCTGATTTTCTTTGAATTGAATTGAATTTTCATCAAGCAAAGACTGATATTGTCGAAAATTAACCGAATGGTGCTTCTATTATACATCTAAATGTTTCGCGATATGAGAAAGATGTCAAACAGCCATCACGAGATATAAAAGTCATAAAACTGTATCGAACACAACGGCAGAGTGCATTCAGAACCCCGAAGTTCCACTAAATCAATCCATTGTGGAATCATAACTTTCAAAGGGACCCTCACACCGTCCAAATAAAGCAGCTTTTCATATGATACACCCACGTTATTATATACCATACGACGTTTGACACTTGAAGGACTTCATAAGAGTTTTATGGTCGGCGTTTTTTCCAAACGACTCTATGATTTGATACAAATTTTTATGTCTATTGTTGTGAAAATACATCGTCTCATTGATGTATATTTCTACCTGGTCGAATTTTTCATCGCGCTCAATGGATGTGAGGACCATATATATTCTGTTTCGTAATCAGCTGACAGCGCGACAAATTAAAAAGATCATGTGAAAAGGTATTAAACGTTTAATACCTTTCCGACTTAACGACTCAAACGGGGAAATGTGTGAAAATATAATCCTCACAAAGATTAAAATAGGATATAAAAAATGCCTTCGACGACATAGTTTAAGAGCTGTAAATCATCATTTTTAGGTTCATTATGTCCATTCGGGATCTAAGGAATTCATGAGGATAAAGAGAATAGAGGGGAAAATGAAAAAGATCTACGTTTTGGGATAACTTGAGATCTGTGATTTATGATGAAGATAGTTGAAGCATTCGGACGAAAAAGCACCCAAATCTTTCTATTTTAGAATCATTTCAGGTGAATCATCAGTAGGGTGTATTTTCCATCAAGATAATTGAATGTTTGTAGGAGTCTAGCAGAATTTGGTTGTCTCTATTAGGAGTGAGGAAATGATCGATGATCTGCCAAACGTCCAAACCGACAATTACGAATTAACTGGTTGAAAATGTGTGTTTTCGACGTGGAAATTTAAAGACAGTGTTGTCAACCCATGTTTTGATCCTCTACGAACTTCTTTGTTCTTCCCCGAAGGATTTAATTCAATTAAAGGTAGTTCCCAACAACCCCCAATCAAGCCGAATGAAATATTGCCATTTCTGCAGTTCCAACATGAGTCGAACATCACAATCGACCTTATTAAAAGTTACAAACGATCCCCTGAATGGCATTTTTTGTTGGAAGCTCTCGAGTTAATCGAGAGATGGCACAAAGGACCAAGCAGTTGGTCCCTCCTGACGTGTATAAATTATCCAGTCGACTTTATGAAATAATATACTGGAACCGAAGTATATTTAGCAACGTTTATGTGTCATTATAAGGGGAAATATTCCCTATAAAGACGGCAGATGGCTGTGATTTCAATTGTTAACCGGTCGTCATGGTTACTGGCCAAATATAACAACTGATGCAGGAGTACCAACAAAAGATTGCCGTATGGGACCTTTGTCGCCTTTCGAATGCATCTTTGGCTGTCACAGCTATCTTTTCTTGTTGCAATTTCGGAGCATTTAATATCAAATTAGCCCTTGCGCCATTAGGTGGCCCGGGTTTCGACCAATGGGATGCAGGGTTTTCGACAGGGCTGCGATGGTGGTTCGTCGGATTGATCAAAAAGGGGATGGCATAAATGACTTTTGAATAACTTTCGGTGTTAGTGGCGACATTAGTTTTGGTCGATTAATTTCGAAGTGATTACTGCCATGAGAAGCTGCACCATCCAGTAACGATGGTGATGAATGCCATGGTAATTGGATGATTGGGAAATGATCGGATTAGGTACATAAGTGTCATTTGGGAGAGTTACGAAGGAGTCGTGACGTGTTTGTTCAGTTCTCAGGGATTGAGAATTTTACAGGTTGGTTTGCCACATGCGAAAATGATCCATTTCGAGTGAGGATGTTTACTCATTTGATTTCCGAGTATTATCTTCAGTTGTGTTTGTCTTATCTGTCTATCTTCTTTGATGTTGGCGTGATAGGCGTTTCTACTTAGCTCTAGGGGTCTACAAGTGAAGAATTCTTGTCTTCACCCTCCAGTTAACTTCTATCAAAGGCTTTTAAGTATACTATCAAGAATGCCAAGCTGTCCATACACATATACTCCATTCACTTTTATTTCAGCACTCGGTTGGCCATGGAAATTTGACATATTTTACTCTGTATAGTACATGTGGGGTTATGAAGCTTGTCAAAACATTTTTGGGTTTTAAATCAACGCTATGTTGCCCGTTCTACGTGGAAGTTTCTGTTACATATTATTTCATCACAATGTCGAATCTCTTCGGAAAATATGTGACGAACATAATTGAAGTTTAAACAAACTGATTGAAGGCATACCAAATCCAGTTATTTGCATGGAAAATACAAGAGATCAGTGTAATATCATAATATGCACTAGCTTGAGGAGAGTTAATGTTCGTTATCTTCTTTGGCTAAAGTTTGAATACGTTACATCAGTTGTAGATTTCAAAAATATTAACCCGAAGATGAAATGCATATGATGCAGTGGTTGGGAATGGGTATCTCTCGAAAGAATCAACAGATAATTACAAAAATGTTAAATTCTTCAACAAAAATCATCTTGCATCAATGTAAGTAAAAGGAATCAAAGGAAGTTTCAAGTCAAGATGAACTTCACCTTGGGACAAAAATTTCACATGAATAAGCAACTAACAGGACAACTGGCGCGTATTTGTGGCTGTTCATCTTAATACATTGATATAATAATAATAATTAGGTATTTATTGGTACCTTAAGACATTTACAATGTATAGGACAAGTCAAATGAAAAAGAGAAAAATCAATTTTCGGGGACTTATTCTACGATGACATTAATCGAAAATCCTGTAGTAAACTTTTCGTATTTATTCACTCAAACATAAAATTCTCAAATGCCACCACTCTTTTGGGTCTCCCAATAGAAGGAAATTCTTTGTCACCCTCTTCATTCACAATCTTTCTGATTGTGGAAATATAAGCTAAAATATAAGTCGTTCAGATTCAGATGAAACATTATATAAATTCTCTTCATTGAATATGTTTTCTGCCGTCTGACGTATTGTGGATTTCAGAATATCAGGGTATAACTATTTGAATGAGCGGACCTGAATTCTAAATAACACTTCCTGAAACCCTGTCTCTTTTTTCAATCACTTTCGGCATTTTCCTAATAAAAATTGATTTTAGTTGTGGCAACGGCGTTATATGACATTAACGACATTTCATGAGTGCCAACCTTACTCCGTTCTAGTTACAGAAACTTGAGAAAATTATTTCATGGCCAACCGACTGCTAAAATAAATGTGAGTGGAGTATATAGCAGAAACTTTTTATTTTTAGCAGACAACTGTTTCTGTGTATCTCTGAGCTTCTCTTTGTAGTTGGCTGTTTAGACATCTTTATTTCTGTTGTCTCCAGAGCAACTCTTGTTTTTATTCCGATTAACCATGTGTTTAGTGTGAGAAAACCTTTCAAGGGATAACCCTGAGAAGAATCGCTTTCTCCAGGAGGGTTAGAGATGTAGTTATAGTTCTTTATCCCCTCCTCACTCTGGTCTTTCCCTCACGCTTTTTCGTGAAAATAAATTCCGAAACATCTAAACGAACGAGACGAAATTGATATCGTGAAAACGTCAAAGTTAACAGTCGAAAGAGGAGTCGGATGAAGGTCCTAAAAAAACGTCATTATGCGACGATAACGGCAACCGATGTCATTAAACGGGCGATAAGCGCAGTTATTGCAGTTCGTCATTGCCCCATTTGAATGCCTAGTGGCCCTTACGGGCGTCCCGCAGAAGGCTCACTCGCGAAATTTTTTAATTAAACTTTGGACGTGTCGGTACGTTTTATAAAAATGAATTCGCCATGATGCCGGCGCGCTCCATTAATTTCGTTAATTTCGCATCAAACGTGGAGAGAGTCCGGTTTTTTGTGACGGTCTTTTACGCCATTTAACTCTGTTTGAATTCTTCCCAGTCGTTGTTGATCTTGATCCCTGTACCGGGATTGTATGCAATTGTCTTATCTTTATGTTTGACGGTTATAGTCGCCGACGGGCGTGTACGGGGGTTGCCCAATGTTTTTCAGTCGAAATAGGTAGATGTCTCACAGAAATTGAATTATTAAATTTGATCTTGAGACATTTTTTTAAATTTTTCAATTTCAGATGGTGATTTCGATAGGTGGTGTGAAAATTCCTATGTATTTTTAATTTTTTTATCACCACAATGAAATTTTCAACTCAAATTTGATACACCTTACTGTAAATCCAATATTCTGAATGACTCAATGTTATTTTTGGTATATTTGCATCAATTTTCCTAGTTTCCCTTCTCACAGAACACCTATGGAGCCTATTTTATCAATATCTCCTTATATAGGAGATACATATCATCAAAAATTCAAGAAACTTCAAGAAAAATTCAAGAAAATTCAAGAATTTAAGAAAAAATTACAAAATGAGCTGAAATACTTTATATTGAAGGGCATCTCGCACTCCAAAAATGGATCCTTTCCTCGAAGAAGAAAATTTAGGGAATCCTCTTCAAGTTACTCGACAATTTCAATTCGAAATAAAAAAAAACAACAGCAGAAAAATGTGAGGCAATAATGTCAAGTTCTATATGTCAGATTGATATAAAATTCAAAACCTAATTAAAAAAATATTCAGAAACTGCACGTACAGCTCTAAAACCATCCTGAATTCACAAATGGGATAATGATTAACCACATGATTTATGGTTTCTTCTGGATCCCATTCATTCACAACTATAATATGGTTCTCAACTGAATTCCATCGGAAAAGCATCATACTATTGCAACTTCCGTGACTTGTTCTTATACGATTCAGAATACACCATATTTTCCTGGGAAGATTAAAACCAGGGATCACTAACTAATTCCAGATTGAAAATACTACACGTATGTATTCCATTCAAACTGTAAAATATATGACAGAATGGGAAATGAGTTGGGAAAGGAGTAGAATTTGTTTCAAGAATTTAAAACTGCACTCTATCCACGAATATGGGACTATACAATGTCAGAAAGAACTGGTAATCATTGATGCTAAGATGATATGAGAGTGCCAAAGAAAACTCAACAAATTAGCCATGATACATTCATTACCTCGGAACCTTTCTGTGGTATATGAAAATCAACCTTCAAGAAAGAGTTCCAGATGAAGGAAATAGCCGAAAGAAGAAAGAGAGATTGGAACACTCCAAAAAGTTCCTTGAGAACTTTGGCACTGTCTGATCTAAGAAGTATCTGCTTATGCTCTACCTTAAACTCCAGAACTTGATGAAAATGGGTCTAGTGGATCTGACGAGTGAAGATTCTGTTTGGAGGAGGTTGAAACATCATCAGATCATCTGCTGACAGAATGCCTCATCATCCTTGTATCCAGAAATATTTTTGAATGGAGGTTACCTTGCAGTCAATAAGATAAATGTTTAAACTATGTGCTTTTTCTTTAAATATGGAATCCAACTGAGTAAGGACACATCAACTGTATGTTGGGGAGAACAGTTCTGAAGGGAGGAAAGAGTGATCTCTTGATAATATTCGAGTAGACATTTAAACCTTAAAAATTGATATACTGATTATGTCTATTGGAATACTCAATTTTCAACTAACCCCGTACATCAGGCTTGCCGACATTGTCGACATTCATGTAAATAGCGTTTCTTAACGAGGTTTCGGGTTTTTTACGACATTTCATGCGCTCCCATCATCGAGCGAGGCTCTCTATGGTGTGTGGTTTGAATTGTTTTCTCGATCTCGTCTTTCTCTCCTATCGTTCAATCTCGCCTTAGTAATTTGCAAACGCTATCATACATAATGCACTGGTTGGAGCTGTTTAATTGGATACGGGTGATAATTAAGCCTCTTATTATTCAGTCATTGTGACTGACACCATCTACAGAACGAGTTTGTACCAGTCGTTACATCCACGATGCCGGGCCGTTTGTATGATAAGTGGACCTGCAAGAAGGTTCTGTAGACGTCTCTCTCGCTCAATTCTCAACCGTATCTTCTGGTTCTTTCCAGTGTTGACAGCTTCGAGTTTCCTGGTTTCCATGCATGCACATCGTTGCAGACGAAATGGACTTCGTATACCCATCATAGCTGCGCTGTATTGATGTCAATTAGCTGAAAGAGAAACATGTCATATGTGGAAGTTCTGCAAATAATCAAGTAAACATCGGTAGAAAACTCAATAAGGAAGGCTAAAATAACAGAATCTGGATCTCTGGATCTACGAGGATGTATTGTAATCCAGTTCCATGCATACGTTACCATAGCAACGAACAATAACTCATTAGAAGTGTCAGTGTGAAGTTTGAGGTCGAAAAAGTGAACCAGAGTTACGCAATAAATTAAAAGAAAGAAGATGCCCATCGAAATTGTAAAAATCGAAAAATTGAAGTAGATACCTGTATTTAAAAGGGTTAAGAGGTAAGCAGATTTACGAAGATATGCTAAATACACTTGGTGATCAATGTCCTTCGTATGCCACCGTGAAAAATTGGACTGCAAGCTTCAAAAGAGATCAATTTTCCATTGAAGATGATGGCCGATCGGGAAGGCCAGTTTCTGTGTCAGTCCCCGAAAATATCGATGCAGTTTATGACATGATTTTATCGGACTGTCGAATTGGGCTAAAACGGATATCTGAAGCACTGAATATTTCATACGAACGCTCATCATATAGTTCACGTCAATTTGGACATGATGAGAAAAATTGCTACAAAATGGATCCCCAAATGTTTGAATGTTGATCGAAAGCATGCAAGGGTAGAAGCATCGCGTTCGATCTGTGCTCGATTTGAAAACGATGTATAGACTTCTTAAACCGAATTGTTACTATGGATGTGTACATTTCCACGATCCAGAAACAAAGCAACAATCGATGGAATGGCGACACTCTGGCTCTCCAAGACCTAAGAAGTTTCGTGTCCAAAAATCTGCTGGAAAAGCTCTTGATTCAGGGTTTTGGGATTGCCATGGAGTAACCATGATTGACTTTTTGGATAAGGGTAAAACAATAACCGGAGATTACTATTCGACATTACTGACCACTCTACGGGAAACAATTAAAGAGAAAAGACGCGTAAAGCTATTCAAAGGTATTTTATTTTTGCAGGCAACGCCCCTGCACACAAATCTCATGTTGCCATGCAAAAAATTCGTGATTTAGGGTTTGAAATACTAGAACACCCCCCTTATTCACCAGATTTGGCTCCATTCGACTATCATCTCTTTCCTGAACTGAAAAAAAGTTTGAAAGGTCGTAAATTTTCTTCCAACGAGGAGGTAATAAAAGATGTGGAGGTCTGGTTTGCAGAGCAAGAAGAAACATTTTTTTTGAAAGGTCTAGAGACGTTGCATATTCGCTGTAATAAATGTATCCAATTAAGAAGGGAATATGTTGAGTAATAAAATATTTTGACATTGAAATTTTGTTTCGTTCTATAGTAGGCTAAGAATTTTTCGATATATCCTCGCATTTTCTCAATAAATCCCATCAAAAACTATTTTCAAAAGTAACCAGCGCTCAAGTTCATCCTTCCATGCCCATCGCCCAGAATGCCCGCAGGCAAAATTCAAATCTCGCCTAAGCTGACAAATTCTATTAACTCCGTCCATTGATAGGTGTTGGAATTTCAATTTCCTCCAGCTCGTCCAGCAGCGCCGATTTTGACGTGGGACATTGTTGAAAGTAGTTGTCAGATTATCGAACAAACACCATAAATTACACGAGTAAACAGTGTACAGCCTTAACAAGATATCGACCACCACGATCGTCAGTATATACCCCTAGGGATCGACGTTGGAAGAATAAAAGCCAACATTTAAGAGACACGGAATCCGGATAAAGCGACGAACAATGAGTGACAGATGACAGGCACGTGTAAAACAAAACTCGGAGGGTTGCAGATCGCTTTACAACGGGATCTCGATTTAATCCCGAGGTGGTAATGGGATTTCGAAGGGGCTAATTTCGATTTCTATAAGGGTGGCATTGTACGGTAAATTTGAAGTTTAGGGGTGGTTCGAGTGTGGGTTACACGGGATGTGACGTTTAGGAGAGCGTTTTTAGAAAAATAAATATGGGCCAGGTGTTTTTCCGAAACACGAGGATAGGTAAGTATATTGAAAAATTCTTACCCTACTATAGAACCAAACAAAACTTCAATGTCAACATATTTTATTACTCAACATACCTATACCCTTTCCTTTACGAAAAGTAACTAGGACCTCGTGCCACATTCACTGCACGAGGTATGACATCCTGCAGTATAAGGCACCTCGACGAACAAATAGGAAGAATTATGAAGGCCCCCCTGAAACCCGAGCAGAAATGGGACATACTCCGAAGCTTCCTGATTCCAAGATATATTCACTCTCTCCAGTCTCCCGCCGTGTATAAGGTCTTAAAGAAAGCAGACCAAATGATCAAGAGAGCTGCCAAGAAGATTCTCAAGCTGCCTATCTCTATAGTAGACGAAGCCTTGTACACCCCAACATCCTTAGGTGGCCTGGGTCTGTTCTCCCTGACCCGAAAGATCCCAATCATCATGAGGGACAGAATGGATTAAGCAGCTGCAGCGTCGCCCTTATTTGCGGCAGTGCTGGAGGCCAACAGCCGCTGGGTACAACGAGTTCATCGCATGATCCACCCAGAAAGAACGACGAAGTCGGCAATAGATCGAGCCAACGCTGTGACGCTGGAAGGGTCTTTCTACGGCGGAGGAACTCAACAGGCCAAAAACGACAACGCCTCCAACTTCTGGATAAACAGCCCACCTAGAATATGGAACACGCGAGATTTCTTGGCGGCTATAAAACTGAGGACGAACACCCTTCCCACACGGGGACTTCCATACGGAAGCTTGCAGGCAAGATTGTGTAGGGCTGGATGCGGCAGGGTTGAATCGCTCTGTCACGTTCTTCAGAGATGCCCGCTTGGAAGTACGAAGAGAAACGCACGACATAACATCATCGCAAGACGACTTTCCAAAATGGCTATGCCGAAGGGCTGGAGGGTGACCGAGGAGCCGAACATTCGGGATACTAGGGGTCGTCTCAACAAGCCAGACCTTCTCTGCGAAAAAGATAACGTCATAATAGTGGCTGATGTTGGAGTGTCCTGGGAGTGCCCCCGTTCACTGGCTGAAACCTATGACCTCAAAAGAGCCACTTACAATCAGCCCGAGTTCCTGGAGGCGTTGGCGGGCATATATCCCAATACAACTGTCCACGTCCTCCCATTCATAATAGGAGCCAGAGGTCTATGGTGCAGGGAGAGCAACACTCTCCTCGATGCTCTCGGAATTAACACCCAATACAACCGCAGAGATCTGGTCACAACCACCATGAGGGGCAGCTGGTCGATCAACGCAGAAGTGTGTAGACGACACTGGGACGAACTGTAATGTGCGAAGGCACGTAGTCGGTTGGTGTGGTGCGGTGGTATAAATGTTTCGTTTCCGTGTGAGCTGCAGTGCCGGGTAGTGCGGCATGCAATTCGCTACCTCTGGCAAGTTCCACAGAGAGGAATGAATCTTTAGGTGCGTGGTGGGTCGCTTGGTGCGGGAGTGATGGCCTGTTATCCGCCTGTAGTTATAGTGTAAGTGTTTTCTGAACTGTCATTCACTCAGCTCCCCATTGTTCTTGTTTGTGAATGATGTAATGAGTTTGTTTTATACCTCCTTGGCCTTTTGGCCCTTACATGTACCCTTACATTGAATAAAGATATGTCTAGCCAAATGCCCATTACTACCTTAAGTGTCATAGTGACTTCTTGGGTGTTTGGCTTCAATGTATAGTCATAGATTCATAAACTCCTAGAACTCTCTTACTTGTTCAATTTTTTCCGATTTTAACTCGTCAATCTTTGGGTAAATTGGACATAATCCCTACCTAATTAAACCCTCCGTTAAAAAAACGCAGGGATCCAATCCTCGAAAAAAAATCGACCCGATAAGACCCACAGTCCATCGAATCGCGAACGAGCCAAGAAACATGTACGAAATTAATTAAACGGTGGAACAAATTAATTACCCCCAACAAGAGTAATTGATACAAGGCGAAGTAACTCGAAAAAGAGGGATCCGGTATAACTCATCTCCCCTACCACTAAAACTCGAGCGTGATTGGCAACTTGAACCACCTCCCCGCCTTTGACGCAGCCGTCTCCTCCCAACCTATTGGTCGAAACCGGGTGGAGGGGGCAATAAAATCAATTTAATGCCATCACTCAGTTATTTCGAACAAGAGGTGAGTGGAGGTGGGGAGATGCTTGTAGCTATCGATAACTTACATATGTAGCGCTGGAAAAAAGCCAACCTGGACTGGTTCGTCCAGAGCAAATATTATAATTGGGGATGATTGAGGAAATATCATTATTTACTCGTACGTTCTTTACGACAATGCTTGTCGCATGGTAAATGGGGCGGAATGTATGGATATGCGACTGTGAATTATTGGGTATTTGTCCGATACGATTGTGCCACGGATAGAATGGATAAATCGTTCAGCTAATAGGTGTTTGATTAGGATGGCGATAAGTCAAATGAAATGTGACGTTTTTCAGTGTCGGATACTGGGCGTATTCATCGGGTGATTTACAGGAATCTCTGCGTGGAGAAGTTGTGTGGAATTCATGTCTGACTCGGTGGTATGAAAATAGCGACAACCACAGAAGTTACGTACAGACTTAACAAAAAAGTAGCAAATTTACGAAAAAAAACACAACGACGTTAAATCGAGAGAACTGGATGGCCATAGTATGACCACAAAATATTGGAATATGGAGAGGAACATTTTTTCGTATAAAATTGGTTATCTGTAGATACAGGGCGATCCACTGCGAATCTGTTGGACGTTTATGTAAAATTATTCATTGTGCCCAAAATTCGGATGTTGGGGTTTTCGCATCAATCAAATTACTCCCCAAAATGCTTTTGGCCCACTGCAGTTTCTGAGCTTATTTTATTAAATGGCACACCCTGTATATCTCAGCGACCTGAGATAGCTGATTTGGAGACAATTTCTACAATTTTCCATTACTTGGGTAAAAATTCAACGGTTCATGTGTCATTGGGATTCTGATGAAAAAAAATTCTTCACCATTTTAGAATTTGGCAATATGCAGCATTATAACATTGTTTGCCGTTTGGACCGGAAATGTACAGGGTGTTCACGAGAAGAACATCAATTTGAACCAATCGAATTCATCGAAACCTATATTTTTTATTATTTCAGTCGATTCTAAGTGAAGAAGTGGGGGTTTCCAAAATGCACCCTTTACCTAAAATGAAAATGAGAAAGGAGAAACTTGAAAAAAGGAAAAACATTAATTTCGGACTGTTTGATTATAGGTACAGCCTGTGACTTCTGGAAATCACTGAAGTGAAATGAAATTGTGTGTTCAGATAAATAATTTCGATATTTTATGAATTGTAGATGGATCGAAGACTGATCAATTAGTTCTATATTAATGTTTTTCATCATTTCAAGTTCTTCCTTTGAAAATTTTTTTCATTTTATATATCTAACTATCTTTCCCGAAAAAACTTGAAAATATTGTCAGACAGTGAACTCAAAAACCACTAAATTTCATTCAATTTATTAACAAAAAAATGTGTAATACCAAAAAACCAAGAGGTAGTGTCCTTCCATATGAAACACGCCTTTAAAAAAAGAAACAGTGGCGTATCTAATACCACATAAAATGTGGTAAGTAGCAAAAACACATCATTCATCGAATGCAACAATGTGCTTGAAAAACCTAAATTTCGGTAAAGGGATATCATCGATATCTATGGGGAGATTTCTCAAACTGCGATGAATTAAGGGGTAAAAGGGGTATATTTCCACAAAATATCCCAGTCAGCTCAACTGCAAACATAATTACATGCATGCTATATTCGAATTTCGAAATGATACTTTATTCATTAATTTCGGACGGTTGGCGATAATTATATAGCTGCGATAACTGAAATATCCAATTTAAATTAGTCGTGGTTCATTTTTGGATCCCGTTTGATGGATTATTTTGTTGCTGCCTTATCGACCGAAAAAAATCGTTGAAATTCGTTCACAATGAAAAAAAATTATGATTTGAAGTAATCGGCTGTTTGATTATCAAGGCACAATCGTGTCTGAAATGTGAGAAATTCAGACGATATTGAAGAAGTAAGACGAAAATCATCCGAAACTATATGTTGTATATGTTGAATTGTCCTTCAATGGAACCCCTCCATCTTAAGAGGACAAAAATTTCCCATGTAAAATGCACCAAAAAGCTTTTTCTATAAGAAAACTGCAATATCCCTGTTTGAAATATGAACTGAAAACGATAAAAAAAAATTATCGTCGAGAAGGCATTGCATCAGTTTAGAATTACATTCGAAATTCCACCACAAAACGCTCGTTACAAATAAAGTCAAAGAGTCACCTTTGACTCGTACAAATATTTTAACAGTAAATTCTCGAGGTCAAAAGAAACACTTTTATCCTATACCATTTTTTCCTTATCGGCCCTGATAAAAAGTTATAGCCATATTGAGTAATGGGCTAAGCCACCTCTAGAAAAACAAACTTTTCTTCAGAATAACAAGCTGTATCCTTTGAACCAAGCCGATTCAGAAAAAATGGTATAGGAAAAAATTTTTCTTTCGATCTCAAGAACCTACTGTTAAAATATTCTTACGAGTCAAAGACTCGCCCTGTATCAGAAGAATCTATGTATCTTCGTTCAAATCCGAATTATCCTCCAAAACGTGACCACAATCCGAATCCAACGCCAACTGCAAGTCCCAGTATCAAAATCAATTCCCGACGATAACGCGGGACAAATAATTTAATACGGTCGTGGCAAGTTAGTCACACCATCCGAAATATAATCACTTTATCACTTTTCTACGCTCGATAGGGCATAATAGTCCCGAGTGATTGGAGGCGTGGCCGGCTACGCTAAGGCCACTCCTCCACCAGCATACCCCTCATGCAACTTCACACTTCCACTTCAGTCCAGCGGTGATCACGCAGTCAGAAGCAAGCAAAAAAATAGTCAGTGGCACGAGCTTGTGTTCGGTGCTGTCTTGTATCTAAAGACGAACGGCCCTGGTGCCAACTGTGAATCTGGTGACTTTAGTGATTGAGTGATTAGAGATGGAGGAGACGACCAGCACCAAGACCGACATCAAGGCTAAGATATCGTTTAGTGTGGAGTCGTTACTGTCCAACACGAAACGTGTAGACGATGAGGAAAGGGTTGAAAGCGAGGAAGAATCTCGACTGGATGAATCCAGCGAGATCCACGACGAAGACGATGAAGAGAATATAACTGTGGACGATGAGGATACCGACGGGAGAGATAGTCTTAGTCCTACGTCGCCACACACAGTCCTAATACCGCAACCTCTGCATCCTTCGTTACCCAGGATTCTGTCCAGTGGTGGTCATCCCCAGTGGCCTTTTACTTGGGTTGGACATGGGATGATGAGATCCTCTTCCCCACAAAGTAAGTTTGAATATGAACATGAAGTTCTTCATTTGAACGAAACTGACCTCAGACTATTGAAACTTCAATTGACATCAAGATTCAAGACGAGCTTATACAGTAAGTGGAATGAAATGAGAATTAACTAAAGCAAATCAATATGAAATGAATAAGACAAATATAAAATGAGGTGTAAAACGGAAATAGTTATTGGGGTAATTGGGAGTTGACAGAAACCAACCTAACTAAACAAATTTTCAGAGAATTATTCAGAAATCAGGATAATCTCTCAGTTGAGGGTAGGAAAAGGAAAAAAACATTCAATTTTCATTGGTTTTTCAATATTATTTTTCCTAGATGTGAGAACAATCTTTCTTCTTTTCATTCCTCAGCATATTTTATTTTACGTGCTGTATAAACACAGATCCACAACTTGTTATTATGATTTAGACAAATGGACTATTTGTAAGTTGCAAAATCAATACTGGCTTTTTGAGGCGATTAACAAACTATAGAGAAGTTATAAAAACATGACGACAATAAAATAGAATACATAATATATCGAAGACAAAATGTTGAATGATATACTGCTGAAAATGATGATAGAAAATGTCCTAGGTCAGCTGAATTCGAATTCAGCTGACAAATTGTCAATCACTCCATACAGAAATTTTTCTTCTCATAGAACTGATCTCCGATCATTTTTCTCCTACTTATAGTTATTCCACCCTAACAATCTATTAGTTTGTTATTTCTTTCGGAATTTTCAATATTTGCTTCACCATTTCCCGGATGACCTGATTTTCCTGGTCACTTAGTAATTTTGTGCACCTGTGACGTTGCAAATCATTCTCGAGTATTCTGTTCCTGTCATGAGAAAAATGTCAAAACGCTAGAAAACGAGATAAATCACAATTTACCTCGACGTCTACAACACAAACAGCCCATTTCAGAATAGTTTAACGTACAGAGTGAACCGATATAGTATAAAATTAATGATATCGCTTATTGGTTATTTGCTATGATTTGCTTGGTTATCGCCAAGTCGTAAAACTGCGTTTTTACGATCTAGCACCAGTAATCGACTGTCTGAAATCTCGAATCTATTTCGGTATTTTCGTCATTTTTATACGTTTTCGTCGATTTTTGGACCGAGATCTAATTTCACACTTCTCAAGAAACGAATAAACAAAACTGAGCGAATGAAGTGTTGGGGAGAGGATTTAGAATTATTTTTTAATTGGAAACGAATTAAATTGGTCGAGGTTCTGATTACCGCCAGATTTGAGATGAAAATAGGAATGAAATCTTCCAAATTTAAAACTTGAAACTTTGAAATATTTTTGTTGTCACATTTATCTTTTATATCTTTTTAGTTTCATCTTTTTGTGAGATGTTTTATCTATTCACATTTATTCCCAATATTCTTTGTTTTTTTCTACCGGTAAATCTTCACTTTTTAACAACTACGCTTTATTTGCTGGTAATTATAGGCACCTTCTTCATTATGATGAGGTCAAAGTGATTATGCCTGAATATGTACGTTGATGATGTTGTCGCTTATAGCGAATATTGACGAATCGTGTTAGTTTCCAGTTTTAAAATCATGAAAAATTTACGATGTTGTCTGCAGTTAAAAAAAAAGATTTTGTTTGGTACTTGTCAACTTTGACTAATGATCGTTGTCAACTTTGCGTCAGTAATGTATCGGAGAAGGTTGATTAGCAATAGATATTGTAATATAATTTGATTGTAGGTGTTTTATATAGAGTTATGGACCAACTTAACCCTTTTTCTTCATCCGATGTCCTTTGATATGGCTGCCTTCAATCAAATCTAAAAACCTAAAATCTAAGTTGACTCAAGTTCTTTTCTTCATAACACTTTCAACCCCCAACTCTTTTCCTATTTAAAAAACTTCAAAAAACCAAAATTCCGAATTTAAAAGCTTCAGTTTCGAGAGCTCACAGGTCATTGAAACAATCGTAGCCTATTATAGAACCTTGTGGAACCCCAATGCACTTTTGTGTTATTGCTTGATAATTTTATAGATCTGAGTGAGTCTTATTTGTGGTTCAATGGACTTCTTAGACTTCACTTGGTAGATTTCTCGGTTAATTGAGAGTAGCGCGGAATATATGGGGCCTATCACAGAACCTTGTGGAACCCCATTCGCAAAATTTGAAGGGAAGTTAGAAACGAGTCGATTTTTAGTGTTTTTTTTTTCGAATGGATGATCTAAAGTCCATCTTCTATTGTTTCAGCCGGTCTCCCAAACATGCCCCAGAATGGAGTGGGCCCCCCGATCGTAAGATGCGCCCTCCGCAAGCACAAACCGAACAGAAAACCAAGGACGCCCTTCACCACCCAACAGCTGCTCGCGTTGGAGAAGAAGTTCAGGGACAAGCAGTATCTGAGCATAGCAGAGAGGGCGGAATTCTCGAGTTCTCTGAGACTGACGGAAACACAGGTAAATATCCGAAATTGTGCGTTAACTTTCGGTCGTTGTAAAGGTACAAGAGAGAATAGAGGTTATAATTAGTCGGGTCGTAAAAACGTTTATCTGGCCGGTCTCGAAAAGGCCGATCTGTGTTCGCTGTCAACGGAGATCGTAATCTTTGTTTTATTTTCGAAAAACGCGCGCTGCGTGAAGCTGGGAGCCGGCGGATTTATGGTCCCGGGTCGGCGAGAAGGACGCGTCGAATTTTTGGGCATTTCCTAAAGCCGTGTCCACCTGTCCTCGGTCGGCCTGCCGGTTTACCTGATTCGACGATGTCGATTATTGAGTTTGTCGGATCCGATAAGGGTTTTCTACTGTTTGTTGTTGCTGAGAACGTCGATTTTCATCGATAGTGTTAAGTGACTCACCCGGTATTGGTTGGAATGTTTCAAGATTAATCTAAAGAGGTCCATATGGAAGATGGAGTCGATGGAGTTTTCCTATCTTGTCTAGAAGCACCAGAAATAGCCGAAATCAAGCAATTTGTAATACCCTGTGCAATGTGAGATCGCAGTTCGTCCTCAAAATTGTTGAAATGTTGATTATTGTTTATCAACTCTCTTCGATTCTTGGCAAAAACTTGGTTTAATTCCTTGTAATTTTCCACTGGAACAAATTAAGCTCGAAAAAACAACGAGCTGACAAAAACGGCCAGCATTTCTCTAATGAATCAATTATTATTTATTTATAAACCGCGACCGGATCGCAATTTGTTTACACCGAAAGAAGGAAAGTTTTGTTTCCAGTCTCGACGAAGCCGGCTCGGTTTAATTGACACTAATCTGGGTAAATTAACGCACCAATACGCCTAATTGCCTTTTTCACTTAAATCGCGGCGATTAGAAGAGGGACAAAGGTGAATATGGAAATCAGGAAGAATCAGGACAACGATCGTCGTCGACGTAGTTGTTATCGTAAGACCCGCTGCACTTTCTGTGTTCTATGCAAATTTTTAAATGGCCTCGGGTCGGAACCTATTTCCGCAGCTTTCTAAGAAAATCGCACTGCCGTGGAAATTTGTCGACAAGACGCGCGAATTCAGTTGCACGCTGTTCGATCGCTGATAGTTCCGGTAATTTGTATGCAAATTGACAGGTTTTGCTGGTGGGTTGTTGATATGTGACGAGGATTGCCGAAGAACTTGTTCAAATCGAGAATAACTCTTTTGCTGCCTTTCATTTCCTATTTTCTTGAATGAAAACACATAGACAAAGAACAGACGTACACTAGTCTGAAAATTATATTGGAATCGTAGTACTAATGCATAAGAAATGGATGAAATTCTCAGATTTATTACTAGAAGAGTTGCTCTTTCAGAATATGTCTCACGTTTAGATCTACGATAATTTTCCTGGAAGATTAATCTACTCGAAAGATGACCTTCGAAAAATTCCCAAAAAGTTGGGTTCAGTTAAAACTTCCTCAAGACCGAACGGTTGTGCCGAAATGGGTGAAATTCTCAGATTTATCACTAGAAGAGTTGCTCTTTCAGAATATTTATCACGTTTAGATCTACGATAATTTTCCTGGAAGATTAATCTTCTCGAAAGATGACCTTCGAAAAATTCCCAAAAAGTTGGGTTCAGTTAAAACTTCCTCAAGACCGAACGGTTGTGCCGAAATGGATGAAATTCTCAGATTTATTACTAGAAGAGTTGCTCTTTCAGAATATGTCTCACGTTAAGATCTACGATAATTTTCCTGGAAGATTAATCTACTCGAAAGATGACCTTCGAAAAATTCCCAAAAAGTTGGGTTCAGTTAAAACTACCTCAAGACCGAACGGTTGTGCCGAAATGGTTGAAATTCTCAGATTTATTACTAGAAGAGTTGCTCTTTCAGAATATGTATTACATTTAGATCTACTATAATTTTCCTGGAAGATTAATAAACTCGAAAGATGACCTTCGAAAATTTCCCAAAAAGTTGGGTTCAGTTAAAACTTCCTCAAGACCGAACGGTTGTGCCGAATAGGATGAAATTCTCAGTTTTATTACTAGAAGAGTTGCTCTTTCAGAATATGTATCACGTTTAGATCTACGATAATTTTCCTGGAAGATTAATCTACTCGAAAGATGACCCTTTCGAAAAATTCTCAAAAAGTTGGGTTCAACACCTCTACTTCCTCTACACCCTTTACACTTGTTTCCCACCTCTGACGTCTTAAACTAATCGATTTATTTTTGTTTCAGGTCAAAATCTGGTTCCAAAACAGACGCGCCAAGGCAAAACGACTTCAGGAAGCCGAAATGGAAAAGATTAGACTTTCCGCGAGGCCCCTTCTACCACCCAGCTTCGGCATCTTCCCCGGAGGCAACCCACCCCTAGTTTCACCCTTTCTGGCCGCGATGGCGCACAGGCCGCAGCATTTCGGGTTCCCCGGAATGACCGGACCTATCCTCAACATACCGCAATGACGAAGGCAACAGTTCGAACCGTGAATCGTCTATTTTTCCGTTATTATTTATTTGAACCTTGCAATATAGCGATTTAAGATGCAGGGCCATAGATGGGCGCTGCATCTTCCATCGTCCAAAACTTTTTGGTTTTGCTGTGCAATTCTGCCTCATATTGAGATATATTTTGTATAAGACTGATACTACTATCTTATTTATAGTAGATTTTCGATGTAAATGTGTAATTATTGGACTGTACAAAGTTATTGATATTATGATTTGTTGTATGATACTGTACATAGTGAAGATTATATTATTATTAAATGTTTTGTTTCTATGGAGTTGTTTCAAATGTTTAACCTCGAAACCTGAAGGTCCCCTAATGGGAAACACTCTCAAACAGTCTTCTGTCTGGATCAGATTTGTCGAAGTCTCGAATAGAAGCATTTTTGCACTATTCTGATATTGCAGTATCGTGATTGTGCTTGAGTTTATCAACTTTCCGTTCAGATAAGTTTGAAGAGATCTTTAATGCCTATTTTTGTATATCCTGTAGATAAGTCTTCGAAGGCACTAATGAATATTTTAATGTCTTGTACGAGGACTCTTCGAATAACATTAAAAGCATATTTTACTATTCGACAAGAACGCTTAATTCATTTCAGAGCGTTCAGAGCTTTTTCTCGGAAAGTGTTAGGGGATGATTAATGAAATTTGGTCCGACCCTAAGGAACACAAAGAGCCCTTCCGTTCTTTGTAAAATCCCCTAGCTCATCCAACCCTCAATGTCCAATAATGCCAATTTGACTTGAAGGCATGAATCAGTGATGATTGCTGCTCGAATTTTTCATTTTTATGCCAGGGAAATACGTCTTGGGGCATTTCGCACGTCGCCCTGTATGGACGAGCATATGTAACGATACAGATAATTATGTCCAAGTTGGATAATGACACCACAAACTGCCCGTCCTGACGACGTGATCTAAAACGAAAAATTTTTTCATGAGTACTCAGAATGATACGAGAACATTTATTGCTTCAGCAAGTTTCTCATAGCAGTACAACACTTCTGCTATACGGGACTTGTAGAATGCAATAAAATTTCTATTTTCAATTAGCAATATCGATTCTTACGATGTGCAGGGGCGTACTGGAATTTCAATAACCCTATCGGATTTTTTATGAGCTGAAGATACATGTTGATGTTGAACCCCCATTTCTGGTGAGTAGCAGCTTGAAATTGATGACTGTTTTGCCCCTCAACGCACAGTTATGCCCTGGAAGTCAACCACAAAGTGTAAGTTTACTGAAAATCCGTGATACGTCACTGAAAACCGATTGAAATTCGAACCAGTCTCTATCGTATGCCCCGATCTAGATCAAAACAGCATCCAGGAACGAAATATGTAATTAACTGTTGGGATATCCTTACAAGGACATCGATAAAACACAGCAGAGAAAAGCAATTTGTATCATTAATTAAAAAATTAACATTTAAATTATTAATGGTCAGCATTCTGTGCCGCCATAAATAACTGAAGTTGATCTTGTTATTCTATAACAGGATCTTCCTCTGATACAATATCTGAAGAACTAATTGCTTTTTAATAAATTACGCTTCATATTATTCTTATTTATCGATATGGAATGGAAGCTGATCCGACTCGGTGTGCTGTGAAGAACATTAATTAGTTATAGAACCTCTCATTAGGAGATTTATAGGAGTATTGATTGAATTTTCACATCGGTGCAGATGATGGGAATATCTCGAAGCTTGCGGAGTGTCTTTATGTTTCTTTATTCCTCATCCAAACCTTGTCTTCAAGTAAGTATGCGAGCAGAAGGTTATAGCCCTAGGAGAAGTTCACTTTAACATAAATCAAATATCCTTTCTCATCATTTGATATGTTTTGAATGGACATGTTCAGAGGATGGATAAATAGAGAACCTTATAAAGGACTCCTCGTCTTATTTGTGTAGTCGAAATCCCTCTGAGTTCTTCATGAAAAAAGTTGAGTTTGTCCCATCCCATTCTCGAGCCAAATTCATCGACTTCCCTTCAGAAAAAGCAAAAGCGATTAGGGAATTTTTCACGTGTAGCCACCAGGACAGGATAGGGCAAAAAAAGACTCCAAAGCATCCATCTCTCAAATATATAATAACATCTGCGCAGTTTTTTCGCGTCACGATTATTTCCTAGTAAATTTTAACGGCATCGAACAACATTAATTAGCCCTGTAACTTGCTGCAATTAAATGCAACAATATAATTAATTAATTACGAATGTCGTCGGATTCTCTCTCGCTCGCTGACTACGGTGCTTCATAAAAACTTGCTGCAGTCTCGGAGTGGTCGTTCTTGCAATATCGAGTCCATTTCGCCGGAGCAAGATGGGGCATCTACTGAGATAAGAACCAATTAAAATACGTGTTGAACCAGAGGTATAATTGCGATTGACAACGGCGTTGCTACTCGATCCAATTCGACTTGCATGGTCTATTTCTTGCGGGAATGGTGCAAGATGATCTTTACGATATTGAGCTTTCGAAAGTGGACTAAGATGTGATCCTGATCTTCAGCCAAGGATAACTTTTAATTTCGTCGAAATTTATCGTATACTAAGTGACTCAGGAAACGGAAAACGTAGTACTAATACTTCCATAGTCAAAATTCCAAATCTCATTGGCTTCTGCAAGAGCTCAATGTTCTCATCGTTGTATACCTACTAGATAAATTAGTAATAAACGCTTCCGAGAAGTTTTTACCAGGAGGCCAACACTCTGTCGTCCCGATAAGGTGCAGAAGACCGCTTAACCTCCACCAGGTCAAATCCATGAAGATCAGGATGCCGAATTAATTTCCATTTGTCATCCCACTCTGTATCGCACCGTTTCCTCCGCTGTGGCAGCTAGTGTGTCCTTATCTGATCACGAAGGCAGCTGATAATTAACATAACCATTTGAAACCGAGATTATTAAATACTTTATTAAATTTAACGCGCTGATTTGAATAAAAATATAATAAAGCGATGTCGATACACACATGCGATTGTTATCGAATTAGATATGGTTGGAGTTTTACGGCCTAGAACCCACTTTGGTAATTGCCTTCTGTTTACTGTAAAACGACGATTAATATGGATTCCGACGTTGCGATAATTGGGTAACTTTTCAACGATTCTAATTTGAGTCGCTCGGGAAATTCTTCTAAATGTTTATGGACGACTTGACGAACCGCGAGAGAACCAGTGTAGGAGGAAGAAAACCATCAACGTTAATCTCTACATCTCTAAGACACATCATGGGTTTAAACGAGCTGTCATTTTTGACAGATGACAACTTAAATCGATTACATTGGTCGGTAATGACAATGTACTAAGTGACTTGGCTGGTAGTTGTTGTACTTGTAGTTCTGAATCAATTGGCTCCCCAGAATCCAGGTTCAAGTTTGAAAATTGTCTTTGACTCGTACAAATATTGTAACAGTAGATTCTTGGGGTCAAAAGAAACACCTTTTTCCTCTGCCATTTTTTCCGAATCGGCTCGGTTTAAAAGATAAAGACTGTTGAAAAACCATAAAAAATGTTATATTTCTGTTTGAAAGATCCACAGATGTGTAGTGTCATAGATTTAGCTTGTTATTCTGAAGGCAATTTTCTTTCTCCAGGGATGGCACAGCTCATTATGAAAACCTAAAATGACTATATCTTTTTATCAAGGCTGTATATTGATACCTTTATTGTTCAAAGAAAAAAATAATTTCTTCTTCTGTAAAATATGTGCACTTGAACTCTTTAACTTCATGACCACCCAATCAATTGATTTCAGAGGACAAGGTCTAGATAAACTAAGAAGAAAAAATGATAAAAAAACTTTAAATAACCTGAAATAATACATGTATAAACAGATGTTCCAGATAGTCACGAATATAGAGAAATTCATGCTACCTACCAATTTTTGAGCAGTGTAGTTTCGAAAGGTTCGAAAAATCTACTTTTTCCAAGCTAGCCGATATAGACGCGTCTCAAGGTCCAGTTGCACCAAAACAAACTTGTCACCTGAAATAGGAGACCAACCGAGACGCGTCGGTTGTTGTAGACCAAAAGTTGGCATCCTTGCGTGCAGTTTTCAGAGAGACTTGAAACGGTGGCATCAAGAGTGGTAGCGCGACGAGCCAAACCAGGTGTGTCGTTGGTAGCCCTGCGTAGAGACTTGATTTATCTCCTAATTGGTCTAGACAGGTATATAGGACAAGTATGGCAAGGAAGGCTCCAAGTACGATAAACGGAATGTAGTATTACACATGCATTGATCGAATCCCACAGCAGCGGTCTTTACTGCCCAGAGGCGTATTTATCGCGGATGGAATCTAACGGGGAGAGCAGGACCTCTGAGCCCTTGGTGAAATTCGTAACCACCACTAGTAGGCCAGGAGAGACCCACCTCACACCCACTGACAAACCTGCATTTGTAAGAAACGTTAGGGAGAGTCAAACATCTCGAATTTCTGGTGGTATTTTTGGACATTTCCGATCACCAGGTGATCTGTAGGGTCATCCTGCTCCCCACAGAATCTACACTCGCCAGCTTCTGCTAGACCCAACTTCATTAAGTGCTCCCTGAGGCAGCAATGCCCTTGTTAAGATCCAGATACTTTTCGAAGTGTTTCCAACACTGAAAAACAAAACTATCGGTGTGATCAAACTTATAATTTCTTAGGGCTACTTGCGACTGCGACTGTGACTTACAGATCCTTCCACACTGCGGGCATGAATAGTCAGTCACCAACCAGATCTGGCCGCCGCTGTATCCTTCTCGAGTCTCCATTATAACTGTGTACCAAAGACCTCCACTTTGATCTGTCCAACGCTAGTTGTTCCCAGTTATGGTTGGTATTAACTGATTTTAGGGATTGATTCAGTATATCCTTAAACCGCTTATACTGGCCTCCTGTTTTCCGAGCTCCCTCTGTGAATTCGCCATACAGAGCTATTTTGGGGAGTCTTTTGTCTTGCATCCTCAGAATGTGGCCGCGCCATCTGAGTCGGGCCCTCGTTACTTGAGTCTCAATTGTAATACAACTCGAGCGCTGCAAGACTTCTGGATTTGAAACTTTGTGGAACTATCTGATGTGCATTATTTTTCTTAGATGACGTTGTTGCGTTTGCTCAAGCTGTTTAATATGTTGCCTGTAGGGCGTCCAGCTTTACAGAAGCGTTGGGAGCACCACTGCTTCGTAAACAGCTGTCTTGGTCTTCAGATTGAGGTCGTGATTTGGAAACACTCTGTCCTTTAGCTTCCAGAATGCCCGCGATGCCGAATTGATACGGTTGTGTATTTCCGTGTCCAGGTTAGCCTTAGTATTTGAACTGCTCGACCTGTAATGTACTTCAAGCAAGTACATTATTGGCCTCTTCTTTACGAGTCATTCCTGAACACATCAGGCTAAGTGGACCTTGTTTTTTGCCTAATTCATTGAGGTTTTTTCCGCACTTTCATATTATTTTAGAATCGGTGACTTGCGAGCTGAGTCCTTTGATCACAGCCTGATTGCAAGAAGGTATAACTACGTCACATTTCTTATAGTTTCTTTTCACACATCTCTCGAAGATAAATGTTCTGGACAGGTACTTAGTCGTAGGAGAAGTTCTAATATATCCCACCAACCCAGAGTAGAATCCCGATTCAAGCACAGCCAACGAAAAAGTATGAATCGTGTGCAATAATTGCCTTTAAACTTTTTCCCGATCTTTATCTATCACGTATTTGTACGTTGTGAAACAGCCCACAGTCTTCTTCGCTCTCGAGAGGTATCAAGGCAAGAAATTATGTACGTTTCCTATCTCTCTAATTGTGCCTGCTCGAATGCAAAGTGGTATATAATGGATATATAAATTTGTTCGATTCGTACACTTTTCGTACCATTAGTATTTTCCGTGAGTAAGTGGCCTTTCATTAAGCAGTATCAACTGGCAAGTTGCTCTATGCAAATCGGGCATTCCGATTCAAATGAGGAGAGCTCTCTGTCTCACCGAGAAATTTGTGTTTTGGTTTTTCGAATTCATTCTTCTTGTCGTATTAAATGATCGTTTTATATTCGTGGTCGAGATGTAAGAAGATATGTAAATTTGGAATTCAGTCTTCTAGACTTCTTGGAGATTATTTTAAACGGAGCAGTATTGAATGTTGTTGATATTTCATATTATGTTCGAATTCCAGTTGGCCCAATACCTGTCAGAATAGTCTACATGACTTTTCTCCCAGTATAAAGTTATCTGACGATGAAGACGCATCAAACAATCTCTGTAGTTGAAAATAACTGTAGACTAGCCTCCCAAAATGGAGGTGAGGACGGAGACGACATATTTTTCTCATAATTTCTTTTTTCCCCCGTTTCGTATACTCTCCCAACGGTCAACATACTCCTAATTGACCATTCTTTAGATTCGTAGATACCCACCGAAGATAAGAGACACGGAGACCAAACTGGTGCTGGAACGGGGTCCTTTAAGACCATAAACCTATCAAATCCCCAATCTGCATATTGTAATGAACTACCGAAAAAGTGGCTATCTCCCTGATTGCTTTGTTAAAGGGACAAACGTGTCATTCCTCCGAATTTGGAGGATGTATTCTTGGGCGGTTAGAGCCAATGGCGTAGGCCTCTTGCTGGGAGGAACTGCTTCCATATTTGAGCTTCTTGGATTCAAAAATATTGCACATTTTCATCACCAGGAAAAATGAAAAACTGTCTCATTGAGATCAAACGTTTTCCTGAGGCCACTGAAGCAATTTCTTGGCTAATATAGCCTTAATACGACTGACCCCTATAAGAAGAGGTTAGATTGATCACACAAAAGAGTATTTGTTTAATTCCCCAATTTTGAACATCGCAGAAAACCTTGTATTCAAATTTGTAACAAGTTTAAGAAGGAAACTTTGAACAGAAGTATTCATCCATCTACCTAGTTGTACACAGATGTGGGAAAAATGGATTTTTAGAGGTGTCTTATTCAGGCCCGCATAGTAGAACTCCTGAGTGAGTAAAAAGTGTTCGTGAGCAGAGAAACAAGTCGAGCTACGCCAATGGCCACAGCTAAAAGACCATTGGTTTTCCAAAACACGTATCCTCACGATTTGGCTAATTGGAACAATAAATTGTTGGTGTAGTGTCCGCTTTTAATAGGCTGATTGTCTTTTGTCTCATGGCATCTGTTCGGATTCCAGTTGGCCAGCCCAATATTCGCTGTGGTTTGGATCTTCGATCCCTGAGGGATCCCTCGCAGAGCAATGGCGATAAGATGATGCGATAAGGGCTTCTTTATCTTGTGAAATATCCGCATAAAGTGTACAGTAGTTGGAGCTTCTTGTTCTACTTGATTTACGCGGATAAGCTCCCATAATTTTTCGTCAGTATCGGGAAATTCTGATCAGGTTGGTTAAGTCTCCAAATACAGTCCTGATTCTATTCACAGACCTTCAAATTTCTAATATATAAGAACAGATAAAGAGAAATATAAAACTAACAACAATAAAATAATAATGAAATGATCATAATCGAATCTGACTATATATGAACGATTTTTCTGTTCAATAACAGTACCACAGGTGGAAAAAAGAGACCAAAAGTTCAAGCTGATGGAATATTTTGATAATCTTCGATATAAGAGTTTATACTGAGAAGCTGAGATAAGTTAAAGCTAAATCGAGGATCACTTCGACAAAATACTATTTTTGAACTCCTTTCAAGAAACTGCTTTACATCCAGCTTCATTCTTTTAATTTCGTGGAGTATATGTGTGTTTGTGTCGATCATTTTTTCCTTGATTTTCATATATTTGTTTTTTTTTTTCATTGAAGGTTTTGTTACTGAACTCATTTTGTCCAATACTATCAATTTTGGCCATTCACTGGGCAGTTATGTAAAAAATAACACCGAATATTTTAATTGTCTTATTTTAACGATTTCTCTAATTTCCAATCCTGGAAACCAGTTATTCTTTATAGAGAGAACCAAGAATGGTCTCCAACCCACACAGAGTCGATAAATGCCACCAACAAGTGTTTTCGTCATCAGCAGGAAGAGGACCACTAATTTGGTCTGCTGTATCGGCTACTGTATCTTGATCACCTCCATTCCAAGCAGCTCCTTCAGTTTGTTATATCAAATTATACGAAATTTAGAATTTTGGTTCCCTTTACCAATGTCGTTTTATCTGGACTGGTCCCATTCATAAATTTCTCTTTATTACCTGCCTTTATCCTCTTCAAGTCTAATTGGACGAATGCCGGGAGAACTGGACCAATTTCTGTTCATTCATTGCTTTTTTTGGCGATTTAGAGCCCTGTTACTAATTAACTGTACCACATTTCAATCGGGAAAAACATTTTAGAATATTTGAGGCCACCAATTAAAATATAATGATATTGTGTTTCTCCTATTAGCGGTCGATTCCTACCTGATAAGGCAGAAATTGGTGAATCGATTGTGGCTTTTTTAAACCACTTTCCGGTCGTAAGAGAGCTACGGAGGAAGGTTGAAAAGTGTCGTCTAAGCGATGTTAATTTTGGCCAATCAAGATTCACCTGCCATACAAAATGAAATGGGCGAAAGAATATACAAGATTGAGCAGTGGAAGGATGGTGGGTATCGATTTTTTTTATTCGTTTTTCTATTATACAATGTATCGAGATTCCAAAGGTTGGCAATGGAAATAATGAACAATAATTTTTAGATGCGTAAAAGTTTTAAATTCGTAATTGTCGAAATTTCCGCTGGATCGATTGTCTATTGTCTAATCATAAATTTTCGCGAATTATACGACAGTTGAGGAAAATAAATACTGAAAAGACCGTATCTTTATCAATTTTCAAGGGATCTCTTCATGAATAATGCAAGTCCCCACTTTATTATCCCTTTCAGTTCGTAAAACTATCAAATTAAGTCTTTTACGAACATTTTCCTATTGTTCCGATGGAGGAAATTGTAGATAAAGTAACAAACAATAAGCTGCCCTTGACCTGCCCCTGAGGCGCACAATTCTTTCTGAATATTCATTTCAAATCAATTACTCGATATTATTGAAGACGGAAACAGTTTTAAATGTACGTTGGTTCGAATTTGGTCATTATATTCAAATGGGACAGTTTTTTCCGCGAATCGCAGATGACATAGATTCTTCAGTCTTTTTCGACAATTCGAAATTGTTTTACTTGTTTTTTAATTATCAACATTCCCATATTTATTCATTGCGTGTATTTGCCTTTTAGGTATACTCCATTCACATTTATTTTAGCATTCGGTTGGCCACGAAATAATTTTCCCAAGTTTTTGTAACTAGAACGGAGTAAGGTTGGCACTCATGAAATGTCGTTAATGTCATAACGCCGTTGCCACAACTATTATCAATTTTTATTACGAAAATGCCGAAAGTGATTGAAAAAAGAGACAGGGTTTCAGGAAGTGCTATTTAGAATTCAGGTCCGCTCATTCAAATAGTTGTACCCTGATATTCTAAAATCCACAATACGTCAGACGGTAGCGAACATATTCAATGTAAGAGAATTTATAAAATGTTTCATCTGAATCTAAACGACTTATATTTCAGCTGAATATTTCCACAATCAGAGAGATTGTGAATGAAGAGGATGACAAATAATTTCCTTCTATTGGGAGACCCAAAAAAGTGGTGGCATTTGAGAATTTTATGTTTGAGTGAATGAATGCGAAAAGTTTACTACACGATTTTCGATGAATGTCATCGGAGAATAAGTTCCCGAAAATTGATTTTTCTATTTTTCATTTGTCCTATACATTGTAAATGTCTTAAGGTACCAATAAATAACTAATTATTATTATTATCTATATATCAATGTATTGGGATGAACAGCAACAAAAACGCGCCAGTTGTCCTGTTAATTGCTTATTCATGTGAAATTTTTGTCCAAAGGTGAAGTTCATCTTGATTTGAAACTTGATGCTAGAAGATTTTTATTGAAGAATTTAACATTTTTGTAATTATCTGTTAATTCCTTCGGGAGATACCCATTCCCAACCACTGCATCATATGCATTTCATCTTCGGGTGAATATTTTTGAAATCTACAACTGATGTAACGTATTCAAACTTTAGACAAAGAAGATAACGAACATTAACTCTTCTCAAGCTAGTGCATATTATGATATTATACTGATCTCTTGTATTTTCCATGCGAATGACTGGATTTGGTATGCCTTCAATCGGTTTGTATAAATTTCAATTATGTTCGTCACATATTTTCCGAAGAGATTCGACATTGTGATAAAATACGTAATAACAGAAACTTTTACGTAGAACGCACAATATATTGTTGATTTAAAACCCAAAAATGTTTTGACAAGCGTCATAACCCCACATTTTCGTACTATACAGAGTGAAATGTGTCAAATTTCCATGGCGAGTACTTAAATATAAGTGAATGGAGTATAGGTATGTATTTTTTTCCAAAATATATCTAGCACGTGTTATGTTTGGTGGGATTGCAAAAGTGTTGTGTATTGGGAGCTGCTTCAAGGAAGCAGACCATGAATTCAAATTCTTTCTACCCTGAAACTGGATGAAGTTTTCAAGGGAAACCGGCCAAAATTTGCGTTTGTAAAGGAAATGGAGTTCTGAAATAGAAACATAGGACACTTTTTAGCGTGGAAACCTAATGGGATAATCTGGTAGCAAAAGTATCCAGTTAGATCATGAAAAACGTCTAAAGTCGTTCTGTCTTCGGCACGAAGATCCCAACTGGGCAGCATTTAGCCACAGACACCCATCACGTTAACATTCCACGATACCCCATGTCTTGTACATCAATCGTTGAACATCACGTACGCAGATGTCCACAGATAGAATTTCGATGCAATTAAGAACGGTCATAGGCTATCTGCGACTCAGAGTTAGTTATTGCTCGGTTCATTTCGCCCAAATATGTAAATCGCCTATTCAAATTATGTGAAAACCGCGGATAACGAGTGCTAAACGAAAAACGGCGACGAGAAGGTATGATGGCATGTCGTCGACAAATCTATTGTTTCAACTTCTCGAACAAACCAATAAATAACGAAATCCCTATTTAAATTGACGTTTATGTATTTACTGAATTTACCACAGGCTACTTACCGTTCCGAGCTGTCCCATCAACTATTTGAAACGCACGTTGGTGCTCTGTAAAGGGTCCTGTAGCTGGATGAAGCCTGTCTATCAACTATCGGTCCTGTCGTTTACGTTGAGACGCGGACATGGACTTTCAAGAGCTTCGTGGACGAGATGATAGATGTTTATTAGCTGGCAAATTGCATAAAAATGAATTGGTTCGCGTCCAGTTTTCCATAAATGAAATATGAATATTTCAGCGATGGCTTAATCAGCAGTACTCAGTCTTCATGCGAGGAAAGTGTGTTTTGAATCTACCTTCACTTCATCCGCTCATAAAAGTTACCTACACGTTTCTTCAAACATGTAAAAGACTTATCCTGCATAATTACAAGTTTGCAAGATCTTTTGAAGGGATTAGAAAGTGCGTAGGTTCCAATACTGAGCCCTGAGGAACACCTGGAGTCGACATGAAACTTATTCATTCATTGCTGTATCCCGTTACCGAGAATAAATCTACAAAAATACTCAAAAACAAAACTATCGGTGCGATCAAACTTATAATTTCTTAGGGCTACTTGCCACTGTGTGCCATCCTGTGACTGAAGAGACCCAACCGTGACCTACAGATCCTTCCACACTCTGGGCAAGGATAGTCACCAACTAGATCTGGCCCCCACTGTATTCTTCTCGAGTCTCCATTATAACTGTGGACCAAAGACCTCCACTGTGATCTGTCTAACGCTAGTTGTTCCGAGTTATGATTGGCATTAACTGATTTCAGGGATTGATGCAGTATATCCTTCAACTCGCTTATAGTGGCCTCCTGGTTTCCAAGCTCGCTCTGTTAATTCGCCATACAGATCTATTTTGGGGAGTCTTGTGTCTTGCATCCTCAGAATGTGGCCGCTCCATTTGAGTCGAGCCCTCGTTACTTGAGTCTCAATTGTTGTACAACTCACGCGCTGCAAGACTTCTGCATTTGAAAATTTGTGGAACCATCTGATGTGCATTATTTGTCTTAGACGACGTTGTTGCGTTTCTTCAAGCTGTTTTATGTCAGCTATAGGGCGTCCAGCTTTCGCTTCCGTGAAGAAGCGTTGGGAGGACCACTGTTGTGTAAACAGCTGTCTTGGTCTTCAGATTGAGATCTTGATTTTGAAACACTCAGTCCTTCAGCTTCCAGAATGCCCGTGATGCTGAACTAATACTGTTGTGTATTTCCGTGTCCAGATTAGCCATAGTATTTATGAAGCTTCCCAAGTATTTGAACTGCTCGACCTTTTCTAGAGTTTCATCCTTCAGGCTGATATCTGTTTGAAGACTTTCTGGCGGACTTACCAGGATTTTGGTTTCGTCAATATTGAATCTAAGGCCTAAAGCTTCGTATATATGTTTATAGGTGTCCAACATTATCTGTTGTAGAGCCATTATGCTGAATTCTAGCGGTATGGAGGCTTTTACACACTGCTAAGAATTCGCAAGATCTTATTGGGGATTAGAAAGTGCGTAGGTGCCTATACTGAGCCTTGAGGAACACCTGGAGTCGAAATGGAACTTATACCATCTACGACAACATGAATGCATAATCGTTCAGGGAATTGTCAATCGCAAACCATCAGAAGAGTAATCGAGATTCAGTTAATTCAGAAGAATGAACTTCTATGCCCTCTTAACACCTTGTATATCAACTGCAACACTTGCAGGTCCTTAGCTTTCAACAGGTCTTCCTCAAAATTCTCCATTTCCCGAATACGATCCAACAAAGGCGAATAAAACGGATTATATGGCAAATCTGGCCGCATAAAGATGTTCCACATGGTCAGAAACGTGGAAAATACCCTTCACGGCACCTGTACCTGATTGCGGCCGATGGCAGGGCACATTTGATCTCGATGCATGCCGGCACCTTTGCCGCAAACGGATGTGGCAAGAGTAGAATTTCATGGCTTACATAAAACTGTTATTACTTATAAAGTGATTCAAAACGGGGAACTTTTCGCGTTTCCATTTAATGGTCAGCGAACTGGCGGGGCGTCGTGGTACCACATGGTCTTGTAGCAGGACCACGGTCCGACGCTTTTTGTTGGCTTTTAATGCCCATGATACACCGTGGGCACGTTTCGAGAAGCGGATCTTTGTAACGATATTTTTTCAGGGTGGATTTTAGCGGTTCTCGGGTTTCGCTGGGACATTATGTATCACTGTGTTCGCTTGGACGTGCAATCCGGGGCGCATAGCTGGCAACGTCGCTGTGGGGCTCACAGAACGCCCTGCAAGACTATATAGAGATCGAAACATTGAGAAATCTTCATATTCCCCTTTATCCTGAAATGAAACCCTGTGAAATTAGAGCTTCTCCAACATGACCAACAGTTTCAATTCAATATCGAAGTGAATTACTCCTTTTAAGTGATTTTTTCACAGCAGTTGGAAGTAATTTATTCTGTGCTTCTTCTGACTGAAGAGTTTTCAACTCAATATCATAGAATTTCAAAAGGATGCCCACTACGATGGTAAGATCACTTATAACCCTCTGATCCGAATGAAAATTCAATCTGATGACAAGATCATGAAGTGGTATTCATTTTCTGAAAATGACCTCAAAATTACTACTTTTTGTGGCACCACAGAATGGGTTCCATTCTATAACCAAATATGTGCATGACTATCTTGCTCTTTCATATTTTTCTGGCAGATTTCCAAGAAAGAAGCCAGCTATGCCAGTTTGCGAGGTTGTCAGTTGGTTTTTCAGCTCCCTGTACGCACGCTTAGCGAAAGTCAATTATTAGAAAATCAAGCGATATTTGGAGTTATTAAGGTTTGCTTGTATTCATTTGCGAAGGCAGAATGCCATTGCATTTCTATGAGCTCTGCACGCAACCGGCTGAAGGAATGCGTTCTGCGAAGTCTATAATTATTTGCCCACACAGAATGGGAGAAACGGTAGATTTCCTGGTAAATCCTTTTGTTTTATAACTTCGGATATCTATAAAATGCACGAACTACCGGGAAATTTAGTTTCACTCTTGTAATTATGCGCTACAGGGCGCTGATTGAACCCAAACGTTTCAACAGTTGGAAATAATTATTTTTGAAAAGTCTTTTATATCATTTAATTGTACATTATCAACGAGAAGGCGAAATTTTCAAGAGTGCTGCTTGCCCACAAACCCCGTATCTTCGGGTGAGTTCAGGCAACGGCTCTTCTGAACCAATTGGTCTTCCTACAAGAAACAGATAAGGGAGCCAGTTGTCATGGATTTATTACCACGGCTACTGTAAGCAAAGCTGCGGCACCAGGAAAGTTAATTTAGAGACAATCTGATTGCTGTAATATCTCGCATTTAATTACTATTCTCCATTATGGGACTATTTATCTGTTTTATTTCTTCTCTTTCTCGCCCATACCGGGTTCTCGCGGCTCTACACGGCCTGTACTATTAGTAATCTGTCCTTTTTCTCTTACCTGTTTCTTTTTGATGGATGACGCCAGATCTATAATTCTCCGGTGGCTTGGAAGTGACTAATGTATCTGATGAAATAGTCAAAAGGGTCAATAAGGCCTCGTCGTTCTCCTACTACTCTGTCTTTCTCAAAAACGGTTTTTATTTATTTGATGAATCTTTTTCGAACACAAGATATCACCCACGTCTTCCAGTTTTCTCATTATGACCATTACGTACCATACAAATGACAAAAATTCAAAGAATCCAACTCTACAAACTAAGTTTGACGCTATCTTATGAATATTTGAACGTTTTCGAGTAATTTCATGTTCAAAATTGAAAAGTATCTGTGAAATCTGAAAAATTGGGTACTCTGGCTGAATACAACTCTGTTTTAGAGATTCACAGATGTGTAGTATCACAGATTCAGCTAGTTATTCTGAATGTTTCACAGCTCATTATGAAAACTTAAAATGGCTATATCTTTTTATCAGGGCAGAATTGCAAAAAATGTTATAGGAAAAAAGTGTTTTTTTTGACCTCAAGAATCTACTGTTGAAAAATTCGTACGAGTCAAACACTCAGCCGGTATAAAAACCTCGTTTTCATTTAATGATTTCTGCAACTAATTCCGTAAAGAAATCATGAGGACCAAAAGTGTAAATAAAGTTCTTTGTTTCCTCATCGTGAATATCCAAGTCTATTCAATAATTCTGAAGAAATATCAGGGCTATTCTCCGGCGAAACCTGCCATTCAAGACCTCAAACGACACCAATAATACTACACCACTTCATTATCGGCGGGCGATACTTCCAAATGGAGTCATCATAAACTAAAAATATGACTCCGTTTCCATTCAAGCGAACGCACCCCATTCAGGACTTCGTAAAATTCAATAGCTCACGGAGAATGCGAAAAAAACTGTCAAAAATCGGGTATAAATGACGCTGAAGTGGATCCATTGTGGCGCGAGAGCGCAGAGCCTGTGGGAATCTGCCCAACATTAATCTTCATTTGTTACCAGCCACTTCAACTGTTTACCTCATTGTCAGACCATTAAGATATCCGTCTATTAAGTCCGTGATACGATTTCACGTTTTTAACATAACTCCGCAGTTATGAAAAGACCCTTCCATTCTGGGGCATCATTAATTTTCTCTCACCTTCGTGACTTCCATTCATGGTCAATTATTCCGGTGCGGATTATGAGGCCGCTCTTCCCTTTTCGGCTAACAATTGGGCTTACAGCGCTTCGAAACCATCGGTTCGGTTCATCTACAAGATATCGACCGGTTTGTATCGATTTTCCTCAGAAAACCAACACGAAATGAATTTCCTGAAAACCGAGGCCAAAAACGCTACTATCCACCCCTGTCTGTGATCGGTGCTAACCTCACTCTTGTCAGTTTTGACAACTGACGTAGATGTGTCACTTTTGCGTTCGGTAAACGTCAAAATCTCAAATTTTTGAAGCTTTTGTCTCATTTCCGATCTCTTCGATTTGTATGTTTGGTATCTTTCGACGAATCTCAAAGGAAACTCCCTGAAACAATATATGTTGCTGTGCTATCATCGATTACCGAGTCCTCCAGTTGCACAAAGGCTCATTCATCGTCCCCGAATTTGGAAACTTTTGCCAATACCCGCTGTTCCATTGAACCATCGTGCTTGAATGAACCCACCGTCATATTTCAAGTTTATGATGGCTTCATTTGGCGAATATCGCCATCAGTTAATAATGAACAGGAGTGCCATTATTGGCGTAGTTTGAGGTTGAAAAACGGCTCATAAATTATGTTGCGCGTTCCGAAGAATAGTGATACTATTTGGCCGCAAACTGTCAACGTAGAATCAAATATCGCAAGGTAGATGCACACGCTTTGTGCCAAGAGTTTCACTTTGTACCCCATTTAGGGTACCACAATGGAGAAATGAAAAAAGCTGAATGGCTGAAGTGGACCTTTCAAGGAATTCTGCGTTGTTTTCTTTGTTGACTTCATTCATTGAAGCTGAATCGCTTTGTGACCAGTTTCAATGGGAAATGTTTGGCGATCTTCATTCCGTATTGACGTTGTCATGAATCATAGGTACTAATAGATTTTCTATGGCCACTTCGTACTATAAATATACTGGGTGTTCTCTTTCTTCGTCAATATCCAATAACAAAATTTGTTTCCCTCATACTCCTTCAGGATTACTATCATGATCATCATCCCCTTATCTATTGCAGCGCATGCTTCATTAAACAACGAGCACCCCTTAATAAAGGGTACAAAAATCCCTTCATTTAAGGGACCGGAGATAAACGGGTGGTCGTATGCCGCTTTGTAGAATACGGTGTGTAAAACACAACATGTGAAACGAATGGGAAATCATGCCCCTTATCTGCTTGTCGCCTATGCCTATTCTATTTCGAAATAGTTTGCGTAATTTCCGTTTCGCTGGGCAACTCGTTATAACCGGACAATATGAGGGGGTGCTGGCATCAATTTCTGAGATGGCCAACCCTTTCGATGCGCCACTTCCCACCCTATCCAGATAATTTAACTATTACAGCAGTAGAGCCCGTGAACATCACTGGCAACTAGGGTGTGACCCAGAAAGAATGTGTCGACATATAAGAAACGAAAAGAATAAGATATGATCAAGTTAATGTTGCATGAAAGGTACCAAAATCAAAAAATAAACCTTTCTTTTCAATATCACCATACCACTTCTTCTTAATTCGACATATTCCACACTTTTGACATGAGGAATTCACTTATAATGTATGCAAATTGCATATTGATAATGATCCTTATTTTTGTGGTTTGTAGTTCAGTTCAGTAGCTCAAAAGCTTCTGAGTTCGTTTCAGTGCTCCATCTATGCATCCAACAGTCACAAGTTATTTCTCTGATTTCAATTCCCATACGTCAAAATGATAATTGCATCAAAGAACATCATGTTGTGTCAATCAAAATGAGAAAAATCTTAAAAACCACCTTTGGGTATCGATTCAAAAGAAACTAGATGAGTTTTCACAGCGATGAAGCACAAGTTACAACCACCCCATGCCCTAACCCCTCTCTCTTGCACAGTTCCCTCAGGGTACTCTTCAGTTTCATCTGGAAATCCACTGTTGCCTGCTACTGTTACTTCCTAGGCCTCCGTAACTGGTCAGTAATCTGGATAGCTGTTCCACTTCTAGGAAGCGTGGTTCTTGATGTTTTCTCCTCAAACACCTCCAGAAAACGAAACCTAAACAAACTAAGATCAACAATAGACGAGAGGGAGTTGATTCACTCCCATTTCAAGGAACTTCCAGCCTGGGTCTTCTTCCCCGACATCGAGAGAGTGGAATGGTTCAACAAGATACTGAGACAGCTGTGGCCGACCATGAACAATTTCACCAGGTCCTTCATCCAGGAGACGCTGGAGCCGGAGCTGAGGACTACCATGGACTCATACATGCTCAAAGGTTTTTACTTCCAAAGGATAGAACTTGGTTCCATATCTCCCAAAATAACAGGGGTGAAAGTTTACGACAGGACCGGACGCAACGAAATCATCTTAGACTTGTACATCTTCTACGGTGGAGACTGCGAATTTTTATTCGGAGTCAGCGGAATGAACGGAGGAATCAAGGATTTCCAAATTGAGGGTACAATGAGGGTTATAATGAAACCACTGATTCCTACAGTACCAATAATCGGGGGTATCAAATACTTCTTCATAGATAACCCAGATATAGATTTCTGCTTGACTGGAGTCACTGGAATCCTTGAGATACCTGGCGTAAGGACACAATTTAGGAACGTGATAGAATCTGTGGTAAATTCCATGCTGGTTTTGCCAAACATGTGCGTGGTCAATTTGTCGGACGCAGCTGAAGTCATCTCTTACTTGAGGACCCCACAACCAAAGGGGGTTCTTAGGGTGAACGTTATGGAAGGTAAAAACTTGATACCACAGGACATAAATGGTCTGTCGGATCCCTACGTCATCATCAGGGTAGGAGCTCAAGAAGTGAGGTCCCAAACGATAAACTACTCATTGAATCCAGTATGGAATTTTCAATGTGAATTCATCATAACCGAATTGCAAGGGCAAAAGTTGGTTTTTCACGTATGGGATGAAGATTACGGCAAAAGTGATCCAATGGGTCATGCCTCCTTCGATGTTTCCTCAGCCAAAGCCGCCAGATACATAGACACGTGGCTGACTCTAGAAGAGGTTGCCCATGGTTCCATCCACGTAGAGTTGACATGGTTCAACCTCAGCACTTCGGTTCGTGATCTCAGTGATACCTTGGACGAAAACAACATGCTGGGCGTACCCCTAAATTCCGCAGTCCTAACCGTTTTCGTGGACTCAGCTAACGATCTCCCGATGAAAACCGGTCTGCCGACTCCAGTGGCGGAGTTGAAAGTGGGCAACGTCACCAAGACCACCCAGCAGTGTCTCAAGACTGCGGATCCCAAGTGGGACGAGGGTTTTTGTTTCCTGGTGCCCAATCCGCAGAACAACAGTTTGGAATTGAAGGTGATGGACGTGACGATGAAGAGGCAGATCGGACAGTTGGAGTTTAAGATCAAGGTGCTGTTGGAAAGGAAGAACATGAGGATGGCCAGGCAGCCCTTCAAGCTGATCAAGTCGGGGGAGAAGAGCGAGATTACAATGACCTTGAGTTTGAAGATTATGACAATAAATGATGTGACTGTTTCTCAGATATTTTTCTTTTGGATTTTGATGGTCAAGATGTTGACACTGTTGTCAAAAAATAGTTCTTTGCTTTGGCTTGCAATTGCAACACAACTTTCAGTGAAAGCATTAAACGATTATATGAATGTATCCATTCGCCATTTTGTAGCTCATAAGAATTTCAAGATTAGGCTGAAAAATTTCTTGATGCCTAAATCGAATATACTGAATTTTCGTGTTGAATTTGCAACGTTTTGGTACATAATGAGTCTAAAGATCTCTGAGAATATAGTCGAATACAATTAACACTGCGGTTTTGTCTCCGAAGACACAAGACAACCTAAAACGTACCAAACTTGTGTGTCAAAACTTTGCGACAATAATCCAAACATGGTAGAAGCGGGTTCAAAGCCACCCTGGATGAAAAGATCTCTCGGATGCGATACGTGTCCCATGAAATATAAGTTATATCATTCCCATACAAATCCAACTCGTGCAGGATAAAGTTGAGATATTGTAGTGTCATAAATCGATCGACTCAGCGAGGAGAAAACCTGGTTACACTCGTTCGCCTTTTCAGCGGGAAGGACCATATAGAAATTTCCCTCAGTGTGCCATTTACGACGTTGCCATTCCGTCGCACCTGACAGTAGGGGCAAAATTGTGTTTGGGTGAATTTTTCAGGGGTAAGTAAATGAAAAGTTGAAAAAAGTCATTATGGTTGGAGAATAGTGTCATAAAAGACTTCGGTCAAGTACTGCAACATCTTGCGGGGTAGTTAGAGATTTACAGGGTGCGGCACACAACTTGCTGATTTGTTTTTAGCGCCGAGAGGCTATGGGTGGTCAGGTGAGGGTATGGACTTTTCTGATTCGTCTGATTAGGATAAGAGTAGGCATAATTTCATACATTTTTGGCTGATTGAGATCTGGATTGTTTATTAACGTCGAGCAGCCATAGTAAACCTGAGAATCGACGTGAAATTTTGGGCATAACTGGCGAATTCCGAGAATAATGGATGCATACATATCGTTTTACTTGGGCATAGCGGCAACGCCGACGCTGGCTCGATTTAGGACGCTCGGCGTCGCTCGCTTTATGGCAGAGGAAATTACAGGACTACTATCTTTCATTTTACGCCCCAAAATTTCTTATTCCAATTTCCTGTTCGCGTCTGTCAGTTGTTATGAGTCATTTTCTGATAAGGACTCGTAGCGGGGCCATTATGCAATAGAACTATTACACAAAGCGTTTATCTGGAGCATTATATGTCATGCGGTGGGGAATTGCCGTTGCCAGCCCTGTTTCCCGCCTCGGTTGGTAGGCCTGCGATTTGACGCCATTCTCAGGTGCCTTCCATTGTTCGTTCGCCACATTGTTTTGGAGTTTTGTTGTTACGCCGAATATTAGATTATGCCGATTGGATATCCCTGTGTTTGCTCGCTCTCAATCTAGATAGTCTTGGATGGTGTTTGCTTGGAGTTGAAAAAATTGGCAGCATTGTTCAGGCGGTTTATGTTGAGCTGACAAGTGTCTAGCTGAGGAGCTCTTGATCTCATTCCTTCACCAAGGAGATTGTACAGATTATCAACATTCCCTTCATTCTTTATTAACCCTTATTTTAAATCCTATAGCGAAGCACTGAGTAGAGTCAGAGAGGTCAGTGCAGCGCATTTTCCTGACGTCGAGATTGAGATTGACGTGAAAGGCAAAGAACCTCCAGAAACGCATAAATTATACAAAAACATGGAGTTTGACATATTATATTATGGCAGAAAAGTTTGTGCCAAACACTGAGGTAACTATCTGTGTTTTAGCCTATATTCACCAGACATATTGCACAGAAATATCTTCTTAAAAGCGCTGTAAATGCTAGTACTGTCCGTATAAATCATTCTAGAACAACTTTGATTATTTCTTCTTCTTTCGTTAAACTAGTCGATTCGAATCATGGCAATATATTAAAAATCATTCCTTCATTTACCACATAAATTGCCTCGTTCAATCAAATTAAATCCTCTCCGATGCGCCAGTGTCGGAGAAGTTAAAAGGCAGTCAAATAATTAAGTTATAAGCAGTGAAATACCACAGATCGATTGAAAACGTATTCCCTGCAAGAAAACCAACGTTGACTGGTTCGTAGAAGAGACCGCCAATATATGAGGACAACTATTGACACAACTAATTACTGCGTAATTAAGCAGGGACTTTCAGTAAAAGGACTGAATCGAGAGGAAACGAATGGTGGACTGCGTTCATCGAAATAAAAGGAGTTAGAGGAGAGGAAAGAAACGTTCAGACACTTCCTTTCGTCAAAAGATGATACAGGCAGTGTCAACAGATCCGTATTTGGCCGAATATAACATCAATTATATCACATTTGTTCTTATCTTCGAAAGAATTTGTGAATTGATGAAGAAGAAAACAATCAGTTACACATGGCATATTAGAAAAATAAGTGCAATATATACAAATTATTAACATATGATCTCTTTTATGTGGTACTGCATAAACTGTTAAAGTTAGCAGACTTCAGTGAAATCTGGGAGAACTTTTCGAAATTTCTCTAATCCGCCCCTTTTATATTTCGTGGGTGGCTGTAGTTTAAGCATCAATTAGTCATTGTATCAAGGAATATGTCACAATGTCTCTGCCAAACTCTTTCTCTCACTGCACTTAATGAGATGCTAATAACCATTAACGAGTATTTCAAGAGTTCAAAGGGAACTCACACTGCCAAGAATTTCGTGGGAGGCCTGATTTTTTGTCTGCGGACCGTGATTCCTCGATTTTGGATCATCCTTTATGTTGGTCGCGCTCAGAAATGTCGTTGAAAGATGTGGTAGAGCCACAAACCGATTAGAAGAGAAGAAGAAATTGATAATTAGTGATTTTGTTACAAAATCTCAAATCTTTTAGTGGGTGAAGTGTATTCGGAAAAATGTCGTTGAGAATGGATAGACAGACACAGAAAAATCATGGGTTCTGGGAACGAGGACCCAAAAAATTTCTGAATGAACGACATTTTTTTTCTATTTCGAATAATTTCAACAGAAACGGATGAACGTGTTGAACTGAGGAAGTGAAATATCATAGTCTGATGCCGGCGTATAAATATCGCAACAAAAAAACCTGAGGCTGTAATAAATCGTCCGAAACGGTGCATAGGACGATTCGACACGCGGAATTTTTCCCCGATAATAAATCGGCTTTTAAGCAGAAGGAGAAATGAATGGAGCATCTCGTGTCTTTCGAAACAACCAGTAAAATGAGTGGTTGGTTGTTGGGGTGTCTAAAAATACAGAACGTTGTCTTGTACCACATGTGTCTGAGACACTAATATGCCATCGCTCTTCGGTCATTAGCGGGTCCTTAGTTAATAGCGCAACACGTTCCTGTGTCAAAATAACGTATTAATCAATGCTGGGAGAAATATTGCGCCTTTTCCTTTCTAGATAGGACTTCTGAATGAATTCTTTAGAGTTGAGTTACTCGAATTATCTTCATTTGGCAGGGGATATAAAACGACGGTCTGAAGAAAGAAGCGAGCCTATTAAATGGACAATTAATTTGGCATCCAAGTCATCGGAAGTTTTTGAGTTCCTGAAATATGTTCGGTCTACACGACTTGTTGTGATTACTGAATATTGGTCATCATTCTACAACATGATTTTGGAAGAATATAAAAGGTAATGGAACCATTTCATTGAACAATTTGATCAAAGAATTTTTCCAATAGCGCCAGCTCTCCTCATCCAATTGGCAATAAATATTTTCAGATTATCCTCATTTTTGAAATTTTGCACAAAAATTGGAGAAACGATCATTCCTGTAGAAATCTGCTATTTTTAGTAAGCTCCTAGTGGTGATTTCTTGAGCCCTCTCATTCCGATACCAATTTTTCAGAATTTTTTCAATCACTTATCAGCTTTGAAAATGATCTGAGATTGATAGATCCATCTATCGTACAAATATCGAATTAAAAGAATTCTTCAAATAAATTGTGAAGCACAAATACACCAATAGATGACGTTGTCAAAAGAAACACCCAGAATAGATTCCTATAATCCAAACTTGACCGAACAGATTTCTTCCACTATGAAGAAGACTTCTACCAAATTTACAGAAAACTGTCTTACCGAGTAGTTACAGATGTGTAGTTTCCTACCTTACCAATCAAAATAAATGTCACAATTTGTCACTTCTCAACTGACTATTTTGACATTCACGATTTTGCTTTCAACCTCTGTGGGTAGGAACATCAAATTTTACCGTAATTTAAAAACCTATTTGCAATGAAATGTCGCTCCGTTTAAGAGTGCTAAATTTGGTAGAAATAGTGCTACGAGTGCCACCCCTATTCGTGATTGATGAGATACTGAAGGCTGGACTGGGAATAAACTCGTTTACCAACCACGATTTTCCACTTTTCGAGGAGAATTTCTACAAGACTTCCAGCCAGAATTTCACAACAGCCTCGCAGTACAATCCTCTGCTCTACAGATTTGTTGTTATCGGTTTAATTAGATTTATTCTCAGTGCAATAGGTGAGTTTGAACCCGTCTCTTTTTTACCTGAAAGAGGTCATTAGCAAGTTGGTTACCTCATCTACATTAACTGAACTCGTGAATCGTTTCGAAATTTTTGGAATTTCGATTGTATACATCACTGGCATTGATAGTAATTCACAATTCCTATAGAGGACCAGTTTTTTGGTTTAGCAATATTCTGATTTGATTAATTCTGTTCTAAGGTTTACTTCGATTTATTTGTTGATATGTGTTTGTTTGAAGGGTACACTTATACCATGACATAAGGGAAAAACTGGAATAGTTCAGTTGTACCTTTATCAAGGTACCCGAATGATACTATACCTCAACTTCCTTTTATAGTTATCTACCCAAATAAAAATTCAATAAACAGATTGCATTGAAGGTCAACTGTATCATCACATTCTGTCTTATCTTTGGACACCATCAAAGTCCATACCAGACTTGAAATTAAAAATCTTTTGTTGCTTAAAAATTTCCAGAAGAAAAAATTCCAAATCAATATTGAAACCCTTGCTGCATGTCATTCAATATAAGTCATATAAAAAAAGCGACTCAGATGAAAAAAGAACGTTCTTATCACATGAAATTTCATCGACGAATGAATCAGCTATCCAGTATTCACTCGGATAGTTGAGCATGTTTGAAGGTTCCTAATTAGCAAATTTAGCCCTTTTAAAACTACTCCAATTGAATATATCCTCTCACCAAACTAGGTATTTGATTTGTGTCAAGCTCTCGCTCTTCTAGTGCAATCATTGCTAATGTGCTAGGTTTATACATCGAAAATGAATTGTTAATTATCCCATGAAACAATATTCGGTTGGATTTTTTTTCATCAGTAATATCGGCGGTAATGAATGAAATGTGAGCAGTAAACAGTAAAATGAGTTGCATACCACAGCAAAATAATTTATGTTTCATTCAAATTCCATTCCATGTGAATTTCGAAAATATTTCATTTCAATATCATAGGTCACTGGTGTTTTTACCTCCAATATGTGGTTAAACGATAACATGTGGCATTTGTATTATACAATAAAAAGATTTTATAATATTCACCTTATCACTAAATTATCCATTATACAGGGGGTCTAGAAATGCGACCGACAAACTCCTAAGGGATATTCTCAACAAGATTTTATGTGGATTCTACTTTTATCAAGATGTTTGCGATCTGATCTCATCTAGCCCAACCCAAATATGATTTTTTTGCTCTGCTTATGTTTTGTTATTTTTTTCAGGATGTGGTATAGCACTATGTCTCTTCATGCTCAACACCAAGCACCTGATGGTGGTCTATATGTATCTGATGTCTCTTGGCGTGGTTTTTATGTCATACTGGACGAACACAACGACTGTCAACCTCCTGGCGAACTCCACAGATACCACAACAGCCCCTTGGGATATCCTCGAGCACATTTCGATTTTGGACTACAGCGGCCTATTTAGGGAAAATGGACCGGCTCTCCACCTCACCCAAAACTGCATTTTCCAAGCGGTGCTGTCCTACGTATTTGTGAACATCCATCTGGGACCTAGATATCCCTCGTTGCAGAAGTTGCTGCCCATGACCTTCTTCGCTCCAATTTTCGTCGCCCTGCTGCCTCTGCCTCAAGCGGTCTTGACCCATTCGCCCATAGTTTCAGCCCTGTTGCCCTTAGCCTTGATCAAGTTCGTCCTGTGGACGTCCTTGGTGTCCATCATACACACCGTCTACAACGGCTATCTACACGCTAGAAACTTTGTCTCGAACTTCGGCATGTCCGCCTTGGTAGAGGCGGAATGGCTCAGATTGAACGTGCCCGAGGTACTGAGGACCTTCTGGCTGCTGAGGGTCATGGAGCACACCAGCATCTTCTTCCTATCCGGCTACTGGGACGCACAGGACGGCTACTCGCCCTATTTCAGACTGATGAAATATCTGATGGTCACCGGTTGCGATACCGTGTCCGCGGTATTGGGAATAACCAGTATAGTATCTTACATCTGTAGCTACATCGGGAAATTGTTCCAGTGGATACTGCTGACGGAAGACGATAACGACAAGAATATCGGAACCGTTTCCGCCATCGTCTTTTACATATTGGCCTTGCAGACTGGCCTAACCAGCTTGGAGCCCGAAGTTCGATTCGTACGATTGTGCAGGTGAGAAATGCTTGATGCAGATGGGCCATCTGGTCTAATTTGCGTTTGTCGCAAGATTAGTATTCGCCATATTGTGTGTATTTGTAGTCCGTAGAAATTTCTATCTCTGGGGATGATAAGTATCGTCCTACGAAAACGGGTACCAAAATTAAGAACAAGCATGTTTGCAGCGCCCTCAACGGTGGTTGGAATCGCGAAAATTCGTAATAAGTGATGTTCAAAACGAGTACCTAACCTAAAAGCGATAGAAATAGATGTCATTGTGACGTATGTAAAGTTCCCTTCTGCTCCTGGGACAACGCAAAACCTTGTTCGAACTGGGCTAGTAGTTTAGTCGAGTAGCGAGTAATTTAGTCGCTAAAATACCCGCTATTGTCCCACTCTACTAAATTCACATTCTAAAATACTCGCTACTCGACTAAAATACTAGGCTATGGTCTGAAGAAGGCTTAGGGGGATCGTGCTTTCTGAGGTTTAGCGTTCAGCCAAATTACTCGTTACTCGACTAAACTACTAGCCCAGTTTGAACAAGGCTTTATGGAAACGCAAAATCCCTTAAGTCTTCAGACTAGCCTAGTATTTTAGTCGAGTAGCGAGTATTTTAGAGTGTGAATAGCCAGAATTCAGTCGAGTAGGAAAGTATCGGGTATTTCAGCTAGTAAATTATTCGCTACTTGACTAAACTACTAGGCTAGACCGAACAAGGCTTAGGGGATCGTGCTTTCTGAGGTTTAGCTACTAAATTACTCGCTACTCGACTAAACTACTAGCCCAGTTTGAGCAAGGCTCTACGGGAACGCACAATCCCTTAAGCCTTCAGACTAGCCTAGTAGTTTAGCCGAGTGGCGAGTGTTTTAGATTGTGAATAGCAATAATTTCGTCGAGTAGGAGAGTATCGGGTATTTTAACTAGTAAATTATTCGCTACTTGACTAAATTACTAGGCTAGTCTGAACAATGCTCAGTTGAATCTTGCTTTTTGAGGTTTAGCTACTAAATTACTCGATACCGGACTAAACTAATAGCCCAGTTTGAACAAAGCTTCACGGAAACGCACGATCCCTTAAGCCTTCAGACTAGCCTAGTAGTTTAGTCGAGTAGAGAGTATTTTAGAGTGTGAATAGCAAGAATTTAGTCGAGTAGGAGAGTATCGGGTATTTTAGCTACTAAATTACTTGCTAGTGGACTAAACTAATAGCCCAGTTTGAACAAGGCTTCACGGAAACTCACGATCCCTTAAGTCTTCAGTCTAGCCTAGTAGTTTAGTCGAGTAGCGAGTATTTTAGAGTGTGAATAGCAAGAATTTAGTCGAGTAGGAGAGTATCAGGTATTTTAGCTACTAAATTACTTGCTAGTGGACTAAACTACTAGCCCAGTTTGAACAAGGCTTCACGGAAACTCACGATATCTTAAGCCTTCAGACTAGCCTAGTAGTTTGGTCGAGTAGGAGAGTATCGGGTATTTCAGCTAGTAAATTATTCGCTATTCGACTAAACTACTAGGCTACTCTGAACAAGGTTTAGGGGGATCGTGCTTTCTGAGGTTTAGCTACTAAATTACTCGCTGCTCGACTAAACTACTAGCTCAGTTTGAACAAGGCTTTACGTAAACTCACGATCTCTTAAGTCTTCAGGCTAGCCTAATAGTTCAGTCGAGTAGCGAGTGTTTTAGAGTGTGAATAGCAAGAATTTACTCGAGTAGGAGAGAAACGGGTATTTTAGCTACTAAATTACTCGCTACTAGACTAAACTACTAGGCTAGTCTGAACAAGGTTTAGGGGGATCGTGCTTTCTGAGGTTTAGCTACTAAATTACTCGCTGCTCGACTAAACTACTAGCTCAGTTTGAACAAGGCTTTACGTAAACTCACGATCTCTTAAGTCTTCAGGCTAGCCTAATAGTTCAGTCGAGTAGCGAGTGTTTTAGAGTGTGAATAGCAAGAATTTAGTCGAGTAGGAGAGAAACGGGTATTTTAGCTACTAAATTACTCGCTACTAGACTAAACTACTAGGCTAGTCTGAACAAGGTTTAGGGGGATCGTGCTTTCTGAGGTTTAGCTACTAAATTACTCGCTGCTCGACTAAACTACTAGCTCAGTTTGAACAAGGCTTTACGTAAACTCACGATCTCTTAAGTCTTCAGGCTAGCCTAATAGTTTAGTCGAGTAGGGAGTGTTTTAGAGTGTGAATAGCAAGAATTTAGTCGAGTAGGAGAGAAACGGGTATTTTAGCTACTAAATTACTCGCTACTAGACTAAACTACTAGGCTAGTCTGAACAAGGTTTAGGGGGATCGTGCTTTCTGAGGTTTAGCTACTAAATTACTCGCTGCTCGACTAAACTACTAGCTCAGTTTGAACAAGGCTTCACGGAAACTCACGATCTCTTAAGTCTTCAGTCTAGCCTAATAGTTTAGTCGAGTAGCAAGTATTTAAGAGTGTGAATAGCAATAATTTAGTAGAGTAGGAGAGAAGCGGGTATTTTAGCTACTAGATTACTCGCTACTAGACTAAACTACTAGTAAAATAGAGTAAATAATTCTTGAACCGAGTATATAGTATAGTAGAGATAGAATGTTGGTAGACATAACTGAAAATGGCATCATCTTCTGACAACTGTTACTGATTAATCATTTTGATACCCAGGAACTTCGGGTTGCTGTTCACCGCCATACTCCACTTTATACACAACGTAGTTAATCCTCTGCTCATGTCGCTGAGCGCGTCTCACAACCCGTCTCTGCGAAGACACATCCACGCCCTCCTCGTCTGCGTCCTCTTGGTGGCCCTACCGCTGATCCTGATGTTCTACCTCTGGTCTACGCAGGAGACGTCCACGTGGCTATTGGCGGTGAGCGCATTCAGCATAGAAGTGATCGTGAAGGTATTCGTATCTCTCGCCATCTACGCCCTGTTCCTCTTAGACGCCAGAAGGGAGACCTTCTGGGAGAAACTGGACGACTACATATACTACATAAGAGCCTTCGGCAACACCATAGAGTTCTGCTTCGGCATCTTCCTCTTCTTCAACGGCGCCTGGATCTTGCTGTTCGAGAGCGGGAGCGCCATCAGGGCCGTCATGATGTGCATCCACGCCTACTTCAACATCTGGTGCGACGCAAAAGCCGGCTGGTCAGTCTTCATGAAGAGAAGGACTGCGGTGAACAAGATCGAAAGTCTGCCGGACGCCACCGAGCCGGAACTCTCTGACTACAACGACGTGTGCGCCATCTGTTATCAGGAGATGCGATCCGCGAAGATCACGCGGTGTAGACATTTCTTTCACGGCGTGTGCCTCAGGAAGTGGCTGTACGTGCAGGACCGCTGTCCGTTGTGTCACGAGATTCTGCACGGCATCAACGCGGACGAAAAGGGACAGATGGGGTTGCCGCGGAACGCCATAGCCGAGGGTGACAGGTGATAGGATTAGACTCGTGTTATTTATTGTGATTTAGGTCGATAAGGTGGAGATGGGACGAGATCGCCACCAAGATCAAACGATGCGACTACTGGCAATTCCGCCAAAACCCTCAACTTAACCTATTAAGTTGTCAGAATACGTCACATGGGATTGTTAAGCGAAAACATAAATCTCGACCCTTTGATACGGTCGCGATGGAAACACTCGCATAACCACTTCTGACAACTGACACTTGACAATTCGTCTAACCTAAATGTTCCTCAGACTGTTTGTTGGTTTGGGAGTTTTTCTATCGTGCCGAAAACTGAAATGGAAATGACACTGAGTGATATTGTGTTGGTTTTGTAATTCAATGTTGAAAATTTATTGCATTTTATGTTATGTTCATGTTGGTGGCTCTTGATGATGAACGAAGGATTACGTATAGTTTATACTGTTAATTCTAGTCAGAGAATGAATGGAAACATTCAGATCAATCGTGTTGTCAGTTTTTAAATTCGAAACTTGTTTCTTCTATACAAAAAAATATTTCGTGAATCACAATTTGGTCCTTCTGTAAATATATATTGTTCATGAAAAACGCCATCAAAGACGAAGAATTTTGACATCCGGTAAATTATTTGGCCTAATAACTAACGCACGGGAATGAACAATGAATTTTGCAATGATTTATTTATATAGTTTAAATATTTGAACGGTGTGTTCTCATAAATGGATATTGGAGAGAATGGGAATTGGACAATTAGTGTGCTACATAAATTTGAAAACTATTAGATTTGTACTTAGTGTAAATAATTAGGCTTGAATGAGATTGTATATCGTTTGTAAATATCCAAAGTTTCAAAGTCCACTTTTTAAAAGGAATATTGAATTTTGACCCACCAGTTCACGAGGTTTCCGAATTGCAAAAAGAGAAGATAAGTAAAAATCGAGTGACAATAATCAATAGAATAAATTAATTCTTTGAATGCTAATGCGCGACTTTTCGAATTGAACAGTGAAAATATCTTGAATAATTTATGGTAAAGAGCTGAGAATTCGTTTTGACTTCGATATAAATAATTAGACAAGTACTACAAGTTGTTAAATCAGGGTTTCTTTTGCAATTTGAAATCTTGACGACTGATGGTGAAATCTCCTCATTGTATTTGATGAAATCATGGTTATTTTTATATGCCTACCTTGACATTCGAAAAATCACATCGCACTATTAAAATTGTTCTTATTACTGAATAGTGGAAAAGAATAAAAGAAGTATTTTACATTTTTCGTATTTTTTTTTAATATTTAAAAAATGGGTTCAAAATTGCGTTCAATTCGACATGGATGTTCGGATTACTTGATTTCTTTGGTTTTTCAAGTCTGGAGTTTCGATTGGCACATAGGCGTAGACAGGTAGGGGCCTCCCCAGAATTGGCTGTGTCGTCAATGACTTCTTGGAGTTACAAAACAAAATTCGATAATGGGAAGAAGAAAGAGCTTTCAGTATGATAGCCTTGATGATTTTCGATTGAGTTGCAGGAATTTTGAACAATCTCAATTAAAAATGAGATCTTTGTAATTCAAAAGTAAATAATAATTGGATACCCTACAATTCGTCAATGTTCTCACTACAGTCATTCGGTCTGCTCTCTCAAAGTTTGCTTTGACAATTTCGTAGTATCTGCCATCGCTAAAAAAAATTTATTAGTATTGAACTGATGAAGTGAAATTGAAAAATTACCTAAGAGCTAGACATCTCAGTTTGAGGCATTTAACTCTTATGGTATCTATGGCCTTTTGACTTTTATCGGAAAATCGTAAATTTTCTGGGTCCCATCTCAACTCCAGTCGTTCAGCGATTGGGCAATTCCTGGCTATGCTGTCCATCAATTGGTCTACAAGAATGTTCACGCCTAATCTTTCCTGAGTTCCCATAATTAGGATCCTGAAAAATAAAAAAAATAGTAACACACAAGTTCTTCGTTCTGTAAATAAGGTAAACTCTGAAGACGACTTGCTTGCCGAAACGTTGAAAAAAATTTTAAAAATAAATTAATTTACGTCAACATTCGAATTTCTAATAATTCTTTGAAAAAATTACTTGGCGTTCGTAAGAATCGGCAGAACGGTTTGCCACAAACTGTCGGTGATGTGGGTCATCCCAGACAGCCCCAAACCCCACAGTTGGTGACCGTGTTTGCAGAGGAATTTGTAGATGGCGTCCTCGCTAAGATTGTCCGAACTGTCCAGGTCCAAAGCCACCAGATTCCTGGGGTTACCCTGCTCCATCCAAGTTTTCAAAACAGAATCGTTGAGACCATTCAGTTGTCCAGCGCTCAAGAACCTTAGACCCGGCAACCTCGTCAGCATGTCTTGCAGACATTCTGTAGACAGGTCAGTCGCTGTTATGTCGAGCTCCAAGAGCGAGCATTTTTCCCAGTCAACTTGCATCAGGAACTCGCTTTTTAAACCTAGAAAACAGATTGGTTGTACGAAAAAGAGGATTATGATTCGTTAAACTCACTTGTGCCATTCATGAGTAGGCATTTCAGTCTTCTACTTCTTTGGAATAAGGTTTTGAGGGTGGATCCCGTCACTTTGGCACAATAATTGACAGCCAGACATTCCAGCTGGAGAAGAAAGAAAAAATTCATTGAAGATGTCTTCTTTTAAGATCCTGATGCTGCTAGATTCAATCATAAGGTGAATAAATGTTGAATTCTTACTTGTATGCAGTTGGAGCTGAAGGCATCGATGTGGCTGTCATCAACAAAATTGATGCCATACAAATTTATGACCCTCAGATTTGGCGTTGCAGATTTCAACTTGTGCACGTTTATAACCTCGTAAATCTCCTCTTCCTCCTCCTCTATCTTCTCGTATGTACCCAACAGATGCAGTATTTCCAACCCGTTGATGAAGTTGTAGATCTTCCTCATGAAACCCTCCATGAAGATGACCTCGGAGAGGCAGATGCACATATACTTCAATTTGGTGGGGAAGGCTTGGAGTTCACTGAAATCGTGCAGTTGCATGGCCGTGGAAAAGTCCAAGAGCATGTGGGTGAGGTTGGGGCATTTGTTGGCCAATTCGTGGAGCACAGTGTGCGTTATGAGCTCTATGGGGAGCTCGATATACCTCAGGGATGGTCCGAATCTTACCGTTATGAGCTGGAGGAGGGTATCTAGGGAGTTGACGTGTAGTCCGGATATTTCTGGACGTAGGGAGACGTTTTTCCAGAGGCTGGGGTTGTAGGCTATCTGTCGCCACTTTTTGCAAATCCTCGCCATGTGGCATATCTCCTTGTGGGATAGGTAGCTGAATATGTGGAGGAGGACTTTGTCTGGCAGCTTCTCGATGGTCTGAAAGGAAAAATAAGTTTCCTTATTATCCATTGAAAAAAGATTCGAATTGAATTCATGTATTTTTCGGGATTTTTAAAACATTAAATTTTCCTTCTTTATCAATTTGTGTTGATGAATCATTGTCACGAAAAATTCGCAGATTTCAAGAAAAAAGCACAACCTCCTGAATTTTAATTTACCTTTTGGGCAACCGTTCTTTAACCAACCTGTAAAAATTTGGGTTTGGTTGATGTTTAAGAATAATTGGAGCATGTTCATATATTAAACATAATGACGGTGTTTTCGATAAAATAACTAGTTGATCTCTCTCATCCCCGGTCTGATTTGTTGTTTATAACCGAACATGAGATGATTGATGTGCATGACGTCGGAGGTGAAATTTCCTGACAAAATCCATAAATTGTAAGAAACTATTTTTAGGTCCATACCGTTCCTGCGAAGGGACTTCTGGCTGCTGTGCCGTCGGTCAAGTAAACCTGGGAAGCCTCTACGGCCAACTGACCCCAAATATCCGGATTAACATCCATTTCCACTCACTTTTCACAAAACACAGCACTCGGAAATCACCAGAGAGTTATACCAAATGACCGCAACTTTGGAATTATATAATTTGGGACGGCTCTAGGGAAAGCATTTCTTAAAATAACTCCGAGAACTGAGAAATGTTGTTGCTCTTCGAATTTCAAATTCAGGCGGGAATTTACTTGAATCGATGTTGTGGGAGAAGTTTTTCTGGACAGGTGAACTACGCTTCGAAAGGTGAAACAACAAAATGTCAATATCCATCATAAAAAGGTCATTGCGACAATATACGGAGGATTATTTGTACCACCAACTCTATAACAAAAAATATACCTTCCAAAGATGTAAAACAACATATAAAAATACGAAAATTTAGGGTATATAACATACCCCTTAACTTCAGAAAGATTTTTTCGACATATTTCTACGAATTTCCATAAAGCTGACTATTCATTAAGAATTGAAAGGTTGCCAACAAAACTAAGCGTCTATTAGGTACCTCAATGAAGAAGTCACATTCTTATTGAAGCCAAAAAATTTACCATAATTTCAGTCACGATAAACACGGTTGAGTGGAGAGAAAGAATTTGGGTTTTAATTATAAACATGATTCACTTAGCGAATAAAATATTCATGAGCTGAATTGAAATCAAAGCTCCCAGCAAAAAGAGAATAAGTAGGTACTTAACAATAATTATTTTTCGTGGACATATTCTTGTTCCATCAGAAGGGGTTTGAGTTTGGAAAATGAAGAATTAAGATGATTCATCATGAATTCAAAATTCCTATTCGCAAATCTTTAGAAAATATTGAGCAATTCATTTTTGTGATACATTTTTAACTATTAATTTTTAGTATCAGTAAGAGGAATGTATTTTCACAACATTATGATGGAAAAAATGCAGAAATTTCATTCGATATAATCTATAAAATCTGATAGGTACAAGTGTATTTATTTCGAAATATATGCATTGAAGCAGTTTGAAATGGAACATTTACTAATGGAGATCCATGAAGATTCAACATTCCTGATTAGAATAGGTAGATCAAGATTTCAAGGATTTTTTTTGCAACATTTTTATCTGTAACTCACCAATTTCTTGTCTTTTTTCCTGCCGCCAGCCTCATCTCTAGCCCCTATAATCGCATTGGACAAATCCAGCGTTCCCCAAGAATCCATTCTGGTTCCAGTATAACCAGCTTCACTTCACTTCAAAGCGATAGGAAAAAACCCTTCGACTATCGCTCGAACCCAATTTAAAAGGAATTACCCATCGCGCGGCTCAGATTGGAAATGTCTAATTGTAAAATGCCTCAGCTGAAATAGTCTTGCTTGAAAGCACTGCCAACTGTTTTGTTGTAACACTCACTGGCATGAATTGAGTAGCAGGCAGAGATTGGATACCAATTATTTCGGTGCAAGTTTATGAAAAGTTCCTGAGATGTAAACATCTCGATATGTCTGCTTTGTAGTGAGAGGTTTACGAAAAATTTAACTACTAGCGATGTCGTGATTTATCGTAAGTTGAATGGAAGCTATTCTGGGCTAGTCCTGATGGGGAGGATTTCAGGCGATACAGAAATATACTCGATGACATTAGAAATGCTGGTTACAGGGGGATTAACCTATTCAACTCGATAATGAAGGGGCTACACTAAAATTGTGGATGAAAACTCTCTTCCAGTTTTCTGAAGAGCTTATGCTGGCTACCTGGAAGCGCTCTGTGGTTCGATCAGTTGATTTTCCTGTTTTTTTAGCTTTTTTTGTCCATAAAATCAATATATGTTAAAAAAATTGTCTTTGATCTACTGAATTTATTCCAAGTTAGATATACGCACTTTACATATATAGTATAGCCAATCCTGGTGGATGCGCTGAACAGATATATCTAATGCTTTCCTTTCAAGCCACCAATAGGTAATATTTTTCTATGAAACTTACTTGTCTCCTTAGAGTGCCTCCACTCTCTACACTTAGATAAAGAGTGTCTTCATTACACACAAATTACTAATTGGTGTAATACCATATAGAAGAGGTAGGTGATTATTTGATAGTAGTGGGTTCAATATTTTTTCAGAAGATTCGATAGTGAAACAAATCTCCTATTTTTACTGATAAACAGATAATTTTGCAGATCGCAGACAGGTCTAAAATCTGGAACGGTTTGGTGAAGATTTGCTTCGCAGTTGGCTTCAAATTATACTTAGTATATTGGGAAGAAAGGTCATTTTTATTCCGATTACTTTTTTGAATTTTGAAAGCTCTATGCGATAAGGTGCATTAAAATTTTTTTTTATGCATGGAACTGGTCTAGGCTAACTAGATATTAATACATCCTCGTACCTAAGCACCAACCATATAATGTAAACAGTAGTAAGATATCAAAAATGAGAGTAATAGTTGGTCTTTGATACATACATTGTACTTTTCCAACATAATCACAATATACACGGTGTGAATGAATAGTTGCAAAAAAATGCAAGTGACATTATACCTAAATTATGGCACATTGCTGAAGTGGTCTTTGAAAGGGCTCTTATAGTGCTTTGAAATACTGGGTGCGCTCTTTGAAATCAAGCTGTTTTCGTTGTATTGGAAGTGGCTTCTTTCTGAAAATATTTTAGTTGGAATAATGTCCAAAATGTCTGAGTACAAAATTGGTCTCTGTGGACGGTCTGCGTCAATCGCCTGTAATTAAAATGATGAGGCATTAGGCGGGATAATGATAGGACATAGAATGTATTTCTCAGAACTTATCTGTCTGTGACTAGAGTGGGAATCCCTACTACGCCGCTGATCTCTACGGAATGGGGGGGAATGTAACAACAAAAGAGATGAAGAGAGATGAAATTTTGAACTCAACACGAATGCGAGTTGCGCTGTCCGTTTCCGTCTTTATTCCGCTCGTGTCAGCTACAAGTTCGTTGTCAGCTACGACGCAGTGTAAACCGTAAAATGTAGGGAGCGAAATAAAAACCATGTTTTGAAAATATTGTGTTTGCATTCATTCGCTCAAGTACCCGACCGGCTCAATCTCAGGGCAGATTAGTCGATCTAGTACACCAAAAGACAATTTCAAGTGTTCAGATACACGCAAATACATTAGATTATTTTTGTGCGATAGATGAGAAGGCGATGATGTCAGTGTTCAAAAACGCGATCGAGTGTCTGGCCGTATTGAACAGTTCCAGTCTGCGGGATCCATACGATGCCGTCTTTCTTGAAATCCTCCCGTCATGGATGTTTACAATGGAATACGTCCCTTGGTTATGGGCCATGATTGGCTCGATTCTGGTGGGACTCAGTGGCGTGCTCCCCCTGCTTATTATACACGTTGATGAGAGTGACATTTTGAAGCAAGGAGGTTAGGATTGTTTATTTTTATTTCACTACCACGATGGTTAACCTCCTTTATTGGGACATCATCGTTTAATTACCAGGAAATTCGTTTTGTATTCACCGTCGGTAAAAACGCGGTCGTGACATAAGTTGATTTAATCTCTACGACTATGAACAATGGGTTTTGCAAAATTGCTCTTCTCGAAATGCTTGACTCATCGCTTAATTGTTTATTTAGAAACTGGATGCAAATTGCGTCCAATGTAAATTGTTTACACCGAAACGGCTTTAGAGATAAACATGAAATTTGAAGAATGTTGCTGGGTTTCTTATTTTATCTTCAAATTGGTCGTGGAGGATATTCTCTCTTTTGCTCTTTATATATTTGACCAGGTACAAGACCACTATCCCTTTCTTTGATAAGTTTGACATGGGTTTGAAAGGTAGTATTCGAACTCACATTGCTCATATCTTGTTTCCATAATAACAAACCTGTAGTATCGATCTATATACAGCTGGCTAAAGAAAACATTCAACCTCAAGTATTTACGACTATTTCGCTATTTTATCTGATATTCTCATCGATAATAGTTGTGGAACTCTGTACAATACAATAATTCACTATACCTATTCCATTAGACAGTGCTAAATTGGTCTGATGAAAGACTCAAGGTTCCATTCTTCGCGCTTCCTAATCAAACGGACATTCACACACTCGTTTATTAATCACGACTATCCCAATGGATATAAAAGGCAATTGAACATGTAAATGTGGCATTGGTTGTGGCAGCTGATAAAGTTCGCACTGTCCTAGTTTTCAGACAAGACCAAAATACGTTGAGGTATAGCAGTCTGCGAGATAATGCTAGTTTATCATGCCAAGAAGTCATGAACCCATGTTGGATAAACAAAAGTCTTGAATAAACCATTTACGGGTGTATTTATTCTTGAGATTAATATCCTCAAGTGAAATATTAACGTTCTGACAACTCTACCATAATTCATTTAAATGACCACTGCGAGATATACACATTTTTCTGTATGGCATAAGATAAAATGACACTATATTGAATGAGGAGAAGAAAGTGTTCCTAGAAACAATTGCGCTTATCCGGTTTGTCATAATTAGAGCCCAAGGCTCTCTGTTCTGATATCAGCGGTGGCATTTCATAAAAAATGGAGCGTTATGATTTCAGTACTTCGAACATTGTCAGATCCAAGAAATAATACGACCGATAAGAATTCTGCATATCATTTGTGGCGTCGTTATGTGGATTCAAACCTGTTGCGGTTCATTTTGGAATTACGTTTCCATTGTCCTAAATCGATATTGAATTGGAGGTTGATTCTAATCGAATTCCGCAGAAAGCGAGGAAAGAATTTAAAATCATATATACACACACTGTTAGGAACACTCGACAGATAGCTCACTATACAAAACTCACGATATTCCTATTTCAGTTGATAGTGATGTAAGAAATATCCTTTCAAAGGTGACAACTATGGGAACGACCTCTGCTTCTACAGCGATTCAGAAGAAAGTGCAAACTTAACAACTTCTTCCATAGACAATATTTCAGATAGATAGAGCGATATATACTCTTTAAATGTCATACGTAACCTTTTGCTGGATGAATTGCAACTTCAAAAAATCGGAATCATTTTTTATGATAGTTCGAGAAAGATCAGAATACCTATTTTCAATGTTATTTCCTCATGGTAATCTCTGTAACCTCTGTGCATAAGTTCCATAAAATGCCGATTGTTGTGTAGTTCAACAACTTGTTATGTTATAGCAACCTCGAAAAATAAAACATAGGATGACACTGAATGAATTTGCAGTTCACCTTCTACTCTATAAACCTTGACTCTGACAGAATAACAATGCTTCCTCGTTTTTTTATCTCTACTTATAGATACTCAACCTTTTCGAGTATTTTTGGTTGAAAAATGACCACAAGATGTTTGATTCCTGAATTTCAGACTCCGGAAGAGTTTTTCGATCTTGATGAAAAGGAAATTGAAGCCTACACTTGTTATGTTCACCAACTTGGAACAGAATTGGCTAATAGCGTAGAAAGTGAACGCAGTTACAACAACCCGTAAACAAGAAACATTATGCCACGTCAAATATCGTAATTCTCTGTTTCCAAACAATTGGTTTCATCTTTATCGCCATCGTAGAACGAAAATTGGCGAATTAGAAAAAAAACTGGTCAAAATTGATGAGCCTTCACGCGGAAGATTAATCCGAGGCGTTTATGACGTGGCTAGTTCTTGGAGAGATAAAAGCGAGAATTTATTGCCACTTGAGTATACGAGCATCATGAAGCATAAATATGTCACTGTTTTTTCGCAGTTCTAATTTATTTCTTTTCAGGAAAACGCTTCCGACAATAGTCTTGTTTTCGGTCCGTTTATAGGTCATAAATTAGTTTTGAACAACCCCGAATCACTTCCCCTGCTATATTAATGAAGTATATCCTTTTTTTTGCCCTCAAATCAGAAGCCATTTATTTTATGTGAACAACGAACATAATGCCACTTGAAATATCGTAACTTCAATGTTTCCAAACAATTAATTTCATATTTATTACCCTTGAAGTACGTAAGAGGTGAATTGTAAAAAATTTGCCATAAATCACGAAGAGTAATTGAAGAGTGCTTATCTGACATGGGCAGGTCGTCTTTGGTTAGTTCTTAAGCAGCTATAAAATAAACATTTCTCGCCACTTATTCATTAGGGGGCATAAATATGTCATTGTCGCTTTGCTAAATCCCCACTTATTTCATTCCAGGAAATGATTACCGTAAATGGTTGTTTTCAGCCAATTGAAGTTTTTTTCTAGTATGTTTATAATTCATAAATTATTTTTGGACAACACTTAAAATTCCTTCCTTTCAACACCTTTGAATTATGTTTCAAACTGAAAATAATGAATGAAAATTCCTAGGAGTTCCACTGTTGATCCACTTCTATTTCTTATTGACTGTAATTCAATTTTTTTTTGAATCAGTTATGTAGGTATTCACATCAATGAATTCTTGTAGTTCCTGCCTGATAATTTCTATCAAACTTATCTAATGCATCCTCATACAAAGTAGAAGTTTAAAATAAACATAGGTATATCGAAAAACTCAACACTCACGTAGGAGATTAGGATTTTATCGATCAGACTAGATTCAGGTAACGATACACAGAGATAGATCGTTCACCCAATCTGGAGAATTATTGAAATTGTTATTTCTAAATTAGATTTATCAGTTATTATGTCAAATTTCGGAGAGATGACAGGAAGATTGGGATTTTGAGAACTGCGCTCATGTCGGTAATGATCGATAATGATCATCTTAATCATGGAGATTAGATGTACCAGGAAGATCATTATGACTAATATAATGAAGGTCTTACTGATGAATTCCTGATTGTGTCCATTATGCACTTATGGGTTATCTTGCACCAGATAATAATGCATTCTGCAAGATGCCAGGTTTTTACCACAATTGACTGAAACATTGTTATTTAGGTGGAAACTTGAATATGATGAAGAAAAATTCTAATATAGCACTTTTCTGAGTGCTTTTGGTAAAAATCTTAAGCTGAACGTTTTTCTGACAAGTATGACTAGTCTCGAAATATTGAAAACATAACTTATAACATCTCTATAGGTATAGGTATGGTGGTTTTAATTGGAAAACATTTTCTTGCAGAAGTTATTTACTCGAATTTATTTTCAGCGAGTGCCAACTTCCTGAAAACCATCCTAGCGTTCGCAGTTGGAGGTTTACTCGGCGATGTTTTTCTTCATTCTTTACCAGAAATATGGGAAAGAGAAATTACGACTAAAGGTGAGTTCATTGATGGCAAAAAAGTGTGGAATTTTGTTTCAGTTAGGAATTTTTCAGTGATTAGGATTTTAAACGAATCTTTTTAATTTTTAGGTCACCATGGATTGGGAAATGGCCTCCTGATCTTAACTGGGTTGGTGGTATTTGTGATGGCCGAAAAAATATTTACTGTGATAGGAGAAATGACGGAAAAAAGTGTAGCAACGAACAATATTCCAGAAAACAATAATATCAAAGGAGCAGTTATACCAAATAAGAAACATGTGAGTTATGAACATGTCGGGTTCAGTTTTAATTGCGTCTCTCACAATGATACCAATTTCATTGGGGAAATACAGTCATGACATTATCTTTCACGCTGTGTGAATACATTGATGATTTATATTCACACGATGATAACCTTTAGCCAATGCAGAATCCGTTTTATTATTGGAAGAAAAGTGCAATGAAACTTTCATGCCAGAAATAAATCGATGAAATTACTGAAAATCAAATTGACGAAATTTTTTTTATTACTTTCGATGGAATTCTAAAACTTCAACATAGAGTATGATGGAAATACGTGTATATCATTGTTAATTCACAATAATCGCAGGGTGAATCCTTTTTAGTAGGAACCTACTTTGAATTGAAAAGAAAAGATTGCCTGCAAGTTATCGATTTTCTACAATTTAGGACGCCAATAGTCTTGACTCGAACGACATCTGTAGTCGAATGACATGAAGTTTTCAACAGTGATCATAAAAGAAACTACCCTCGTTTATCGTCCTTGAGGGGAAGAAATTTCAGTGCAATGTAGAAAAAGCTTGTTTCGCATTCTTTCTTTTGTAGAGTTCGATATGTTACCGCTAGAAGGCGCCAGCAGTTCCGAAAATTCTCGAAATGTGAATAATGTCCAAAATTTCTCTTCTGTTTCAGATTACAGGTTACCTAAATTTATTAGCGAATACGATAGACAACTTCACCCATGGTTTATCGCTGGGAGGGGCTTTCCTCATATCCTGGAGATCGGGATTATTCACAACTTTCGCCATATTGGTCCACGAGGTACCCCACGAAGTAGGGGACTTCGCCATTTTGCTCAAATCAGGGTTCTCCCGATGGGATGCGGCTGTGTTCCAGTTGCTCACTGCCAGTGGCGGCCTCTTTGGGTCTCTGGCCGCGCTCTTGTTCAGTGGAGCCGCTAATTCTATAGGTGATTATTTATTTTTCACAGATTAGCAATGTGAGAGCCAAGGCAGGTTCCAGTAAAAGGCCTGCTTGAGAGAAATAGTTTTTCAAATATCGAAAAATGAGTTTGTTTGCCTCGTCAAATATAATGAGTTTCGAAGTATTTTTTTTTCAAACTTTTAACTGATCTTTTTGGGAATTTTACAAAACACTGTTTCGACACGCGTATCTACCAGAAAAACATCGTAGATCTAAATGTGATGCATATTCTTAAAAAGCAACTCTGAGCATTGTTCAAGCTACTGAACAATATTTCTCAAAATAACCTGCATATGCTCAAAATTTAACTATGACACTTCGTGGTAGTAGGGTAGTAACTATCACTCTTTATGATAGTAAGGCAGTAACTCTTACTATTAAGGTTGTCTAGTCATGGGTATTTGCCTACCTTAATAGTTACAGTTACTACCTTACTACCTTAAAGAGTCATAGTTAAAAGAAGTAACTATGACTAAATGGTTGCACAGAGGTCTATGAAATTTCGAGATTTTTTACTAAAAGAGTTGCTCTTTTAGAATATGTAAGTATCACATTCAGATACTAGATATGATGTCGAAAGATGACTTTTAAAAATTTGCCGATTCATTTTTCTATGATACTGAATAAACCTTTTTTTAGAGGCTAGGACATCATGGATACTGCCATTCACGGCTGGAAGCTTTCTACATATCGCTTTGGTGACAGTCTTACCAGATCTTCTGAAGGAAGAAGACCCGAAGGAGTCCATCAAGCAACTCCTAGCTCTAATCTCGGGAATTGGAGTGATGGCCTTCATCGCCGTTTTCGTCGAATAAGCCGGTCAGAGACGCACCGAATCCACCACTTTGTTGCCATATTTCAGATTCTTAGGTCAGTAACATTGATATTTTTTTAAACCTTCAAATTTCCTCAAAACTGGATTAAGACTCGTCAGTTGTTGATTTTACAGTCACGTCATATTTTCTCGCGTCCTTTTTGTAAGGGGTACTCCACCGAAAAGTTGATGTGAAACAAAAAGTTTTAATTTGTTATGTATCTACTGTATAATACAATTTCCAGACTTTTATTATTCACATTGTATTGTTTAGGATGCTCTATTAAGTCGAGAATGTTCAAATTAAATTTTTTCATTGATTACTATTAGGGAAATCGGATATTCCGAACAGGAATATCTTGATTGATAAATGTGATACTGAACGACATTCTCAAAGATTGTACATTGGAATTATGCCACGTTTTAGAAAGTACTTAAGGATAAAGTGCTCTTATATGTGAAAATGTTCTCCGTTTTATATCATGTGAATAAAGAATGTAAATAAATATAGAATGTAAATGAATTTAAAGTTAGTCAGAATTGTTTTATTCCTCCCCAGAACGAAATATCTCCTCCGTAACAACCTCCTACAGAGTATGAGGAAGCTTCTTAAGTGATATGATTTCCATCAAAGATATGAAAGTAGAGAGATGAGAAACGAAGCGATTAAAGTGACGTGAGCGCCATCTGTGTTTCGAATGTGTTACTAAGACCCTAAGACTGGTTTAAATATTAATTTGAGGGGCCATTTGTAGAAACATATGGAATTTTGAAAGCATTCAGATACCCATTTCGATCAAAGAAGTTCTGATTCTCGTACAACTTTTTGTTTATTTGGCTCCTTCTAGTTGCTGATTTTTTGTCTAATTTCTTGGTGAAAACCTTAGAATATTGTTCGAAAATTATTGCATGGTGAAGAACTGTGGATCAAATGAAATACAAAAGGTTTTTCGTTTTGGGAATCAACAGGTCACCATGAACTTTTGTGCCCTATTCAAAGCTCTATATGTTTTCCATAATTTTAAATTAGCGACAGCGTGTTTCATTGACACAAATTGATTCCAAACAATGTTTAGGTGAAATTCAACAACCTGATCACAAAACGAAACCATACTTTGTTTTGTCGATCAGGATGTTTGTTTTCTAGTCTCAACAAAGTCGATATTGGAATCCAACACAAGGAATAGAATTCGAATTTCGCACCCTTCGATTATAAAACAGAAAAAACAGTTTTCTGTACGTTTTAAGCGCCATCTCCTTGTCAAATGTGGCAAACAAGCCAAAATGTATTCAGAGATATAGGTAAGGGGGTTTCCAACCTTTCTCCTCTATAATCTTCCATCGTATCTTCCTGTGCTGAAATATTCATAGAAAGAAATATGTTGTAAACGGTAATATTTTATTTAGTCCTTTTTCACAATAACGTTGCAGGTGTTTTTTACAACTAACAACAATCAAGTCGATCGACTAAAATTTCATCATTATTATTTATTATCATTATCATATAACAACGTGAACAGCCTATAAGTAATGAGGCAACTACGAATATGTCCGTTCCATTGCTTGTCATGAAACTTACAAGTTGATAAGGTGTATGAGTACTACTTACATAATTCAAAATCTCCCCCGCCAAAAACGATCAAAGATCAAGTTATATGAAGAACATTTAAATGGATTACTCTATTTCACCCTGTATGACTTTTCATATGTGCAAATTTCAGTACTATAAAAACGCACCGAAATTTTATCGTGAAGTTATCCTGAAGACCAGTTTTCAAGCGGGGAAAATTGGAGTGAAATAAACAAACAATCGAATTAACAACAATTTCTATTTTTACGGAATGCGTCAAGTGTTGGAATAACAATACAACACCCATCTGTTATATTCTCATGTTTTTATCACTAGCTCTGTCGATATACTCAAGCAAAAGCTCACTCAAAAATTGATTGCCCCTGATGTTCCACTTCTATCGAAATTCTAGAAGAGGCTACCTCAATTCTCAATCCTGAACGCCAACCACACGCAAACGAAATTTAATATAAAAAATTCATCATTTTCACGAATCACCAAACGAATTTGAACAACAACAAATAAAGCATCGAACGTATTACTCGAAGATGTTTCAGAATTTTCTATATTAAATACGTCATTTTTGAGTTACAGGATGAAAGATATATGGGTCACTACATTATTTTATACGCTACGTGTCGTTGTCAGTATTTGCAAATTAATTTACGTGTGGATTCACAAAAATATCCCGAAGATATAAAACAATCAATTTCTTTGGAATTAGGTATACCTATCTATCTACGACATCAATCTTCATAAGAAAACAACAATAGATCGAACAGGAACAACTATAGTTTACGAAACTTCAATGTCAACTTGAGTTTTGAACATCCATAAAAATTATAGAACATCTTGATGATGAGATTAACAATTTAAAACTACCAGGGTAGTCTCAACTCCAACCATCACAAAATCTCGTACAGAAATTTCAATGTAAAAATTTTATAAGACAAGGATTCAAAGGCCTCACTAACAGTATCTTACGATAACAATATAATATTCACAAACACAGTAAAATAGAATTGGGAAAAAGAATTTCAAGTTTTTCGTGATGTAAAAGTTTCGAAAATGAAAGTGTAAGAGATTTTTCGTGTATCAGTTTGTTTTGTGTTGATCTGAGTTCAAACAACCCATTCTACTTGAGTTGCATTGATATTGCATTGTTGAGATTGTTCAGTTGTTTTCACGTGTTCTCAAAAAAATTCAGAAAGAAACAGTACCACATTCCGATTAAAATTACAATGTATTTGTTGGATTTATGATTTTTTTTTCACTGAATTCTGTCCAGTTCGATTGAATAAGTGATCAGGAGCTGTGATATTGTTTCTTGGTGACCATAAGGAAGTATTTTAATTTCACCCAAATTCCACATCGATAAAGAGTGTTATATTGTGACACTGATTTCAAAAAACATTTGAGCAACGACACCTAAAGTATTATAATAACATCCATAAGGTCTATCACTACAGCTGCTATGTTTTTTAAGAATAGATATAAGTTTAAGTGCTAAGAAAGATAATGATTTAGGATTAATTGACACATAGATATTAGGGGTAAGGAGAAGAAATCATAGGTGAAATTGATCCCCTAGCCAAAAGGATACCGTTGTCTTAACCCTTGCCTAGGGTACCAACAAATCAAATTGTGCAGTAAGTGCAAGGTCAAGCGGTGCTGACAACGTTAAATTAGTTGTTCAAATAAATATCCTACACAAGAACATGCTTGGGGATTATAGATGATCTAGATAGCTAAGTGTTTCACAAAAAACGAGGTTGAACAGGAGATAGAGAGTTTTTATTATCCTGGTGTTTGAACCTTGGTCGTGTATTACAGTAGTTTATAGGATACACAAAGAGACAGATCTTAGGAGAGACGAGCAACAACGATAAACATTAACAATTTATGACATGCTACACAGACACGATAAGTCAGAATAGAATTCGTCAGGCCCCCTAATTTTGAATTCGCGTTTGAATCATTGCCACTGGTTCCAACAGTGTTACAAGATGAAAATTGAAATTTTTTATTCAAGACCTCTCCCTCTATCCTCGATTTTTCAAGGGTTATTACGAAGATTCAATAAATTGAAAAATGATAACTGTGTCATAGAACAACTAACGTCAATTCATCGAATAGTCATAATAACTGTGTCAATTCATGACATGCTACGATGGTTTAGCATCGTTCCCTTTTTTCGAATTTAATCTTCTTATAAAGGTTTTTTCCGATAGGATTGATTTCCGGAGGTAATTTTCAATACATCCCCAATTATTCATGGATTTCGGAGATGAAGGATTCAGAAGGATTTCCTGGAGAATACCGATTGATTGAATTCGAATGGCAGTCTAGCGTTCTTGTTCTGATGTAGCCTTCCAATAATGATAAATTTGAATATCGGAAACGTCTGAGGAATTTAAAATATCCCTTCAGAATTGAACGCGAGTAGATTCATCATTTATTTCTTCACGACAATCCGATTTTCCCAATGGAGCCTGAAAGATTCTCTTCAATTACGTACAGTTAATTTTCTTTGGATTCTTAAATGCATGCTATATAGTCCAACAATTCGATTTATTTTCCGTCGAAGAGACATTTAGCGTTAAGCTAAGCGATTGGACAGTCATTTTGCAAGAATGCTTCCAGGAAATGCACCAAAGTATCGCCATCATGGAAATAAAGAGGAGATGCAGATTCGAAAATTCGATTATGAATTCGTGATTCGAATATGTTCACGACTCCGAATTCTCCATGATTTTGATACAATCTACACAAAAGGCAGGAATTTGGATGATATCGAAACAGTTGTGCATGAAGGAAAAAGAAAGTAACAGTGGCGTATCAGACTAAGTCTAAAGTGGGTGTAGGTAGGGTGAGTGGTTTTCTAGTCATTCAAGATCCTACAGAATAGGTGGTATATTCGAGAGTGAAGATACAGAATGGTCTAAAGGAACTGGAGGCCAAATTAGCTACGTCACTGTTGAAAAATATAAAAAAGAAATCGTAGAACATCCTTACAATTTGTTTACCTTCCTCGAATATGTAACGAACTCAATGTATGCACACAATACTTTTGTTACAAAAAAATAGGTTAACTATATATCTACAAAACCTGGTAACAATTTTAATGCTAATACAAAAGTATCATGATAAAGCGTATTATTTTTCACTTACGTCCTGTCATCATAATATTTTTGTTGTTTGTTTATGTTATCGCAGTCTCTTAATTTCAGGCATCTGTTTATCGGCCATCGTTTACAGAGAAATTGCCCAAATGAAAAATTCTCAACCAGTCGAAGCCTGATGTGTCTTTCAGATTTATCAACATCGACTTTCACAAGGATTATTCTGAATTATCAACAATATCCAGATTCACGCTATCACTAATATTTTACATCGAAAGGTTTTATATTACCTATTTACAAAAAAAAAATCTTCGACTGGTTAAGAATTCAACCGTCAGCAATGAGTAAAAATACCCAATGCCGATACTTCTTCACTTCACCCAGACTTTGCGCTGCTTTCTACCTTTTTGGGTTCTTCGTGTTAAACACGTGGGGTGAAATTTTATTTTACAAATAAGAATTTAAGTGAGGTTTGGCGTCGAAGAATGGCTTCAGCTTTGAAAATTTATAAAAATCGTTTCAAATGTCCGTATTCAACCTAGTTTCTAGATTTTCATACAAAACTATACGAAAATTTATTGCTTATTCGTTTTCTTCTAGACAGAGGATGAACAGTCATATTTTCCTGTTTTTGTCAGAAAATATTCCTTATATATTGTCGTTGACAATTCTGCAACGCCAAATTGAATGGGGGAAATATGAAATTCTGGGCGATTTTCGAGATCAAATTCTAAATATACTAAGTTCAGATCACAGGTATAAATTTCTGAATTTTTTGTGGCACCTAAATTACTCTAGTGATTTTTGGGGTTGATCTCAGTGTAGTAACGGCCGATGGTAATGCCTTGCAGTTGTTCGTAATTCATTGCATTACGCATTTACTCTCTATTTGAGACTTCAATTCGTTCACTTGGGTCTCTATTGTATTCTTCAACTCTGAAACGAAAAAGTAAAGCACACGTTAAGTCAACATTCAAAATATGGGACGGACAGAACGCCCAAGATTAATATTTCTCTTTTCACTACCAATTATTTATTTTACTTCTTGAATACGGCGAAAGAGAAGTGAGAAAAATTATTCTTGGATCTACGGCGATGAGAAAGAATGGGACGTAAATATATAGCTACAGGAAAACGAGAAAATGAGGATCTCTTGAAATATCTTCGGAAATTCACTGCGGTATTAGCTGGGTAGCAATGATAAAAGAGTATACAAAATCACCATTCTTGAAACGTCGAAGGCATTCCCTTCATGATTAAGCAGTTGTAACAATACAGTAAAAACCAGATTTTCGTAGGAAATTCAAAGCCATATGAGCTGAATATGGACTGATGTTCAATCTCTTCAATACAACCAAAATCAGTTGCCACTATGAGAAATTAATAGCACTCAAAGCCATTCTTTTTTAACGGACAGTAATAGATTTGTACTTCTAGTAGTAAACGATCTTATTCTAGGGATATGAGCTCTGTCATATCCCAAAGAAATTGAATTTTAGCTCTCTAATTCCGAAAATATTTTGAGAACCCCAGTAAAATCCAAATACACATTCGGGGAGGGTTGAATGCAACAGATCTCAAGTATAAGAAACAAACAACATTCCGGGGGACCTCCATTGAAGACTCATTCCTAGAAAAGAGAGAGGAAGGAAGTCTGAAGTTGTCTACACTGCAGCTCGCATGAAATGTAAAGTGTTCCTGGACTTACCCTGGAGCATATGACCACCTGGGAAAACAGCATCTTCGTTTGCTAAAATCAATCGTACCTTTTAATTTCCCCTCAATCAACGAGATTCACTTTACATTTCAGACCAATTGGCTTAAAGCTAAGCGGAAAATTATGGTTGCTGTGAGATGTAGACTGTGAGTGGAGGTTGACTTTGTTGAACGCCCCGGTATTACCTGTTTGTTTGTGCTCTGGCCGAATGATGCTGTGGAGGTTTGGGTGGGAGAAAAAAAAAGAAAAAAACCGAAATAAAACGAGAAAAAAAAACGAAAAATTACACGAGATGACAAATTGTAACTTGATCAATTTAATTTCTTCAAAAATCAAAATTTATTGAAAAATGAGTCTGATCTATGAGAATGGGACAGAATTGAGATTACTGGAATTGATATATCTAAGCACAAACTATAATTTGAACTTTTTTCCTTCATTTTTCATTGTTTTTAATCATTCTAATGAATCTGCTTATCCAGTTATATCGTAAACCTGGCTTATAATTACACTGAAACTTATTTGTCAAGCATAACTCACACTGAAAGGTTTGTATAGTTACTATTCAACCTCTCAGGTGACGATATAATATCAACTGAAATATTGTACTAAAACGAAACTAGAAAAAAAACTACCAATAATTGAAAAAATATATTTCATAACACAAAAGTCAAAACTACAAACAAAATAAAAAGAAACATTAAGAACTTCAAAAACTACTATCAAATGAAAATCTACATCAACAAACAAAATGATATTGAAAAATGAGATAAAAAAGTATCGAAAACTAAAGCCTAAGGATGGATGGTACTCAGAATACATACATACTGCAATTCCTTCATGATGGGTCCCTGAATATTTATAGGCACAATTGTAGAAAAATGTAAATGGAAAGCAATTGTGTTTTCTGATCAGAATTCCAGAATTGCAATAGATGATCGATATTTTCGCAGCTTCTTTATCGAGAGAATGAAGCTTTAATGAATTTTTCTGCATTGGGTATAGAAATGGTGCTGTTGAAACTTCGTATGTTCTCAATAAATTGTTTTCTTTTATTTATTGTCGTATTTTTATTAGTATGCATATTTACACATACGAAGTTTCTGTTATTCTCAATTGAAATGATTAAAATTGTGCTGAAATAATTGAAATGTGATGAAAATTCCTAACTACTTCACTATTTGTCGTGTTGCTCGGACAACATAGTTGAAATTCATCGCAATGAACGAGTTCCAATGAAAATTTTAAGTTAGCACAACCGATCGTAGAATATCGTAGAGATTTACGTTGAATTTCAACTGTGTTCTCCGATCAATTTATAATCTTATTGTCTTCCCGATAAACCTAATCAACTACAAGATAATGCATCTTTTTTTAAGTTGGCTGAACCTGGTAAAGCACTCACTTGTGAATTCGTCTTCATCGGCTTCTTCCGCCTCTCTCGCTAATTCTTCCGGTGTTTTCTTTTTACGCATAAGTGGATTGGGCTCCTCCTGAACGGGGTCCACTATCTCTTCTTTTTTCTTAATATTATACTGCAACAAAAAAGGCCCTGAGTAAATGTGGCATTCCAAAATGCTCCTGACGAGTTTTCTATGGACGCTTAAGTGATATTCAGTTGACATATTGAGGTTAAGAATGGTCAGATTTTAGAATTATTTCTCCACTTCATAGTTTAGATCATGCCTTCAACGACCATAAAAAAACATCAGGATTTTGTTTGAAATTGGCGTATTAATAAGATGTAACGGGATAGACTAATACTACTGAAATGGTATTCCTTAATTTCAGAATATTTGTGAATAATCGTGTAGTAGTCCGGTGTAGAATTCCCTCAAAGGGAGTCAACCTGACTCCGTTAGGGAGTCGCTATAAATTAACGGACTCCCTACTAGAGTCAATTTGACCCCGATTAAGTTCTCCTCGAAGACTGATATCCCTGTGTGCTACTGCTCATAATGGTCCTTCACAATATACACGTTCCTTATTTCCTGTCAAGAAAAGATAATAGAACATAATATAACCATATAGCCTTTTTACTATACTTCATTCAAAATATTTTAGCAGTCGGTTGGCCATGAAATAATTTTCTCAAGTTTTTGTAACTAGAACGAAGTTAGGTTGGCACTCATGAAATGTCGTTAATGTCATAACGCCGTTGCCACAACTAATATCAATTTTTATTACGAAAATGCCGAAAGTGATTGAAAAAAGGGACAGGGTTTCAGAAAGTGCTATTTAGAATTCTGGTCCGCTCATTCAAATAGTTATACCCTGATATTCTAAAATCCACAATACGTCAGACGGTAGCGAACATATTCAATGTAAGAGAATTTATATAATGTTTCATCTGAATCTAAACGACATATATTTCAGCTGGATATTTCCACAATCAGAAAGATTGTGAATGAAAAGGATGACAAAGAATTTTCTTCTATTGGGAGAACCAAAAAAGTGGTGGCATTTGAGAATTTTATGTTTGAGTGAATTAATGCGAAAAGTTTACTACAGGATTTTCGATAAATGTCATCGGAGAATAAGTTCCCTAAAATGGATTTTTCTATTTTTCATTTGACTTGTCCTATACAATGTAAATGTCTTAAGGTACTAATAAATACCTATAATTATTATTATTACATCAATGTATTGAAATGAATAGCCACAAATACGCGCAAGTTGCCCTGTTACTTGTTTATTCATGTGAAATTTTTGTTCAAAGGTGAAGTTCATCTTAACTTGAAACTTCCTTCAATTCATTTTACTTATATTGATGCAAGATGATTTTTGTTGAAGAATTTAACATTCTTGTAATTATCTGTTAATTTCTTCGGGAGATACCCATTCCCAACCACTGCATCATATGCATTTCATCTTCGAGTTAATATTTTTGAAATCTACAAATGATGTAAGCCAAAGGAGATAACGAACATTAATTCTCCTCAAGCTTGTGCATATTATGACATTATACTGATCTCTTGTATTTTCCATGCAAATAACTGGATTTGGTATGCCTTCAATCAGTTTGAGTTTGTATAAACTCCAATTATGTTCGTCACATATTTTCCGAAGAGATTCGACATTGTGATAAAATACGTAATAACAGAAACTTTTAGGTAGAACGGGCAACATAGCGTTGATTTAAAACCCAAAAATGTTTTGACAAGCTTCATAACCCCACATTTTCGTACTATACAGAGTGAAATGTGTCAAATTTCCATGGCCAACCGACTGCTAAAATAAAAGTGAATGAAGTATATAAAAACACATGAAGGCTTTTATCAGATTCTGGCAGTAGGTAAATGTAGATCTACAGCTGCATAGAATAGGCATGATATAAAATTATCGTTATTCGTCTTCATGCATTGACATCAAATACCAAATATATTATAGTTTCTCGTGGCAATGTAATGAGAGTTGAGAGAATTTATTCAAAGTTTCATGTGCAGCTACATTGTTGCATTTTATGTATGCTAACAACAAATATAACACTGGCATGTCATCCCAGTATTTCGGTAGATGTTTTTGTTACGTCGTTTTCTACTTTTATGGCGTATAAGACCATATATAAGCTTGGGCTGAATCATTCATGCCTCCACGGATGAAGCTGTAAAACTTTCAGCGGTCCAATAAATGCATGAGGGTATATTGAAGTTTGGCAAGGAAATTGCCATGAAAGGCTGATTTCGTTTCTCCACAAATAAGGAATATTCATAAATTTCACCATCCCAAATATCCCTAAAACAACAGAATTTTTTTTCACAAACTAATTCTGCCTCTGACTGTATCTGAGGGAAATTTATTTTCTTTAAATTAACGTACGACTAACGTAACTGTGCAACATCTATTCTGACGGGGAAAACCGACAAAACCACGAACGAGTCTGTTCCACAGAACTTTTCGGCACAGATTAGGAGAAGTTTTAAAACGGAAAACGGTGTGGATTATGCCGAGAATTTAATTAGAATATCCGGTGCTGAATTTATGCACCCCCACAAACGTACAAATGGAAACAACTTCCGATGATTCTATGGCAAAGTCGGATTTCAAAGTTGCTCCACATTTTAGAATCACAAAATGGTCGAGAGAATAGAAACCATATATCCAGAATGTAAACCATGCTGAGCAAGAGAAAACAGACGTATTTGACATCAAAAAACAAATAACCTGATTAATTCAAACAGTTTTATGCTCTATATGTAATAGTCTCAAGTCTCAACCTTGTTTTGCCATAAGATTTCAGAAAGAAATGAGGGTTTCTCTCGATTCCAGTATCTACAAGAATCAGTTGAAAAAATAGGAACCTCATTAATCCACGACTACCAAAAAAAACACCTAATTTGGATGAGGATTTGCAAGGCTCCATTGAACACCTCTTTCACGCAACTTGTAATGTTTTGCTGCCTTCAATTTCCAGTGAAAAATTTAACATCATTTCAAGAAAATTAATGAACATCTTCAATCCAAAATTGAGACACGTGCGATCGTTTGAAATCACTGGAGAGAACGAATTCATTTCTAATTTATTGCTTCCCTCTTGCAACGATGGCTTCGATATTAATTTCGAAATTATTACCGAACTCAGCGAATGAAAACGGGCGCGCCCATAATAGAAACGACACATTTTCCAGCCAAGTATGAAATGAAACTTTCTACGAGTTTGGCACCCGAAATTATTATACCGAAGGTCGTGAGCTGAAGCAAGAAAGTTTTGATGGAGTCAGTGTGACATCGGAAGGTTTACGTTCTATACTAAACTAACACTCATATTAAAATAGAGTGGAGCACAGAAACAATATCTTCTGTTTTAACAATGTTTATGTATGATGTAGGAGTTTGTCAGGAAGTTAATAACCCACAGATACATAAAAAAGTTTCAATATTTAAGGACATTTGATTAAAAACAAAGGTCTACTCATTTTTGATCCAAAAAGTTAAAGCTGACATTTAAAAATCTAACCATCCCTCCTAGAAATATACATAGGCATGAAAAGATGCGTAATTTGAAATAAAAATGCACCTGTTCTGTTTTTTTTTGTGCGCTACTCTTTACTGTTTCTGTGTACCCATGTCAGTTTGTCTACGTACAAGGGTATAACATGAAATCTTTCATATTTCCAAGATTCATATTACTATATTTATGTCCTTCAAATTTAGGTATAGAAAAAAATCAAATCGATAGGTATACAGCTCTGTGGTTGCTTGGCAGTCACTTTTCCAACATTTCCCTCTATTTAATCCACACAAAACACTTGGAAAAAGTTGAATCGAAAAAGTTTCCGTGTTACTTCTACGAATACAATCGATACACAAGGTGGAATGTACTCTTGGGACTACTACAAAACCGAGTTTCTCCACTTAGGAAGGACTTTTTTCTCATGAATTTTAATTTGCGGAAAGAACTTTCGGAATACATTATGAAAAACATCCACGGCGATTTCCCCAGAAGGAAATTAGTTTTCATTTGTTTCAACATGTCCAATAATAGGGCAGAAAAGTGTTTATGCCTTCGTGTCATCATCTCTCATGGTCAAAAAGGAACGAATGTTATTCCCATAAGAATAATTTACCACAGAGGAAAACATCTACCTGCAAATGGACGAAGGAATTGGAATATTCGTAGTATGGGATGTAAAATTTTATATGTTATATAGTCAAGTCTTGTTTTCAAAAATAGTGCACAAATATCAAAATGGGTTATAAAAGACGCAAAGCACCCTAACCACCAACGCTATTTCTATAGATAATGGGAAGCCATTTGCATATTGTAATCTGGCAGCAAGTCCATGATTTACGGTCCGAATTTGAATAAACGTTACACGCGCCGGCAGTTGTTTTCGGCCCTCAAGTCCGAGCAGGACCACCGCGCGGCCATTTTTTTTTGCGAACGACCTGATTTATCGCATGCCGAATCCCCAAAATTTTTTTCGCCACGGTAGCAGCAACCCTTAGCGTTGGGCAATGATAGATTGAATCTCGACGATCGTGATTGGAAATTTAACGACCATCCGGATGGATCCGTCATTTGTTATTACGTTTTCATTAGTAGTCGATCCGACGGGAATTGGAACTAAATTAACGAAAATGGTTTTTGCATCGGGCGAAATCCAACGGCTATCGAAAGGCTCTGAAACGTCAATTTGAAAAATTGAAAACTATTTTTTTAATGCTCATTCCGATCTCTCTCTCTGGGCTTCATTTTCTGGTACCACATGTTAATATTGAATCTGTAACTTACGAGTGATGCTGTTCAGTTCTTGATCTCAGTATCAAGTAAATAAAATAAGCTTTATTCAACCCTAAAAGTGATTGGTTGCAGAATGGCGAAAGCGCCATATTAAAAAATCTATTTTTTATATCCTCTCGCATCTTCCTCACACATTTGATAACAGTATTTTGGCGGAGAACATGGACCTGAAAGATGAACCAGTTCGAGAAACCGCTCGGGGACACAGCATCTTTAATCCAGTCATTTCCACCCTCGACAAAGAAACAGATTAAAACTTTCGCGACCCCATGATCTCTACACATTAATTTTTATCACCACATCTTTTCCGGTGTTACAGACAGGAATATTAATGAGCTGAGCCGGTTTAGTCTCAGCCCTGCTATGTGATCATCGTTATACGTGTTGAGGTCCCAGGAATATTAGGTAGACTTTTTGAGTATCTTTAGGCGTTGCTTCGATGTAGCTCATCCTTTACTAACCTTAGTATGTTAGGCAGAAGAATGACTTACTTTCGAGTACTTTTCGAGCTATAAGCTCAAAGATCTCCCTCACAAAACTATGGCTCACAAAATTCCTACCAGTAGTTACCCAAAGGACGCAAAAAAAAGAAAACATCCGGTTCCCATTCTGAATTGTAACACCGGAACAGTCCTGGCCACGGAATATCGCCAGTATTTCGACGGAAATTTATTTTGGAACTTTCCCGAGCAGCGCCAGCGTAGACGAAGAATTTATTGCCGGTTTCTACGGCTTTCCGAACTCCTACGGTATATCGGAATGGGGCAGCAAACATAACGGAGATGCGTTCCGCCCGTTTCCGCTTGTTTGAGTTTATGCAGTTCCGCTTTATGGAAGATGCACACCGTGTCGATGAACAAGGCCCACAGGGCGGCAATTTTGTACGGAAGATGGCTGGATGTTTCAAAAACTGTACATCGGGAAAGGGTCAAGAGTTTTATCGTTTCAATTTCAGTTTATTTCATATTCAAGGTTGTTTTTCGTTGTTTTATCGTTTTTGATAGTGCAAAAGCAGAGGATATTTCTGAATCGCAGTAGCTCTGGAAAAGGGATAAAAAGAATTTGATTCAAATCCCGAATATTGATAATCTCAACTAACTTATGAATGATCTTCGTGGATAACAACGTTCGTTGCAAATTGGTGAATGCGCCGATTCTTTTTTATGTTGTCACCTCGGATAAAGGTTCAGATTCCTCCGTTTTCGCTCTCGTAACGCTGTGAAGATACTCAGCAAATTGAGGACACAAGTTTTTCCAATGAATACGTATGAAATGAAAAAAAAAACACCGTCATAGCTGGAGGACAATCAATTTCCCCATCGCCAACAATTTCGTACCCCATAACGGCGCTATCGTTGCTAATATCCACCACGCTACTGCTCGATTACAATTCAAAAGGGACAACGCCGAAAAAAACGACAACCCCACCGAAATTTTCCGGTAGGTACGTGCGGCGCCAGTGGTTTATGCAGATAACAGTTTCGGAGCGTGTTCAACGTTTTAATGCAGAACTTCATTTAAATTGGTAAGCGACCCTGGTGCATTCGGCGTGTTGGGGGTCTAGAAAAACCGGCCGTTATCGGATCAGGGCATCTATTTCAACAACGGCCCGTTAGTATGCTTTTTCGCGGTAATACACGCGATTTGACGCGAAAAAATCGCTGGTGTTGAGGGGTTCTTCGTTTATGCCAGCTTTTCATTTGACGTTTTAATTCTATCCACTGAAAATATGTAGTTTCACACTGTTTCACGATCATTTCCAAAGTGTCCTCAATTTTTAAGCTTTTTTAGCCTTATTGAAAGAAGAAACTGAAAGAAGCTTCAAAATTTAAGGAACAGTTAGTTATTCCAACATCTGAAAGATGCAGAAAAGGACGCACTAAATTTTCCAGAGCATGTGTTGGAAGCAGGCTTATCTATTGTTCATATTCTAACAAGTAGCTCTTCTTGTTTCGAAAATATTTTCTTTTTATTTTTGTTCGATTTTCGAATCTTTCTAACTCAATAATTTCCCTCTCCTCCAAGACGCGTTACCATTAAACGGTGCAAGAAAGTCGTTGGAAATCCGAGAATCGATTAGAGCCATTTCGAAATTAATTAAACGTCACATGTTCATTTGGCTAAAACGTGGGGCGCTGAAAACGGAATATTTTTACGTTTATTAAAAACGGGGCCGTAGGCCTGCCTCGACTGCCATAAACATAAAAGGCTCATAAAGAAGCCGCAATGAAACCCATGTCAGGAAATTAGTTCGGAAATTAGCACCTCCAATATTCGATTTGCAAAAGGGCCACGTACACAGTCCGCCATTTTTGTCGCAACGTCCGCTGGATAAGGGAAGACAAATTGAAATTACAGTATCTTGATGCGAATGCGTAAAAATACGTTTTGAATTCACAAGCTCATTGAGATTCCAAATTAGTTTGAAAAAATGGTATTTACTGTTTACTGTCTCACAGTAGCAGCTGGTTTTGGTAGTTCCAGGGTGGTTAAAGAAGTCCATAATATTCAGTTTATATAGCTTCGAATTCCATATACCAAACTTGGTTTTTTCCTATGATATGCTAGATTTTGAGATAACTAAACAGCATTTGCAAGTGGTTTTCATTTATGGCTTCAATTAGAAGAAAAGTAAAGCGGAAGACAGCTTCTCTCTGGACAGCCAAAAAACTTGAAGACAAAGAATTGTCTCGATGAAGATCTGAGTCAAACACAAGGGGATCTCTCTCCTGATAAATCTGAATCATCGTTCGATTTTCTGTCAATTAACCACGCCTTGATTCAATGGCAACAAAAAGAGTAATTTGGGGAGAATTCCAGGAAGAAATCTGCATTCAATCCAATAACTCGCCAGCGAATATGGCGATGCGTTAGCTCCAATGATCGAACGAGCAAACAGCGTCAGATCCATTGTATATCTATGAAATTTGATGGTTCAAACTGCAACACTGACATAATTAGCGCAGCCTTTCTGCCTTGATGTTAATTACAGGAACGTTAATCAATTAGATCGAATTGAAAATGATCACAAAATCACTGACGGTTAATTTGAATATTATTGAGTTTAAAACAGACGCAGAACGTGCCAGTTTCGCATCGTAACAAACGAGATGCATCGGATCGAAATAGGGGCCATTAAAAAGATGAATCTGCATTGGTTATCGAATTTTAGTGACTGCCAGTATGAAATTTCAATCGGGACTGGTTATTGAAATTTATATCAGATGGAATCGAATGGGCGGTTTCAGCTGGCATAGAATTGTGGCTTATTTCTCTGATGCAGTCAGAATTGATGGTGTAGTGTTTTTTATGAATATCCAGTACAAACTGTCCGAATAAAAAACCTATTATCGTAGTATGACTTCGCTAATTACTACTCCAGATGAAATATAATATTTTAAATAGATGATAATGCTCGTCCTCATTCAGACCAAGAGAAAGCTGAGTAAAATTTTCTCATGTTTTGAGCCTGTATTCATTATTATCAGAAAAATTTTACCCTTCCAAACGTTACGTTAAAATTTGAGGTGGTTTCATGCCTCAATCTCTAGTACATCTTGTTTTTTCTAACAAAAGGACGTCTGTGTAAGTGCTTTCATTTCATATCTGAAGTGCCTAAGAAAATAATCATGGAAACAGAGCAAATAGATTCCGTTTTTTCACGGAAATCCAGGATATCTTCATAATGAAATCTCTCTCATTCCTGAATCCCCATTCAAAGAAAAACGCCCGCTTAAAACGGACGAAAACGTATTTTACCACATTCCCGAATAAACCAGCTCACAAGTACTTTGTTCTTCACCATAAATCCTGGTTATCTCCCTCAGTTTTCGTTTCCATACAGAAATGTTTATGAGATGCAGAAAAATTGGAATTTAAAATGAGCTTTTTCACGAAATTTTGCAGTATATAACACGGTCAAGACATTAAAGTTTATCGTTGGTAATGTTCAACGTTTGTTTCTCACAAAACGACTTTTATTACAGACATATTCCTAAATACTAAAAGAAGCCCAATTACACTCACTCTATTGTTCGAATATAAGTGGATTTTTCATTTGTATAATTTTCGAAATTATATTTTATACGAAACTTCTACTACTTGTAACATTAACTGAGAATATAACTCTCATTTATCCCCTTTCGAAGTTAGGAGCAAGGAAAGCAATTTGCATCGAGTGAAAATATTCCAAACGTACGTATTCAAGCTCTATTTCGAATGAAGAAGGATAGCAAAACCTTTCCCACTTCTATTTATCCGCAACGAACTATACAAGAGGATAATTTGTTACTCCCAAAACGTTCCTAGGACGAGTTAGCTTACTGTTAGCTAATTCCACATGCCATTCAATGCAGATCCACTTCGTGAATGATTTATTGTTGGGTTAACCGAAATGTTTGCTGCGATAGACAAAATGGAACATCCCAAGGGTAAGGACAGGACTTCGTATTTAGTTTAATTAAAGTTGAGATTGAGAATTACCATCCTTCTTGTTCTTTGTTTAATTACATGTGGTCGGATCAACGTGACTTTAAATTATACAGTGCGAGTCGATATACTCCATCTATACCATTGATGAAAATGGTCTTTCCTGGTGTTATTCCTCAGTCTTTTTTTTCTGACAATCTAACAGGAGTAGATCGCAGTTTCCATGTTTCTTTCACAGATTCCCAAGCCACGAAAGAATGTTTTCCTTCCACAAATCCTCCAGCGAAAAAATCAACCGTCAACCTGATGAAATTTTTTCCTAACCCTTAATTGGAGAGACAGAAACAAAGACAGAGTACATTGATCGGCTGCAAAAAGTTCCGAGGAAGACCTACAAAGTCGTGTCGTAATCCCTTTTATCCGTCAGTCTGTGTTAATTTCAAAGGGCTTCCACGAAAAAAATTTCGAATCGGGCACAGCCAACAGTGCGTGATCTGATTCGTAGTCACAAAAGCAACCGTATAATTTTCAACAACCCGTCCTGTTTTTGGACATTACTAGGGACGCGTTCCGTGTTTATACAGTCCGCTGAAAAGTGCCAACCGTGTAAAAAAAGGGCGAACTCAATCGTCCAGCTGACGCAGCGAGCAGTCAAAAAATTAGATAAATTCACGGCAATGAAATAACGAACTTATGAGGGGAAATTCGGTTTTTTTCAGTTTCGTGTCCACCGGTGTATGAAGGAGAACATCCTGAATTTTTAAATTTCAATTTCCGAATTGTACTTTGAAACTCTTCAAAGTGAAGCCTAAAGAAGGACTACGACTCAAATTATATTTTATTCAGTTTATCCAGTTTCAGGGAAGGGAAATACATAGCATGTTAGAGGCACATTCAAACTGAATTGTTCACTATAAATCGTGACTTCAGGTCGTGAAGTTTCTTATTATTACAACACTACACCTGTAACTACCACTAGCAATTTCGCTAAAATAATGATAACGTTGTTACTGCTCTAGAACCTAGATGTATGTTTCGATACAACATTCAGTGTGTGGATATATAAGTAGAAAGGCTGCATTATCCCTAAATTGTAATCTCTCTGTTTCTCATTCAGGAAAAAATTGCAAGGAGTTAAGTGTCCAAGGAATTTCCTGGACAATTTTCATGAAAACTTCAAAGATGGACCCAAATCCACATTTCATAAAAGCTTGCGGCGATCCCTAGTGTGACCTGGCAATTTACAGAGATCTGCAGTACATTAAACAGATGAATGCCTGTAATAGCGCAACAGTGGGACTAATGAATCCACTGAGGTACGATACTATCGATGTCAACCGCAATAATTCGATTGATTTTGTTTCGGTAAATCGCAATGGACCATTAGGGATGCTGTGTATCCAGTGGTAACGTATGAATTTCCCCGCAGACGTACGTCATCGTTCGAGAGCTTGAGGTTTGATGTGGGAAAATGTTCCCGCTGAAGAGGGATTTTATCGAAAGTGTGTTTTCAGGGAAAACCAACCCCTATCCGGTGGACAAATTTGTCAGTCGTTCAGAGAGGATTTTCCTCGAGAATTATGAAGCAGGTTAAGTGGAGAGAAATCTCGGTAAGCTGGCAATTTTTCTTCTGAATTGTTAGATCAAAAATATACTATAGACTAATGAATTTCTGCAATTCCTTATAGTAAATACTGCAATATGTTGAGGTTAACAGTACTCTTATACATTAAGGTATTAATATAATTACAGTTAAACCAAAAAGAAAAAATATAACGACCAAAATGATCAACAATAAATTGATGAAACTAGATGCCAGATTTTCCAGAACTACGTGAAAAGTATCAACTATTCAGAAGAAATTTTTGTGAGTTGTACCTTCTACTGATACTACTGTACTATCAACTTCGAGGAATTTCAAAATAAACTACTTTCTTCATGAAATAAATTCCTGATTTCTCGAATTTTGAGTGTGTTTTGCTAGTCGGAAAGGACTTCTTTTTGGTGATCATGTATGCATATTTCAAGAATCTTGAAATCAACTAAAACCAATCCATACAGCACAGTATGCACAACCGCGTTTTGGATGCGTTCCGAATCAACATGGCATATCGGAGGATATCCCATTGTTCATGATGAACACGATAATTATAAGCTAATAATAATGGATTTATCGGTTGTTTTGTTGGTTATGCTCATAAATTAAGCTTTAATTGCGCGGTAGCCAACTACAACATCGTATGCGGTTAATTACAGTTGGACGTGCTTGTTGTCAGGTAGGGTGGGGTTGTCGGATGGGGAAAATATTATACAACCCCCACGTAACTATTTCATCAATAGAAAGGTGGAACAATACGGTATGTTTCCATTCCATAATGGAAGATAAAAATGATCCCGCCAATTCTCACCTTGTCTCTGATTTCTTGCCTCATCTTTTCCCTCTCTTCCTCCATTTTCCTGTGCTTCTCCTTCCTCCTTTCTTCAGCTTCACGGATTGCCTCCAATCGCTCCCTTTCGGCCTCTTCCTCCTTCTCCTTGTCGTCTCCATCATCGTCACCACCGACAGCTCCTGAAACGAAAACGGAGTTTAAGATATAACTCCACAGCGAGAAGAACTCATGAAATGATCTAGAATTTCAAGTAGAAGTACCATTTGCCAAAAGACAGGTTTGGAAGTATCAGAAAATGAAGAAAATCTGAGCATGGATATCTACGAGGTGACTTTTTGGATGAAACACTATATGGAGATAAAATTAGGCTCTAGCTGCCTGTGGAAGATTTCAATGAATTCTATTCTGGGAATAACGAACCTTTGCTAGCCGCAGTTTTGAAATCTACAAGTTGTATGGTGAATTCCAAAGGTACATACCTCACTCAACAAAAAAATGAAAATAAAACTTGTTACAATTTTGAACGATAATTCAATTTTCATATAACGTTCTGAATTTGCGAAAATTCCAGCTGAATTCTCAATTTGTGGCATTATTCCGCACAAAAACACCAATTGAGTTATGTTGCAAAACTCAGTTTCCATTATCGCGAACAAAACTGAATAAAAAAAAAATTCAAACTGCATTTTTTATGCGAAATGGTTACTTTCACGTCCGACCCATTGTGGTTCGTATTGTCGACATTAATAACGAAAATTCGAACGTCCGATGAAAATATGAATTCGAACAGAACGGGTCAGAAACAGGTGAATATTTGAATTACGGCGAACAGAAATGGAAACATTAATGGTGCATTAATCCGGTGTCAAATCGAATGAATGCATGTAATGTTTCCATTAAAAAGCGCTTTGTTTGTCGGCACAAAGCCTGGCAACTCGTCGGCGAAAACTCCAAATACTCGATGAGGTTTTATAAGCCTTCCCCGCATCTATAATATTCGAATTTTGAGGGTTCTTCCAGCCACGAGTTATTCCTACGAGGGCGTCCCATAAACCGGTTGATTTTTGGAGTGGCTGTCACGGTACTGACAGGTTTTGTTGGCGCGAAGTTCAAACTGATTATTGTTGACATAGACGGATCTGATTTTAATTGGATAGGGTTGGATTATCATTAAAAGCACCCGTTGTTGGGATTTCATATCGCGATACGGATGAAGAGGTATCGGAAAATTGAATTTGCGGTCAGCAATGCGGATGCAACAAATTTCTAGCCCAGTGGGGAAAATCACGGGAATATTTGAAGAGTAGTTGGAAAAGTGGGTCTCTCGATGCGTTTCTTATTGGAATATCCAGTTTAAGCCTCGAGATCGCTGTGAAATTTAGTGTGATAAAGGAGTCAACTAAATAGGTACAACTGAAATAAGCTGAATAATAAACACATATGAAATGAACAACCAGGTTATTCTTTATTCGCAACAGAAGATGATACAACTCCCTTCATTGCACCAGAGCCATCAAGAAAAGGGAAGCTTTTCTAATGGAGATTGTTCAAAGGAAAGACAAGCCAAGTGCCAAGTACGACAGGCTGTACCGAAAAGGTTCTTTCACTCAGAAAATTAGAATCGATGAAAATAGCAGACACTATTCTTTGAATAATCTCCCAATTCTGACAATATGCTACCGAGACAGCTGAGCAATTGATTTGGTATTATGATGCTGTCTCTGTTGAAGCCACTGCACCTTGGATCGTAAATGGAACTAGAAGAGCAACACCTATGTACTCTCTAGATTCTCATCTCTTTCACCCTTTTCTCATAGAAACCAGACAATAGAAATGAAATAGAAACAAACAAGTAATATCACTAAACCAAGAAGAGTTTTGGGTCCAGTTGTACTCCTAATCTATCTTCGAGAAGAATCAACTCATTAGAGATTCCAATAGGTTAATTTTTCATCTCCCAAAGATCCCTTTTATCTGTTTTTGCCGGTCGTTCGATTCCATTTCGTAGTAGAAGAGTTCACCACCTCGCGTAATAACCGAAAAAGGCAGGATATAGTATCTCATGCATAACCGCACCTTTCATAACCCAATCTCCCTAAAACACAATTATTATAGAGTCCCGGAATATCGTTAATCCCATTACATTAAGATTAAACCGCTCTAATTCCCGATACGGGTCGAGTTTCAGGGCCAAAACGGCACCTTTAACTCCCGGATCTACGCCGGCCTAGAAATAAACGTCGGATTTTCACTTTCCTTCCCCAATTTGAATGTAATTTATTCGGGGGTGTCTCCTCCAAATGGGGTGTGGTTACCGACGTCGGGATATGATCTGGAGGCATCTGGGAGTACTGGTAATTAGCGATCTGATAAGGGTGCGAACAAGGGTGACCGCCTAATGGTATTATTCAGATTTCTGGTACATTTCCTCATATTTACGGACGGGTCTGGTTTCTAACGAGGTCACGGGGGTGGGGGGGATCTGGGGGATGGAAAATTATTCCGGTACATTTTGTGTAATTGCGTGTAAGAGATAAGAACATCCGAATCATGACGCCAGGCTTTCTGGAAGGCGAAATTGATGAAAATTGGGAGGTCTTTGGTGCTAGAGGAAGGGACAAGGTGATGTTACCACTAAGAATTCGAAAGAACAACAGAAACAACCTCAGGGATGCATTTCTACCTTCCTAAAGATTACAGTTTGATAGCAAGACATTCTATTGATGGGAGATCTTTATTGGTAATCTTCTGTATCCCGAAAAATCCCACCACCAATCAGTAACCACATCTCACCAGATCCATCGAATAAAACCGCAGTTTGATACTCCGCAATATCCGATTTCCGCTTCCGAAACATCTCAGATATTCCGATCAGTCTCAGCATCTGAGACAGCATCGCGGCCGGTAGAGAAGTTGTCTCCCATCGCACACAGCGTCCGGATTTTTCCCGTTCGGATGATGATATCTCATTTGTCCCGGTGACGGATGCTGGCCGTTCCGACTTCATCTCGTTCCCCGGGATTTTATGGAATGTCATAATAGTTGCAGCGGTGTTTTCCGCTCGGAAAAAGGGGATCGATTTAATTTGGTACATTCGCAAAGGTCGGAGTTCGTATGGGAGCGATGGATCCGGAGGGATTCGATTGAGATGTATGGCTTGACGGGGAAGTGATGATAGGATGTCAGTTTTACGTCGACCTGCTCATATTTCCAATCATCGAGGTACCACAACGTTTTGAATTCAAGGAAAAAATCTGTATCGATACAAATTTCATGCATCCAGCATTTATATTCACAAAAATCAACTGAAAGAACTGCAAACACTTGTCTTTTCACGTGGTATGTAAAGCAATACTTGCAATACACAATTTTCAACAAATTTTATCGAGTTACCTGGGTGTGCTCAAGAAAAGTACTGTGTTTCAAAGATTCTTTTGCGAGAAAAATGCTTTGTAGATTGTTTGAAAGGGTAACACTTCGACATTAAGGTCTATTTTGTACTCTTCTCAGCCTCTTAGCATTGCAGTAAATATTTGTTGGAGATGCTTCGAACAACTAGAATTGATTCCACAAAAAACTCTCTTATTTCGATATTTACGAGATTTGCTCTTTCAGAATATGTATCACATTTGGCTACCTCAATAGTCATAGTTACTACCTTACTACCTTAGAAGAATCATAGTTACTTTTTGTCACCATGACGTCTAAGGTAGCCAAATGCCCATGATTCCCTCAAGAGTCATAGTTACTTTTTGGGCATTTGGCTACCTTAATGGTCATAGTTACTACCTTACTACCTTAGAAGAGTCATAGTTAAAAGAAGTAACTATGAGTTCCAAGGTAGCAAAATGCCCATGACTACCTTAAGAGTCATATTTAAATTTTGGGCATTTGGCATTTGCAGGTTATTTTGAGAAATATTGTCCACTTGCTTGAACAATTCTCAGAATCGTTAAAAATCAACACCTTTCAAAGGTGAGGTATTCATACCTTTTAGCTCTACGATGAATTGTCTTTAGAAAAATTCTCGAAAAGTCTGTTGAAATATCGTCGGGGCCGAACGGTTTCACTGACGTCGATGAAATTTCGAAATTTATTACTAGAGGGGCTGCTCTTTTAAAATGAGTATGAAATTCTGATTTACCATGATTTTTCTGGGAGATACTCATAAGTGGTTCTTCGAAAAAGATGGTGTCAGTTAAAGATTCGTCAGAACTAGAATAAATCTTTACTATATCGCTAAAGATTGAGCTAGATTGTGAAGGGTATTGAAAAGATTTTTCCTTAATCAAGTAGCCTATGTGTGTCTCGTGGAATATCATAATACATTAAGACCCAATTCAACAAATAAAAGTATAATTCTTCCCCACACTAGTTGAACTCTGTCTTCGCCTAGTTTATCAAGGATATTCTCAGCCATATTGTCGTCGCAAGTTCACTGAACATCCCCCTATTCCATAGTCGACAATCAAATTTCACGCAGGTGAATCGAAAACCATTAGGCAACTCGTTCGACCAATCTGCTCCGAAAACCCTCGCAAAACAGCGACGCCAGCAGTTTCTTTTATTTACGACGCCTTAAACTAGGCATTAAGACAATAACGACTTCCGCGAAACAGCTCGGTATCTATTAATTCAACGGAATGAATCGGGGTCTGACCTGGCAGTTACAGAACGGTTTAATTGTATGCGTTGCCGTTTCGACACAGCAACCGTTTCGGCCGAAAATACCAATTTCTCGGAATTCGTTCAGATGTTCGCACAGCGGTATCGAAAATTAATTTTGGCAGGTCGAATTTTCCAATTTGAATCCATGGAATCGTCATTATCCGGTCTTTAATGAAGTATTCTTCATATGGGTTCCGAAATGAGTATTTTTGAGTGGATTAATTCCCAGGGTAAGGACTCTCTACATACCCGTAACTTAGTCGTGTTCCAGTTTTTGACTAGTTGTGAAAATACTGTATCTAGGTCTTTCATATATTTTTTTGAGCATCCCCTGCTTAGATACAACTAGTAGATAAAACAACAAGGATAGTACCTGTAAAGCAATTTTCAATTTTTTGTCTATTCATTTTCATTTCTTCAGTTTTCTGGTTTCTAAGATAAAAATAGCATTTCAGGTGAGGTGACTATAGGAGTGAGTCTTTGAATCATACAAATATTTTAACAGTAGATTCTTGAGGTTAAAAAAACCTTTTTCCTTATAGCTTTTTTTTATTCGGCCCTGATAGAAAGATATTTTAGGTTTTCATAATGAGCTGTGCCACCCCTTGAAAAACATTATGACCTTAAAAATAACTAGCTAAATCTGGGACACTACACATCTGTGGATATTTTAATAAAAGTTCTATTCAGACAAAGAACCCAATTTTCCACAGATATTTTTCATTCCAATCACTCGAAAATGGCGTTTTATTCGAGAAAATATGAGGAATACTTTTATTTCACAAAACGTCAAGTATTCATAAGATAGCGTCCAACGTAGTTTCATGAGTTGGCTTCTTTGAATTTTTGGTATTTTTATGGTACGTCATGGTCACAATGAGAAAACTGGAAGACGTGGGTGATATCTTGTGTTCGAGAAAGATTCACCAAATAAATGAAAAACTATATTCCAAAATTCATTTCATTCGATAAAACCGTTTGTGAGATAGAACTGAAAATAAAATTTTTTTATTGTTTTTCTACAGCCTGTATCTTTCAAACCGAGCCGATTCGGAAAAAATGGCAGTGGAAAAAAATGTTTCTTTTGATCTCAAGAATCAAATACTGAAATATTTTTACGAGTCAGGTACTCACCTTGTATGGGGAGCTGTATATGAACAAGAGTTGCTAAAATAAAATCATATGAAATGATATCATTAATTTCCTCACAGCCTGTACTGTAGAGGATTGCTTTCATTCAGTTAAAATTGAAATTTTGCGTCGTATGAGAACCAAGGCCTCAAAAGGCCCATAATCCTCGCTAAAACGCGTTAAACTACATCCAAACCCTCTCGGAACCGTCGAAAATACACGCCGCCCTACGATCCGTCTAGTTAAGGCGCGAAAGCGTCGGTATATTTCATTCCGCGCAAACAGAAACCTCGCCTCCGGTTCCGCGCGAATTCGGATTCACGAAGACATCAATTTCCGCTTTCAATTCGATACCCGAATTTATGTTTCTCGTTTCGTTTGTTCCGCAACATCGGTCGATCTGCATACGGTGACGGTTTGGGGCCCGCGCTGGGAATTTTTCACCCCCGGATGACGTTTACACGCTCCGGGCGTACAAGGACCGTCGATCCGAGGCGATAATACGAGAAGGAGGAAAATAGGAGAAATATCATTCAATTCGACATCGCGAACTACTAGTTGCAAAATGGCGAAGGAGCCACATAAACAAGAGATTCAAGTAAACCTCTCCCTAAACTTAAAAACTAAGTCGATTCAGAGAGCGCATGTCCTGACATGGCGATAATACGAGAGGGAAACGTTCAGCACAAGAATGGGAGAAACATCATTAAATTCGACATGGCAAACGACTAGTTGCAAAATGGCGAAGGATCCACATTAGCAGGAGATTCGAATAAACCTCTCCCTAAACTTAAAATCTAAGTTAATTCCCAAAATTGAGTAATATATACTCCATTAACTTTTATTTTAGCAGTCGGTTGGCCATGGAAATTTGACACATTTCACTCTGTATAGTACGAAAATGTGGGGTTATGAAGATTGTCAAAACATTTTTGGGTTTTAAATCAACGCTATGTTGCCCGTTCTACGTAAAAGTTTCTGTTTTTACGTAGTTTATCACAATGTCGAATCTTTTCGGGAAATATGTGACGAACATAATTGAAGTTTATACAAACTGATTGAAGGCATACCAAATCCAGTTATTTGCATGGAAAATACAAGAGATCAGTATAATATCATAATATGCACTAGCTTGAGGAGAGTTAATGTTCGTTATCTTCTTTGACTAAAGTTTGAATACGTTACATCCATTGTAGAATTCAAAAATATTAACCCGAAGATGAAATGCATATGATGCAGTGGTTGGGAATGGGTATCTCCCGAAGAAATTAACAGATAATTACAAGAATGTTGAATTCTTCAACAAAAATCATCTTGCATCAATGTAAGTTAAGGGAATGAAAGGAAGTTTCAAGTCAAGATGAACTTCACCTTCGAACAAAATTTCACATGAATAAACAATCAACAGGACAACTGGCGCGTATTTGTGGCTGTTCATCTTAATACATTGATATTATAACAATAGTTAGGTATTTATTGGTACCTTAAGACATTTACAATGTATAGGACAAGTCAAATCAAAATTGGAAAAATGAATTTTCGGGAACTTATTCTACGATGACATTAATCGAAAATCCTGTAGTAAACTTTTCGCATTTATTCACTCAAACATAAAATTCTCAAATGCCACCACTATTTTGGGTCTCCCAATAGAAGGAAATTCTTTGTCATCCTCTTCATTTACAATCTTTCTGTTTGTGGAAATATTCAGCTGAAATATAAGTCGTTTAGATTCAGATGAAACATTTTAGAAATTCTCTTATATTGAATATGTTCGCTACCGTCTGACGTATTGTGGATTTCAGAATATCAGGGTATAACTATTTGAATGAGCGGACCTGAATTCTAAATAGCACTTCCTGAAACCCTGTCTCTTTTTTCAATCACTTTCGGCATTTTCGTAATAAAATTGATATTAGTTGTGGCAACGGCGTTATGACATCAACGACATTTCATGAATGCCAACCTTACTCCGTTCTAGTTACAAAAACTTGAGAAAATTATTTCATGGCCAACCGACTGCTAAAATAAACGTGAATGCACTATACATATTTCATTCGGAAGGAGCATGTTCTGATAAGGACTTCACCCCTCCAACTTCACCCCATCTCGTTAAAAAGATCCCTCTAATTCAAAACATTTACCAATTTCCATCAGAAAAAATCAGCACAGTTTCCCACGAATCCCACAGAAAATTCACCGATAAAAACCGAGTTTAATATCCTGAAAAACGCCCCGAGAAACAAACGACGCAAACCAACGTCCGCAACCACCCCTAACCTCGATCTGAATACTCCCCGCTATTATTTTTTCCGCACAATACGCCCGGAGCGCGTAAACAAAGAAATAATCCGTGCTTATCGCGGATATCCAATCTCCGGTCTCGCAAAAGAGCGTCATTGTCCGTGACGTCACAAAACGACGCTTGTCCGAAGCAACATTCAGATCTAATTATCCGTTGACATGACTGGAATCACTTCAATATCCTCGTCAGATTTCTGTGGCGTGGTCCTCCTGGCTTTTTCCGCGATGAGCCTTTGTGTGCGTGACGTGCCCGATCTGACGTGTGTCCACTTTGAAGGAGAAATCCCTGAATATTTGTTCTGGGGAGAATGGAGATGCCTGGGATGCGAGATAATTCGGTTAGAGGAATGGGGGATGATACAGAAGAGGAAATTTTTTATTTCAGATAGCGGGATTCGTTACGCCTACGAGGATTTGATTATATCGAGGATGTTTATTGTGATCTAGATGGATTTTTTCTTTTGATTTGATACAATGGACCAGACCTGATATTTCATCGACAAGACGAGACTCTGGAATCATTGGAATTGGGCTAAAACGGATATCTGAAGCACTGAATATTTTATACGAACGCGTTCATCCTATAATTCACGTCAATTTGGACATGGGAAAGATTGCTGCGAAATGGATCCCCAAATGTTTGAATCTCGACCAAAATCGTGCAAGGGTAGAAGCATCGCGTGCTCGATTTGAAAACGATGTAGACTTCTTAATACGAATTGTTACTATGGTACATTGGGTACATTTCTACGATCCAGAAACAAAGCAACAATCGATGAAATGGCGACCCTCTGGTTCTCCAAGAAGTTTCGTGTCCAAAAATCTGCTCGAAAAGTTCTTGCTTCAGTTTTTTGGGATTGCCATGAAGTCATCATGATGATGATCCAATTTTTTGGATAAGGGTAGAACAATAACCGGAGATTACTATTCGATATAACTAACCACTCTACGGGAAAAAATCAAATAAGAAAGACGTGGAAAACTATCCAAAGGTGTTTAGTTTTTGCAGGACAATGCCCCTGCACACAAATCTCATGTAGTCATGCAAAAAATTCGTGATTTAGGGTTTGAATTACTAGAACACCCCCCTTATTCACCAGATTTGGCTCCATCCGACTATCACATCTTTCTTCAACTGAAAAAAAGTTTAAAAGGTCGTAAATTTTCTTCCAACGGGGAGGTAATGAAAGCTGTGGAGGTTTGGTTTGCAGAGCAACAAGAAACTTTTTTTTTGAAAGGTCTAGAAACGTTGCAGGTTCGCTGTAATAAATTTATCCAATTAAGAGAAGAATATGTTGAGTAATAAAATATTTTGACATTGGAATTTTGTTTGGTTCTATAGTAGAGCTAAGAATTTTTCGATATATCCTCGTAGATGAGAGTTTGGTTGATGCCTGGCTACGGCAAATTTTTTTAAACCTACGGTAACGTTGATTTTTCCTCAAAATACCGATTTTTCCTACGGAATCACAAGATGTATGTCTAGTACAAGCTGGTACATATCGCGAGAGGATCTGTCCTCTTACCGCCCATCACAAGGGAGCTTTAGTTTTCATTACGTCAGGTGTCTGGCAGAATCAATATAGCTTACCCCGCCCGGAGCCAAACTGACATCCTCTTAAGTAACTTCATACACCGGCTACGGCCACGGCTTTTAGGGGCGCTTTTAGAGATCGAACCTGTCTTCGAACTAACCAGATTTTATTTATAATCGGGTAGCGTAAAATTACATTCGCCGGCTTGTATATTCTCTCGCTTCCCGCGGAGCGTGAATATGAAAAATTTACTCCGGGCTGGATTTCACGCCGGAATAATCAACTTTAACGGAGTTATGTTTCCTGCCGGGACGAGATACTCGTTCGGGATGGATGGGTTGCTCAGGTGACAGGTTCTTTTTCGCGTTTTACGACTGAAAAGACGGCGCTTTGTGTGCGGTTCGGCGGAAATCGCAAGGTCGTAAATTGGAAAAGTTATTCCCGTCATAATCGTGATCGCCGTATCACACAGATAAATGCCGAATTGACCATTTTTCGAGTTTATGTAAATCGAGTTATCCAGAAGATCTTATGTTTTCCAGCTGGATTATTGAGGATTGAACACAAAAGAGATTCCCTTAGATTCAGATGGTAAAATTGTCTAATATTCTGAAATTCGATCTCTCCCAGAAATATATGAACTGAATCCACACATGAAACCTAATCCTATTTGACGTCAATACTTTATAAGGCTTCTCTTCATGACTGCGGACTTTTATTTCAAATAAAATCGTTATAATGTAAACCAGTCTATTACGGCACACATATGCGCTTCGTTTTTCTACGTTTACTAATCGATTATAAGAGTATTAGTGGGATAGTTGTACTTTCACAGAAAACGAATCACATAATATACTTCATTCACTTTTATTTTAGCAGTCGGTTGGCCATGGAAATTCGACACATTTCACTCTGTATAGTACGAAAATGTGGGGTTATGAAGCTTGTCAAAACATTTTTGGGTTTTAAATCAACGCTATGTTGCCCGTTCTATGTAAAAGTTTCTGTTACTACGTATTTTATCACAATGTCAAATCTTTTCGGGAAATATGTGACGAACATAATTGAAGTTTATACAAACTGATTGAAGGCATACCAAATCCACTTATTTGCATGGAAAATACAAGGGATCAGTATAATATCATAATGTGCACTAGCTTGAGAAGAGTTAATGTTCGTTATCTTCTTTGACTTACATCATTTGTAGATTTCAAAAATATTAACTCGAAGATGAAATGCATATGATGCAGTGGTTTGGAATGGGTATCTTCCGAAGGAATTAACAGATAATTACAAGAATGTTAAATTCTTCAACAAAAATTATCTTACATCAATATAAGTAAAAGGAATTGAAGGAATTGAAGTTTCAAGTTAAGATGACCTTCACCTTTGAACAAAAATTTCACATGAATAAACAAGTAATAGGGCAACTTGCGCGTATTTGTGGCTATTCATCTTAATACATTGATGTAATAATAATAATTATAGGTATTTATTAGTACCTTAAGACATTTACATTGTATAGGACAAGTCAAATGAAAAATAGAAAAATCCATTTTAGGGAACTTATTCTCCGATGACATTTATCGAAAATCCTGTAGTAAACTTTTCGCATTAATTCACTCAAACATAAAATTCTCAAATGACACCAATTTTTTGGGTCTCCCAATAGAAGGAAATTCTTTGTCATCCTCTTCATTCACAATCTTTCTGATTGTGGAAATATCCAGCTGAAATATATGTCGTTTAGATTCAGATGAAACATTATATAAATTCTCTTACATTGAATATGTTCGCTACCGTCTGACGTATTGTGGATTTTAGAATATCAGAGTATAACTATTTGAATGAGCGGACCTGAATTCTAAATAGCACTTCCTGAAACCCTGTCTCTTTTTTCAATCACTTTCGGCATTTTCGTAATAAAAATTGATATAAGTTGTGGCAACGGCGTTATGACATTAACGACATTTCATGAGTGCCAACCTAACTTCGTTCTAGTTACAAAAACTTGAGAAAATTATTTCATGGCCAACCGACAGCTAAAATAAATTTGAATGAAGTATACGTTAAAACTTCTAAATAAACTTCGAATTTCTCTGTGAAATTATCCACACTCACTCCACGTCAAGTTCCCTGATAAGAATACAAACGCGATACATCCCCATCGTGGAGGCAAAACAACGTTTAACAGAGGATACGTATACACATCCAGGGATATAGGATGTAACTCAAAGCATTCGCCCTGTGATGGATAGGCATAGTTTAATGCCGCCATTGTTGGAAAACTTCTTTGTCAAATACCAACACACACAGACACACAGGATGAGATTGCTTTGTAACGTGCGATACAATAGACATGTGATATGAAAACGGGGTGTATACTCGAAATCGAGTAGAATTTGGTGGGCCTCCTTCACATTTGTATACGACAGGATGCTAATTGCGTGGCACGTATTGGAGTGCGGGAGAAGGATTGGAAGATACGGAGATTCGTATTTTTCCTCGCTCTCATAATCATGAATTCGTTACTTTGTTGAACAATTGACGAAAATTAACATTTCGACTACCAAGAAAAATTGTCCTATGTAAGCAATCTTTATGGGAATAAAGAAAAAGTTAAGCAGGTGGAAGCTTGTCTATTTATACAGGGTGAGTCATTGACTCGTGAAGATATTTAAACAGTAGATTCTTGAGGTCAAAAGAAACACTTTTTTCCTTTACCATTTTTTCCGAATCGGCTCGGTTTAAAAGGTACAGGCTGCTGAAAAACCTAAAAAAAGTTTATTTTCAGTCCTATCTCACAAACGGTTTTATCGAATGAAATGAATTTCGGAATATAGTTTTTCATTTATTTCATTAATCTTTTTCGAACACAAGATATCATCCACGTCTTCCAGTTTTCTCATTATGACCATTTCGTACCATAAAAATACAAAAAATTCAAAGAACCCAACTCTTTGAACGTTTTGTGAAGAAATTATTCTTCATATTTCCTCGTATAATGTTTTCGAGTAATTTGATGTTCAAAAATTAAGAAATGTCTGTGAAATTTGAAAAACTGGACACATTGTTTGAATACAACTCTGTTTAAGAGATCCACAGATGTATAGGCTTGTTATTCTGAAGGGAATTTGATTTCTCCAGGGGTAAAATAGCTCCTTTTTAAAACTGGGTATAGGACAAAAGTTTTTCTTTTAATTTAATCTCCAGAATCTACTGTTAAAATATTTGTACGAGTATTTCTCAAATCATCTACTCTTTTTTCCACCCAAAAGCATTTCAGAATATATTCACCTTTCTACCCAAACCACGAGAGGTCTCTTTCTGTAAAATCGAAGAATGTTACAGCCCTTGATATAGCTTACAATTTTTTGCCAACAACTGGAATGAGATTCCGAAGGAGAAATGAAGTAATTGTTGAATTTTCCGACAGAAACATGATTATTATCAGCAAATCCAACGTTCTGAAGAGAATAATCCGTAAAAAAACCCATTTAATTGAGCTCAATTGAGTCTAAGCCGCGGTCTGTCTTCATCACCTCCGAGATTATAACTGGTGGACGAATTCAAATTTAAACGAATAATTACAAGAGGGAAGTTCCGTTGCATTTTACTGTCGACAAATAATAAAACGGGTAATATAAATATTAATGTGGAAGGTGAGCTTTCTCGTGCGGAAACGCTGAAACAAAATGGCCAGAAAATTCAATTCAACGCTCCCGGCTCGGCCAGATTAATATGAAGCACACTCGGGAATTTATGCTGTAGCTACAGTCGTCTGCATAGTTCACTAATTAAGAGCTTGAAGGTGCTTCTTTCCGTTGTAATTCGTCGCCGGTGTCCGGAAAAAATATGGCTGTTTATCCGACCGACCCGACGAAGGAGCTTTTTCAAGTCTGGTGTTGGTTTTGGCTCAACTTGATTAGCGCGGCGGTGGAAAGCGTTTCCAGTCTGAAGCATTAATTGCGAAACACGAAAATCAACCAAGAGATATGAATCGAAATGGGTCATACATATACGTGTTTTTATTATGATCTCTTTCATCAAAATCCTTTGTAGATGTACACATCAGTTAATCCTCTGAACTCCTTGACGAGTTTCCCTTCCGGCTATCCGAAAACGGGCGGGGAATGATGGATAGCGTATCCGTAGCGAGAGAATTATTAAAACTACCGCCAAACAATTCCAAGCCTGAAAGGCTCTGCGTTTGTCGGTTGCGAATATCAGAAACCTCCGGGCCACGTTGTTAGTTAGGGAGGAACGAGAATAGTTCGAGATTTTAGCATATCCGTTCTCGATTAGGACGGTATGTTTCTGATTGAACTAACGTACTAACTAGGTGGTATTTTAGCGGGCGAGGTATTCCCGGAATTTTAATCCAGCGAATTATTCACATATTCGGATGTTTTGAGGGGGCGTTCCTTCAGTGGAGGAGTAATCCTGTTACCATATTTCAAAATCTGTAAAATAATGGCTCTGCAACCGACCATTTCTTAACCAAGTCTGGATTAAACAAGGCTGTGTGTTAGCGCCATTACTGTTCAATATTTTCGTCATGGCTGTCTCGATAATTGCTGACATGAGTATGCCTGCAAGAGGTGTTGGAATAAGAATCAGATTTGATGGAGGTCTGTTTAGCTTGAAGCTCCTCAAAGCAAAAACCCGTACAAAGTTTATCACGGAATTTCAATGTGCAAACGATTATGCAGCTCAGATGATCTACAGATAATGTTGGACACCTATGAACATATATACGAAGCTTTAGGCTTGAGACTCAATATGGACAAAACCAAAATCTTGTTAAGTCCGCCAGAAAACCTTCAAACAGCAGATATCAGCCTGGAAGATGAAACTCTAGAGTAGGTCGAGCAGTTCAAATACTTGGGAAGCTTCATAAATACTAGGGCTAACCTGGACACGGAAATACACAACCGTATCAATTCGGCATCACGGGCATTCTGGAAGGTAAAGGTCACAGTGTTTCAAAATCACGACCTCAATCTGAAGACCAAGAAAGCTGCTTACAAAACAGTGGTCCTCCGAACGCTTCTTTACGGAAGCGAAAGCTTGACTCCCTACAGGCGACACATTAAACAGCTTGAACAAACGCAACAACGTCATCTTAGATAAATATTGCACATCAGATGGTTCCACAAAGTTTCAAATGCAGAAGTCTTGCAGCGCGAGAGTTGTACAACAATTGAGACTCAAGTAGCGACGGCCAGACTCAGATGGAGCGGCCACATTCTGAGGATGCAAGACACGAGACTCCCCAAAATAGCTCTGTATGGCGAATTCACAGAGAGAGCTCGGAAACCAGGAGGCCAGTATAAGCGGTTTAAGGATACACTGCATCAATCCCCAAAATCAGTCAATGCCAATCATAACTGGGAACAACTATCGTTAGACAGGTCACAGTGGAGGTCTTTGATCCACAGTTATAATAGAGACTCGAGAAGAATACAGCGGTGGCCGGATTTAGTTGGTGACTATCCATGCCCAGAGTGTGGAAGAATCTGTAGGTCACGGTTGGGTCTCTTCAGTTACAGGGGTGCACCTAGTCGCAAGTACCTCTAAGAAATTATAAGTTTGATTGCACCGATAGTCTGGTTTTTGAGTCTTTTTGTAGATTTATTCTCGGTAACGAGATTCAGCAATGAATGAATAAAAAAAAATTCCCGAGAGTCACAGCGACGAAGAATTGGAACCATAAAAAATGACGAGAACATCCTTATTCATGACAAGGAATCCCGAATAAGAAGACATCACAAAAGAAAGCCGCCATAACTCCGACCAATAATTAAAACGCATAAAGCAGATCGCTATCTGACTGTCCAATTATAACCGGAACCTCCTCTCGATACCAAACAATAACTTTTTCCGCAGGACACCGATCCATAAATAATCCCCGATCTGAATGGCGGGCGGACCTTCGGGAAATGCGACTTGATTGAGGGAAATTCTCCGAGGAAAATTGCGGCAGAAACATTCCATTCGACTGATTGTTAATCAGGTTTTTGTCATCGGACGCGCGTCGATTCGGAAACGGGAGTTTTTCCGATCGGGGGAGGGGGCAGGGAAAACTAGGGTTTTCCGCGACGGAATCAACCGCAATTCACGCCCGATTTGTTTCGCGCGCGACGACAGCTGTCTTTCCGATCGGAAAAACTCCGATTATGCCGGAGATTTATTCGAGAACGGGACGGATGCGGTATATTCGGGAATTTTGGGGTGGATTTCCTTCCGGTCCCTTCCCCCCGGCGTTTTTATACGACCGTGTGCCGTATGCTTCGTATGGATGCGCTGGAACAAAGGATGTTTGCCTGAAGGGCTCGAATATTCCACTAGATCAATGTATATGTCGATGATTTAGTTTAAACTGACAGACTTCTACAGCGAGCAATTCGAAAATCCAGTCTCAGTAAACTGCATGTCGTAGTTTCGAACTTATTGACTCTCTCCAGTGCAATGTACCGTTGATATTACGAAAACAATGAGTTCTCGCTGTTCGAAGAAAGATGACCTTTCTGAAAGGTTCAGTTGGAGTCTTGAGCTTGGTCGTTTATTTGGATTTTTGGCCCTCTGGTAAATAGGATTGAATCGAGGGTCCTGGAGTATATAGCTTGTCAGGGTTTTGCCACTATTACAGGACTATTCCAGGACCACCTTTCAGATACACCAAATTTTGGCAGGAATACGATAGAACTAGTTTGGGATCTCATATTACTAGATTTGTACAAATATTTCAACAGTAGATTTTTGAGATAGAAAGAAACACTTTTTCCTTTACCATTTTTTCCTATTCGACTTGGTTTAAAATACACAGACTACTGAAAAACCATAAAATTGTTATTTTTAATTCTATCCTTTTGTAAAAAATAAGTATTCCTCATATTTTCTCGTATAATGCGCCGTTTTCGAGTAATTTGATGTTCAAAAATTTGAAAATATCTGTGAAATTCGAAAAATTGGGTACTTTGGCTGAATAAACTCTGTTTGAAAGAGCCACAGATGTGTAGTGTCACATATTTAGCTAGTTATTCTGAAAGTAATCTTGTTCTTCCAAGGATGGACGAATCGGAAAAAATGGCATACAATTCTTTTGACTTCAAAATTCTACTGTAAAAATCAATGTACGAGTCAAATAATCACCCTGTATTTACAGGACATTGTAGACTACCTCATGCTTTGGAGGAAGATTGTCCTGCACCAAACAGGGTCAGATTTGATGGCTTCCTCGAGTTCAAAAATTGAGAAATTATTCACCGTTGTTGCCAAGTCACAGTAGAACACAAAAATAGGGTCAGGAATCCTGACTTGAGGGTGAAATTCTGCTACCTGAAAATACTCAGACTACCGTACTTTAACAGGACTGTCTCAAAAGCATACGTTGTCCTTTCAGATTAGCAAAAAGATAACAATCTTCGACATTAAACCTTTCTTCGTCGACCACTCCTCTAGCAATCTCAATAAACGTCCCCTCATCCCGGTTATGAATTAAAACACTCAACATCCGGTATAAACCGAGTGGAAAATCACCCATTTCCTAAATCACACGATTCGGCCACATCTGCCTCATCCGAGGATCTAAAACACTCGGAGAGACTCACTCCATATCCCATTGTCCACATCATAACTCCGAAATTTGAGTGGTTTACTGAAAATCCCGAGAGAGGGAGACGGAGCGCGGGTAGGAAAATCTCCCGGGGAAAACTTCTTCATGGCGGAAACTTCGTCTTGATGCCCCCACCCCTGCCTCATTCATCCGAAAAGTTTCGCGAAGTAAATTTCGTCTTAATTCCACTCAAAAAGGCGGATATGGAAGAACTTGTCGTTGGTATGAGCGGCCAATTATCAGTCGGAGTCCTACAATGCCGACTGGGAAAGGTCTGGTGTGTAGAGAAAAGCGAAGATTAACGGGAAATTCATTGAAACGAGCGAATGGGGATAGTTGAGAGTAGATTCGTTCTTCTTCGGCGAAATTGGATCATAATGGTGCTATTTAGTGCAATCATTTGAAGGGTGTTTCGCCTTTCTTCTTCAAATTGAGTTGGAACCCATTTTGAGAAGGATCCTCTTCTGTTCATCAAACGAAATCATAAAATTGGATATCCAACTTAATCTTTTCATGTCAAGTTTCGTATTCGTGAGTCGCATTAAAAAATAATGAATAATCTATTGAGACATGGCTGCTCAACACAAAGTAAATGAAAGAAAAACGAAATAATTCATGTTCTTCCAGGGCCCAAAGCCTCTCCAAAGGACTGGAGGCAAAATTATCGGGAAATCATTGATATCCCTCCATACAATATTCAATTCGTAAAGGATCCCCATCAAAAGTACATTTAGGATCAAAGGCACTCATCGCGTAAGGCCATCAAATCAGTTTCCTATATTTTTTCTGGCTATTGACAAACCCATATCGCTGTGGCAACTTCGGTTTATGGCCACTTTGGAAAATGACACCGCGTCATATAACATAGGGATATTTTGTCCTTACGGCCGATATCGGTTAGTGTTTAACGTTGCCATTCTCTTTGTTCGGTCGTTAATAGGGGTGGAATTAGAGCTCCATTTATAAGAAACCCTCCGTGGTTTTATAACCTCTAAGAAAAGGATCGCTTTGTGTTGATACAAGAAACGATGCGATTTTATGGACTATTGACCCTTGATTCACTGGACTGGCTGTTGATGTGGATGTTTAACTGGGGAAGTTGTTTTGGAGCTCGTGGTTTCACGCAAATAATTTCTTTTTATTCAATCTTTGAAAGGAGAAAGCGCAAAAGTTATTGAAGTTCATTAAAACTTCGTAACTGTTAGGTGACCTACAAAAAACTAATCCAAAGGTACAGGGAAGTTCTTCTCGTAGTCAAACTCACAAAAACAACGCCCGGATTCAAAACTAAACTCTCGCATCCTGATCATAAACCGTAACAAGATTCCCGCTAATTAACTGAAGGAAAACACAAACGGCAGAACGATCTCTAACCCGAAATACATCTGTCTGTTCTAGATAACGCCAACACGATTAATTGCATCCTATAAATACGTTGAGTCGAGTAAAGTGCAACGTACAGCGAATAAGTCAAGTTATCCGAAACTTCTGACATAGACCGATGTTGTAATTGAAGACTGTTGTCACCCGAAACCGAGCAGAAACGTAATTAAACGGGAGAGACGGTCTTGCCGAGAGACCGGGGGTGTGTATTTCGAATATAATTCGGTCTCTTACTCGCCATTTCTCCGGGAAAAGTGACAATATATCGGAAGAGGTACCTTGAGGAAGGGGAGTAATTTTACCTCTGTTGGTTTTCATTCCACGACAACAGCTTCCTTTCTGCTAGCGTAATTGCTGTTTCGGGATGCATAGTGAAAAGAATTGAGGAAGACGTTTTTGAATGGATTCTCCGTAAGTTTGAGGGGGAATCCTTGAAGTGGAGGTACAAATCCGGAAAATGTTTCACACCGGATCAATCTGTTTGTAAGACTTGAATGAGACTGGATTTTTCATGTTTGGAACTAGGTATCATAGCATTTTGTTAATTTTCTGTCGTACTTTCAAGCAAATCATATTGATTGCTTAGTTATAATAACCCTCAAAATCTTCCAGATGATAGACCGCTCAAAAACCACCACAGGGGAGTCACTAAATTGTTACTATCATAAGCTAGTGTCTGAGCGTCTTCAAGGCAGAAATATTTGGAATCGAAGACGTGTACAAAAAAACCTTAAAAGAAACTATCAGAATTGTGACATAGCGAACCATTTTGACTGCAATACATACAAGAAAGTTTCAGGAAAGAAAAAAACAGAAAGAGGAACACTCAGAAGAAATCTTCATGCCAAAATGTTCCTTGGAACACTGTGTATCTGGATCTTCACCAAATATTCGCTCAAATTTGTTACAAACCTTATTTCATGGCACTTAAAATTGAAGAAACAGTCAGTCTCAGTGAATAAGTTCCATTGAATGATACGAACTCCAGAAATCAATGTTAAACCCTCCATATCCGAAATATACGTCAGCTTCTGTTCAGTTGAGCTGAACACAGCAACACACGGGTGATCATTAATGTACATACCTTGTATATCAAATCAGAACATATATGTATTTGAGGGCATTACTCAAAACAGCGTACCATGTACCTGCGACATTAACAAGCACAACTCGTATGTACCACGCTACATTCAACCGTATCCCATACTTAAAATCTAAAACTGTATTGATGTCTCCATTCGATCATGGAGGTTCGAAAAAAACGACCCAACTGATAGAAACGCGTTGGCTTCTTACTCATTCGCGAAGTAGCAGACGGCTTAACAGTGTTTTTTCAAATTGATGGCGGTTTTGTAGAAATTGGCCAAGAGCCATGTGGATTCTGTTCGCGTAATTCCAGGAGAACGTGAATATAAATCGAGAATTGAGATAGGTTGGATCCTTCGAATTTCAAGCCCGAATTGTTCGCGGTGCATGATATAGGTATATATGTAATCTTCTCGATTACTGTATATATCTGCAATAGAAGTTACACTGCTGAATATAAGGGCGTGAATGAAGAAGTAATTGAGGAAGCTGTATGAATGAATGGTCATCCTGAAAATGAGATATTTTCTAATGATTTCAACACATAATCTGATCATTTCTAGATATAACCCTCACAGTTAAGGGGAGATGCTTGTTATGAAGTATCTGCTGATATGATTAACAGAATAAAATGACAACCAATAAATGACAATCATCTCGAGAACGTATTCCGGAGTGATTCAAAATTTCCCAAATTGAAACTTGACATTCAGTAAGCCCCATCTCTTCATCGTGCCGTGGTTCGTTAGATCGGCCATAGCTGGATACGTTCTCGGATTAACAAAGAGCACGTTGAGAGTTCAATCGATCATGCATTTATCCAGAAAATGACGACAAATTGGATAGCCGTCGTCCCGTGCCAAAAACCCTCAACCGAACCGAACTTGGGCGATTTGCATTCCGAAATTGAAGCATCGGATACATCGTGAACGAGAGCACTCGCCTGATATAACAATTTTTTTTTGTCGGGACCCGCTTGAGCACTATTGCAAGATTCAAACGTCACTCCGAAGTCCTCCAGACGATTCGGACTAGACATTGTTAGGAATAACCCTAGACAACAATCGAATGCGAAGAGGTAAAACACTCTAAACAGAATCGACTTCTTGCGTAGTACAATCTTGCTGTAATGATGCAACATAAAATTGCAAAGAAGAATTTCACTTCATCCTTGGATTAAGTTATTCTGATTAACGTCCTGAGCCACATTAATAACATAACTATTCACCTGAATTATGAAAAAAACCATAAATCGAATCAGAAGTTGGAGCAAAAATCCAAAAATTTCTGTGCCAATTTGAAGCCATCATAAAATGTTTTTTTTCCAATTAAGGAACGATATATCAAAGAATAGATCTGGAAATAATCTGGAATTACATGGACGAAGTTCACAAAGTGCTCAAATTTATGCACCGCAGTCAACTATTTCGACAATTCGTCTTTGCGCATTCACCAATTTGCAACCGCGTGAAAACTCTTGGTATAAATATCGAAATGGATAGTTCTAATTGAGAATAACCACTAGGTGCATATGAAATATATTGACGAAATATTTCCCTCGATATTCCACTTTAATCCTCAACTCCTTTTGCTCAAATAATGTATTCGCTCGCTTCCAGGGAAAGACCAAAATGAGTTCGGGCTTAAAGCCGAATCAATCTATCGAAGATTTGAAATTCCTTCGCCGATTAGGGTCCATCGTCAATTAAAAAGAGCTCTAGGCTTATTATTTCGCAGATAATTAGCCGTGATTCGACTAATACCCCGTCCGAGATCACAGTGTCAGATTTTAATTAGAAGGCAGATCTGTCCCTTGAAAGGCTCTATAGGAACTGTCAATTTGGCTTTTCTCTTTGGGCATTAAGTATATATAATCAATTTTCCATGGGAGTTCTGCTCGGGCCTTCTTTATTTGCTGATGAGGAAAGAAGTAGCAGTAAGATTGACACAAATCCTTCGTACATTTAATGATACATATTCGTCCAATATGAAGAGAGTCGAGTATGAGGATTATATGAAGACAACATTGATAAATTCCCATGGCACACAGAAAAGCTGATGATTGAAAAAAATTGTGGGAGAGATACTTCATTTATGATGAAAGAGATAATGAATATTCAAGATGAATATTAGAAGCAGTCTTTTTGTTAGTTTGTTGAACACCTAAGTGTTCTGTGAAAATATTTCTCCAGAAAAAAGGTTCATTTGGTATGAATTAATCGAAATCTTCGTCTACGTCTACTAACAAGAAGAAAATCATGTATGTGATGGTCAAAAATCATCGAGAACTCATGACATATCCTAAATATCAGAGTCAACTGGATTCGAAAGACAAATCTCATCTGGAAGGAATAGATGCTAGTTAGGAAAATTATCACACATTTTCCTCGTGCTTCGTGACATTTCATCCAAGGGTCGGCCATATACCAACATGGCCTTCGCAATTGCCTGACACAAACCTGTTAGAGTTTTTCATATTTCATTGTTCGAATTCATATCGAGAACTCTACTCTTGTAATATAAGATGGTGAACGGAATATGAAGCAACAGGTGATGGAACTTTGAAATTTTTGTTCAATATAAATATAACATTGAGGAAATATGAAGAGAACCACGAAAATTATGTCAATAGATCAATACCATCTCAAAACATCGAATATCACCACGAAACATGATAAAAATTCCAATAAAACGACAGTAAAGTGAAAATATCATACAATAAACATCGAAAACACGAACAAACACAACAAACAAACAATAAACAAGAAGAGATCGAATATCGAGGCTGCATGGACGCATTGTCCAACCGGAAGTTTTGAAAGTAGCAGCATATCATGCAAGTTCGAGAAAATAGATCGTAAATATCGAATACACAGAACCGTAGGTATATATTACAAAGAACAACATGCACCTCACACACAAACGGACGCGTAAAGTAAATCGAGTAGGTATTCACAGAGTATGGATAGATAGAGGAAGAGTGGAAATTCAAGCAAGTGACATCAAACTTATCAAAAATCAGTCGTACCAGTGGATCAGAGTCTTCTGGCAAGATACGAGTCTTACCTAGAATGTTCATATCTCTACTGACGCACACAAGTTGGGAGACTGCTTTTGTCGGAGGCACTGTTTTGTTCCGCACTGCGTGATACGTCACCCCGTTGGCTCCACCCCCGACGGGGTCGGTGGTGGGGAGCGGCGGGCATACGGAGCGATGCCTTGCCTTTAAATGCCCCTTTGATGAGTCCAGAATTAATGCTTCATTATTTCAGGTTGCCGACTATTAAAGGGTCATCTTTTTCATTTCGGGAAATTGAGTATTTCCGGGTTTGGGCCGGGGAAACTGCCCGGATGAAGGGGTGGAGATGAAAAAGGAACGGTGCATTCGCCATTTTGCAACCTTTTTTTTGAGTGCGAGGGATTACGATCATTCAGAGTGATAGAGGAATCGGTGAAACTGATAAACTTCGATTTTCTCTTCAAATGCAGCCCACTTGATCTGATACTGAGGATTTGCAATAAAAAATCAGTCCTCTCTTTCTGGAATAAGAAGCTATACGATATGTGACGTGTGTATGTAGAAAAAAACCTATCCATTCATCAGAAGTAGAAACACAAGACAATTGCACAGACACAGACACTCTGATCGAATACAATATGTTCGAATTGAGTAAAATCAACTAAACGAAACTTTTTTAGAACTACCTTTAGAACATTGGTTAAAGCACAACAGAAGTTTTAACAGTTTTTAATATCAAAAATTGGAATTCAATACTGTCCATTCTGATTTTTCACATTAAGGCGTATCATACGTGTAAAAAGAAGGTTAATTTCAGTCCTAACAGACTGATGTAAAGCGATTACAATAATGAATTCACAGTTTCAAAGGGGTGGAAATATCAAATCGATTTTTCTCGAATACTATGCGTCCTAGTGATATCGAACAAAATACTTTTTTGATGAACAGTAGATTATTGAGGTCTAAAGAAACACTCTTTACCTATATCAGTTTTTCCAATTTGCCCCTGATAAAAAGATATAGCCATTCTAAGTTTTCATAATGAGCTGTGCCACCGCAGAAAAAACAAACTCATCTTCAGAGTAACTAGCTTAATCTCTGACACTACACATCTGTGGATCTTTTAAAGGGAGTTGTATTCGGTCAAAGTACCCAAATATACGAATATCCGAATATCACAGATATTTTTCTCTCGAAAACGGCGCATTATACGAGGAAATGTGAGGAATACTTTTATCTTATGAAACGTTCAAAGATTCAAGTTAGTTGAGTTGGGTTCTTTGAATTTTTGTTATATTTATGGTACGTAATGGTCATAATGAGAAAACTTGAAGACGTGGGTGATATCTTGTGTTCGAAAAAGATTCATAAAATAAATGGCAAACTATATTCTAAAATTAATTTCATTCGATAAAACCGTTTGTGTGATAGATCTAAAAATATTTTTTTTATGGTTTTTCAACAGCCTGTAACTTTTAAACCGGGCCGATTCGGAAAAAATGGTAAATGAAGAAAGTGTTTCTTTGGACCTCAAGAATCTAATGCTAGAATATTTGTACGAGTTGAACATTCACCCTGTTCATTGCATATTCCTCAAATTTCAGGCGATAAATATCATTAGTTTAGAAGAAAGGCACAGAGGGATGAGTAGGGCATCTGCATCAGGCCTTAGACCTCCCAAATGACAAAAAAAACGACCCCTCAATATCCAATAGAATATTCCACCCCCATCCACCCGGTCCAATTTCCGAATAGCTGGGATGTTATCGACCGCCCCATAACATCCTCTTGATTATAAAGCGACCGCATTCTCCCCGTCTAGATGAATTCCTCGATGCCCATTTACGCGCCACCGTCAGAAGTATTGTCTGACGATCGAAGGGAGATCTAAGCGAACTGACGTTCCCAATTTACGCTGGATATCCTGCGGGATACGTGAGAGGACTGCCCCGCTAGAACGGCGGCGTAGACCGCGGAGGCGGCGGCGTATGTCCGCCGTTAACGAACTGCCGACTCCGTGAGTTGTTCGGAGATTAAAGGTTTTACGCCGCCGACTTAAGGTGTCTGGATAAATTGGGGAAAGTGCCGTATCCGGGAAATCTAGGATATAACGCGGGATGCCCGGAGACGGTAGACATAGGAATTCACTCTTCGGGGGGAGACGGATTGAGAGTTTCTCTTTTTTTTTGCGGTCCAGAGATTTCGAATCGATAAAGATCGTCATTTACAAGTGGCGGAGGTTTCATGCAGTCCTCATCCTTAATTTTGCCCTCTAATTGACACTCTGAGCATGTAACCATAGTGATAGAAATGTAGCTCGAATTAATTCATGTATACTGAGCATTCCTTTTTCTGTATACTTAGTATAATTCACCAATAAGAGCAAAATTTCTATAGGTGAAGCTGAACAGGGGATATCCCTGGAAAATCAAATGAAAATTCTCCCTGAAAATTTGTGCATAGTAATGAATAACCGAACCTTATCCAGTAGAAGATGAAATTTTTAGATTAAGCCAGATATTCGATTATTTCAAGGGACTTATAGTTCTGATTGAAGCTGCAATCCACTTGAGAAATGGGCGAGTCTTAGTTGATGAAAATTGTAGTTGAAAAGTTATCATAACTCGCTTAAAATTGCAAAATCTTCAGATTAAGCTACTACGATTAAGATTATTCACGGGAGTCATAGTTTTAAAACGAGTAAAAAGATTCGCAGTAGAAAATTCATTGTCTTAATCAGGTAAAATACTTACAAATTCAGAGACATGGTTTCTTTTCTTACCTGCAAAGAAAAAAGGGGTTAGACATAAATAAATTTGGGTGAAATGGAGAGAAAATTTATTTTTCACATTCCGATTCGTCTTTATTTTACTTTTTTATATAGTTCCATCATAGAGTTACTGAATTGCGGAGACAAAAGCCTTTAAAAAAATTTGTGATGAGTTTCCTTCACGTTTGTTGATGCTGAATGATTGAATTTTCGAAAATCAGCACCGAGAGATATTATTTTCTAGGGTGAGTCTTTGACTCGTACAAATATTTCAACAGCAGATTCTTGAGTTCGAAAGAAACACATTTTTCCTGTACCATTTTTTCCGATTCGGTCCTGATAACGAGATGAAGCCGTTATAGGTTTTCATAATGAGCTGTGCCACCTCTAGAAAAACAACAACAAACTAACAAAATCTGTGCTATCTGTGGATATTTCAAACAGAGTTGCTTTCAGTTTTTAGGTACTTTGGTACCTAATTTTCCGAATATCACAGACACTTTTTAATTTTTGAACATAAAATTACTCGAAAACGCCGCAATATACGAAAAATGATGAAAAATACTTTCATTTTATGAAGCGTCCAAGTATTCATTAGATAGCCTCCAATTTAGTTACAAGAGTTGGGTTCTTTGAATTTTTGGTAATTTTATGGTACGTAATGGTCATAATGAGAAAACTGGAAGACGTTGGTGCTATATTGTGTTCTTAAAATATTCATCAAATAAATGAGAAACTATGTTCCAGAATTCATTTCATTCGATAAAGCCGTTTTTGAGCTCAAAATAATTTTTTGATGGTTCTTCAACAGCCTATATCTTTCAAACCGAGCCAAATCGGAAATAATGGTAAAGGAAAAAAGTGTTTGTTTTGACCTCAAGAATCCACTATTGAAATATGTATAAGAGTTAAAGACTCACCCTGTATATCTGTTTTCCGTCATGCCGCCAGAATCAGATCCTCAAATCCGCAGATAATGAAAGCTCGCTCATAAAGAATTATGACCGTTCAACGAAAAAAACCAAGAACGGCGCGATAAAACATCTGCCGGCCCAAATGAGAACAGAAGAAAGATTTCATTTCTTTCTCGGCCAACACGAAAAGAATTATTCAAAGTGAAGCACTCTGTCGAGGCCGTAAACCATTGCGTTTAAAATAAAAAAGTTCCGGTATTTCTTCCCTCCTGGAACTTATCTCGGCATTTTTTACGCCCGTCGACATGCAACGCGTTTTCTTTCCGAGATAAAGGGCGGATTTATGGGGGAACAAGTATATTGCATTTAGGTCAAATGTGGATTATCTCGGATTTCCCAATTCCGGCTGATCCCCAACGATCGTTGAAGTCGGAGTGAATCTGGAAGAAATCGCCGAGCTGAAAAGCCATAATTACGAAGGACGAAAGTTGATACTGTCTGTTTCTTCATCTTGCATTACCGAAATCGAACAGGGGATGGTGCAGTCATATAGCAACATGATACAACTGTTTTTTCGTTCTTGATTGACATCATCATCATGTTTTGTAGACAATCCTTGTGGAAGATAATCTTCCAATATCACTTCATTTGAAGGACGACAAAATGACACTTTGCTTCTGAACCCCTTATGGAACGTTAGTTTTGCATTTTTGATTACCCACCACAATTCATGTGAATGTATCGCGATTTCGTTGGAAGGAAAACATGTTCAATTCAACATAATTTTCTAGGGCATTTGATAACACAACACAAGTGTTGGTCGAGGAGGCATTGAAAGACGAGGAATGAACAAAACCATCGTCTATCATCAAGAGTGGGTAGCCAAACCATCTCTGTTAAAGCCACTCGGAAAAAACACCTCATAGGGGAGTACTCTCTTCTCTTCTATGGAGCCTAGTAGTGGATGAGCTTTTCCATAGGCTTATAGAATTTGGGTAACGAAAGTAGAGTCATTCGGGGTAACTGAGCGCAGTGGGTAAGTGTGCGCAGTGCGTATATCTCGACTATGCAATGTATGAAAAAGGGGTTCATTTGGGTGAAGCAAGGGCACAGAATCGCCATATTAGTTTTTCATAGGAGTGCGCCGTGCCTCGTTTCTTTAACTTTTTATTTGCAATCAATCAAATTCACTAGTTTTCTTGTTAATTTTTAGCATCTCTGCAAATTCTGCCAGGTCCAAGTTCCGAGTCCGACAGTGTTAAACAATATTTTATTCGATCATGGGCATATTAATCTAAATATATAATAAAAAATTTTAGGTTCTCTTAGCTGCTTAACTCTATAAGAACGTCAATTCAAATTTTGGCTCACTGGGGAAAGTGTGCGCGGGTAAGTGTGCGCATAGATTCATTATATGTGCATTAGTTCAGTGAGGAATAAATTATGACATTGTTTTTTTTTCTTGGTTAAGACTCGATCAATATTGTCCTATTTGTTCAGAAAAATATGAAGAGCCACCAACAGGGGAATGTATCAAGTGTTGTGTTCACCAAGAATTGTGGCACGGACAATAATGTACTGCTTGTAAAAAGGCGCTCCTGTATTGACAATAAACAGCATTTCTCTAATATTGTAACATTTTGATGACATTACTTTGTAATTTGTTTTGATTGTGTGGTTCACAAAGCACTGCATTCACTTACCCCGTGAGGGTGCGCACACTTACCCGCAATACGGGGCATGTGAACGCACTCCGACTTTCTCCATTAAATTCTTTTTTGCGGAAAGAAAACGTTTTTGTTTGTTTGCTTTTTGATGTTTTTTTATAGATTAGAAAATTCTCTATCTTATGAATATGTTTTAATTTTCCCAGCTTCAACATTTGAAACAGGGTATGGCTTGAAAGGCAAAAGTGTGCACAGTTGCCCCGAATGACTCTATAGGCTTCAAATAAGACATAATATTTCTATTAGTAAAGGGAAAATTCGAGAGCACCTTATGCGATTTAGAATTACCGAGCAATTGTGCCTTTCAGTCCGGCTAAAAATTAAACCAGCCACGACCACAATCCTCTGAAGAGAATGGAAGTCTGAGATAAACTTGAACTCTGCTAGAAGGGTTTATATTCTTCGAGAATACATGAAATATTGACTGCTTCGAGCACTTTTATCCAGAGAATGGTAAACACCGAAGTTAATAATTCTGTATTCTACTTTTTACGCAGCCATTATAGAGCGATGTTGAATTTAAATTCTACATGAATAAATGACGAAAATCTACCCACTATCACAATGAATATTTCATCTACCCGTCCGATATCGGCGATTTCGATTAAAAAAAAACGGACGTGGTCTATCTCCGAACAACGTCGATTATACGAATTTACCAACCGATCAAATGAACCGGAAACCGGAAGAGAAACTACCAATTGACAAATAAACCGGGCCGGGGGCAGTAGGTCGAAAAAAAGCTTATTCGCGAGATCGCTTTGACAGTTGAGCCGAAAATAAATTTCGACAGAATGCGTTATTCCCCGGGAGCTTTCATCGGCGACCCAGAAAACGCTGAAATATGTAGCATTTCGAATGAATTTAACACACAGGGATTGGATGGCGTCGGATCCGTTCGGTGTTCTTCACGTGTGAATGGACCCCGCGTCGGAGTTTCGATGAATTTTTTCGGTTTGATTGTGCCGCTTTATCTGGACGCTCCCACCCTATACAGTTTCGGTCAATTATTTCACCCGGAAAGGAAGTATTGTAGCTTATTTTGTAAAAGTTTCATCACCCACAATCCATTACACTCATGGGAAGACAAGGTTTTTTTTTGGGGGGTTTTCCCTGAGCTCTTGTATCATAAGAATTTTATGGTTCCCTGTTAACTCTGTTCAGCTATTGTTCGATCCTTATCCAAAAAATAAAACATAATTATTCCATGGCAACCCCAAAAAACTGAAGCAAGAACTTTTCCAGCAGATTTTTGGACACGAAACTTCTCAGGTCTTGGAGAACCAGAGTGTCGCCATTTCATCGATCGTTGCTTTGTTTCTGGATCGTAGAAATATACCCAAGTCTCATCCATAGTAACAATTCGGTTTAAGAAGTCTACATCGTTTTAAAATCGAGCACAGATCGAACGCGATGCTTTTACCCTTGCAAGCTTTTGGTCAACATTCAAACATTTGGGGATCCATTTTGCAGCAATCTTTCCCATGTTCAAATTGACGTGAACTATATGATGAACGCGTTCGTATGAAATATTCAGTGCTTCAGATATCCGTTTTAGCCCAATTCCACGGTCTGATAAAATCATGACAGGAACTGTATCGATATTTTCGGGGCCTGACACAGAAACTGGCCTTCCCGATCGGTCATCATCTTCAATGGAAAATTTACCTCTTTTGAAGCTTGCAGTCCAATTTTTCACGGTCGCTTACGAAGGACATTGATCACCAAGGGTATTCAGCATATCTTCGTAAATCTGCTTACCTCTTAACCCTTTTACATACTTGGTGATGGCTCCATACTCCAATTTTTCGATTTTCACAATTTCGGTGGACATCTTCTTTCTTTTAATTTATTGCGTAACTCTGGTTTATTTTTTTGACCTCAAACTTCCCAATGACACTTCTAATGAGTTATTGTTCGTTGCTATGGTAACGGAATGTTTTTTTTATGCGTGGAACTGGTCTTGGCTAACTAGATATCAATGCATCCTCGTAATGGGGTACACACTACTTATGTCTGCTCCTTGTTCAGTGACTGATAACAACACAGGACCGCCCTTTGTTCAGGTGAAAAAAATTCTATTCAGAACAACCGGAAAACGCTTAAACTATTACCTGAGACCCTGATAATGAACGAAAGTTTGTCGAGCTATCAACCCCGTTTGATCCCCCCTGCAACTTTTTCCCGACTTTGCCAATATCGTTACGGCCATTTGAAATTCAAAATATTTCATTCCGGGTAAGAGCTTTCTCGCCTAAATCAGTGTCTGCTGCCGTATACGACATCAACAACCTTCTCGTGAAGTCGCCGGACCGCCAGGTCTTGGATTAAACTTCGGGACCAACTGCGAATTTATTATAATTTGGAGGGGTAGTCTTCCGCTCCTTTGTTTCGTGCCCTGATTTTAATTGCAGATGAACCCTTGTCTCTTATACCGCGGCTCTAATTGAATAAAAACATGAGTTAGCGCGATTTTCTCCTAGATCAATCGGAAAAAGTGGCGGACGTTTTAGTGGAATTGCAGCCGGAAATGTTTGTTGTAAATGGCCGAGCTATAAATGTACATGAAACAATTAACTGGATTTTTTTATCCTCCAGATAAACAGCATCTACGATCATATTTCTGATTGTGTGAAAAAATGCCTGATGTCAATTCAGATGATACGACGATTTATTGATATCTAGTTAGCCTAGACCAGTTCCATGCACACAAAATTGCGTTACCATAGCAACGAATGATAACTCTTTAGAAGTATCAGTGTGAAGTTTGAGGTCAAAAAAGTAAACCAGAGTTACGAAATAAATTAAAAGAAACTATCGAGCCATCATCAAGTACCTGTATTTAAAAGGGTTAAGAGGTAAGCAGATTCACGAAGATATGCTTAATACCCTTGGTGATCAATGTCCTTCGTATGCGTGAAAAATTTTACTGCAAGCTTCAAAAGAGGTAAATTTTCCATTGAAGATGCTGACCGATCGGGAAGGCCAGTTTCTGTGTCAGCCCCCGAAAATATCGATGCAGTTCATGATTTTATCAGACCGTCGAATTGGGCTAAAACGGATATCTGAAGCACTGAATATTTCATACGAACACGTTCATCATATATTTCACGTCAATTTGGACATGAGAAAAATTGCCGCGAAATGGATCCCCACATGTTTGAAAGTTGACCAAAAGCGTGCAAGGGTAGAAGCATCGCGTTCGATCTGTACTCGATTTGAAAACGATGTAGACTTCTTAAACCGAATTGTTACTATGGATGGGTACATTTCTACGATCCAGAAACAAAGCAACAATCGATGGAATGGCGACACTCTAGTTCTTCAAGACCTAAGAAGTTTCGTGTCCAAAAATCTGCTGGAAAAGTTCTTGCTTCAGTTTTTTGGGATTGCCATGGAATAATCATGATTGATTTTTTCGATAAGGGTAGAACAATAACCGGAGATTACTATTCGACATTACTGACCACTCTACGTGAAAAAATTGAAGAGAAAAGATGCAGAAAGCTATCCAAAGGTGTTTTGTTTTTGCTTGACAACGCCCCTGCACACAAATCTCATGTTGCCATGTAAAAAATTCGTGATTTAGGGTTTGAATTACTAGAAAACCCCCCTCATTCTCCAGCTTTGGCTCCATCCGACTATCATCTCTTTCGTCAACTAAAAAAAGTTTAAAAGGTCGTAAATTTTCTTCCAACGAGGAGGCAATAAAAGCTGTGGAGGTCTGCTTTGCAGAGCAAGAGGAAACATTTTTTTTGAAAGGTCTAGAGACGTTGAAGGTTCGCTGTAATAAATGTATCCAATCAAGAGGAGAATATGTTGAGTAATAAAATATTTTGTCATTGAAATTTTGTTTGGTTCTATAGTAGGCTAAAATTTTTCAATATAGCCTCGTATAACAGACTTGACCAGACGGTCTTCCAACATCAGAACTTATGCAACGTTTCTTCACTGTAAGATCGAATCTCATTCTTGTTGTTCAATACTGGAGAAACCGATATTGGCCTGATTGGGTGAATTATCTACAATCCAGATTGTCGACGTTTTCTATCCCAAATCCCATAGTTGTTCCTTCGGAATCCGATGAACTCCCATATTCGAAAACAATTTTTCAACGGCAAACAAATTCTCCTCACTCCCCTCAACAACGGCTTTTCAGCCCGTGTAATTACATCGTATATTCTCGCTGCTCCACCACCATCCCCCCAGATGCTCGCATCGATTCCGGCGGCAACACATGTGTGTGTGAATAACACCCCATCTTCGACTTTTCGTTTCCGCGCGGTTCATAAATTACGAAGCTCATAAACAGGGAAAATTTCATTCCGCCGAATTCTATTCGCCTCCGAAACGGAATTGGGAGAAATATGCACAATTTATTATGACGATAAAATGACGGATCGCACCTTTGCCTGTGTGTTCTTAGGGGGGTGGAGGTGAAAGTGGAATATGGATTTTCAATTGGAGCGAGGTATGCCACTGATTGGGTTCGAAACTTGGTCTCCACGTGCGACACGAGAATATTTGAGAAAAGTTGACAGTTATTCCTCGAAGATTGATGTATTTCCGTATTCTTGTTTATAATTCAGTTTTATTTGAACAAGCAACTGACCCGAAACGTTTCTGTGTTATGGGAAAATGCATCTACAAGATAAATTTTATGGAGGAAGAGAAGGAATCTTCAAAGCTTCTAATTGACTCGTACAAATATTTCAACAGTAGATTCTTGAGGTCAAAAAGAACACTTTTTTCCATACCATTTTTTCCGAATCGGACCTGATAAAAAGATGAAGCCATTTTACGTTTTCATGGTGGACTATGCCACCCCTGTGACACTACACAACTATAGATCTCTCTTAAAGTGCCCAATTTTTCAAATTTCACAGATACTTTTTGATTTTTGAACATCAAATTACCGGAAAACGGCGCATTATACGAGAAAATATGGAGAATACTTAATTTCAGAAAGTGTCCATAAGGCAGCGTCTAACTTAGTTTCAAAATTTGGGTTCTTTGAATTTGTTTGGCATTTTTATGGTACGTAAAGGTCATAATGGGAAAACTTGAAGACGTGGATGATATCTTGTATTCGAAAAGATCCAACAAATGAATGAAAAACTATATTCCGAAATTCATTTGATTCGATAAAACCGTTTTAGAGATAGAACTAAAAATGAATTTTTTTATGGTTTCTCATCAGCCTGCATCTTTTAAACCGAGCTTATTCTATTCTATTCTTATTCTAAAATTGTTGATACGCAAGCAGGATCACTTATTAGAAGGTGTAGAGCACCTAAAAGTAAGTTTTCCCTCGAAAATCCACTTCAATTTTCGAACCGTGTATTTGGTCAGTAAACCCAGTGACCTACAACTAATAACCTGCTCCAACCTCCAAATTAAAACTCCTGTCGCACCCTCCCTTAGGCCCGACACAAACAATAAATCCTCATCAAGCGAACTTCATTAAAATTCCCGTTGAATGTCACCTCTTCCGACCCGTTAAAAAAATTCCTACCCCCTCCTCAGTCCGAAAGTAACGTGGTTCAAGAAATAACGGGCAAATTGAGATGATTGCGTTTCACTCTAAACAATGATGAATTAAGATGGAGGGCTCGGATGGCTCGCTCGACGTGATAAATGAAGGCAAACTCGGATTGTCTATCCGAAAAGTGCGAGAGGAGACGAAGTTGTTTGTATCTAGCAGCGGGGTTGGCAGACGTTGTTGAAACCCGTGGGTTTTATTGTTTTGATAAGCTGGATGTGCGTCTGTCGCTTATTCCTCGAAATAACATGTTCACCTGGATAGACGATTCGATAATATTGTTGTTGATTGGCGATGCCGCTTTCGTGCATACGAAACGTTGTTATCGTGGGAGAATTAGGTTGTTTGATTCTACTTGAGAAGGTGGATTGTAACAGTAAAGTAGATATAACAAAAAACATTCGTGAAGTGAAGTGTTGCCAAGACGAGACCGGCTTGTAGTTCCATGTATATATAACCAAGCAGCCAATCTCCAAAATCTGCACACCCTAAATCTAAACTTTGATCAAAATATGGGACTTATACGTTTTCTTAGTGTGATAGTGTGTGACGATAGTGAAAGAGTCAAGCCACATACGAGGATTTATTGATATCTAGTTAGCCCTAGACCAGTTCCATGCATGAATACAGTACCTGTATTTAAAAAGGTTAAGAGGTAAGCAGATTTACGAAGATATACTCAACACCCTTGGTGATCAATTTCCTTCGTATGCGACCGTGAAAAATTGGACTGCAAGCTTCAAAAGAGGTAAATTTTCCATTGAAGATGATGACCAATCGGAAAGGCCAGTTTCTGTGACAGTCCCTAAAAATATCGATGCAGTTCAAGACATGATTTTATCAGACCATCGAATTGGGCTAAAAGGGATATCTGAAGCACTGAATATTTCATACGACGCGTTCACGTCAATTTGGACATGAGAAAAATTGCTACAACATGGATCCCCAAATGTTTGAATGTTGATCAATAGCGTGCCAGGGTAAAAGCATCGCGTTCGATCTGTGCTCGATTTGAAAACGATGTACACTTCTTAAACCGAACTGTTACTATGGATGAGACTTGGGTACATTTCTACGATCAAGAAACAGAGTGGCGACACTATGGTTCTCCAAGACCTAAGAAGTTTCGTGTCCAAAAATCTGCTGGAAAAGTTATAACTTCAGTTTTTTGGGATTGCCATGGATCATAATTGATTTTTCGGATTACTGACCACTCTACAGGAAAAAATCAAAGAGAAAAGAAGCGGAAAGCTATCCAAAGGTGTTTTGTTTTTGCAGGACAACGCCCCTTCTCACAAATCTCATGTTGCCATGCAAAATATTCGAGATTTTGGGTTTGAATTAGTAGAACACCCCTCCTTAGTCATCACATTTGACTCCATCTCTTTCCTCAACTGAAAAAAAGTTTAAAAGGTCATGAATTTTCTTCCAACGAGGAAGTAATAGAAGCTGTCGAGGTCTGGTTTGCAGAGCAAGAAGAAACATTTTTTTTTGAAGGTTTAGAGACGTTACAAATTGTCTGTGATAAATGTATCCAAATAAGAGAAGAGTATGTTGAGTAATAAAATATTTTGACATTGAAAATTTTGTTTGGTTCTATAGAAGGCTAAGAATTTTTCAATATATCCCCGAATATCGTCTGAGATGTAAAGTTAGGGCGTGTTAAGTTAGAAGTTTGGCTCTACATGCGATCTGATAACCTTTGGAGAGTACTGGCTTGAAAGAGGAAGACTGACCTATCAGGAAGAGAGCATGAACCCCTTTAATAGCCCATAACCTTTCAGCGGTACATGAAAATGTACCCTGAAAAAGTGTATCAGGAGAAAAAAATAGAAATAAAAGCCTTCTAGCTAAATACTCAAAGTATAGATCATTTCAAAAGTTTCCTGCAAGAAAGACTTTCAGAAGAAGAAAAACAGAAAGGGAAACCCTCTGTCGAGCTTTCTACGAAATCTAAGAAGTATCTGAATAGTATAAGATCATGCCACACCTCTTTATTGGATACCTGACAGGGCATTGTCGCCTCTGGAAGCAGAGAGGGTTGAAAAAATGTCAATTGTCCAGTGAATGGGACAATTTAATAACAGAAAAGCCTAATAATATGATTATGAACAAAAATAGAGTAAGGACTTCACTATGGAATCACGAAAAATTGCACAAGATCTGTTTCGCGTCACAGCTGCGGTAGAAAATATCTCAACCCTCCCGCCGCGACATTAATTCTCTGCGAGCCCGGAAAATCGGGATTTCCAGCAATAATCCCGCAGGAATCCCCCGCCGCTCAGCCTGCCTCTTCAGAATTTTCCGCGATTTCTCGCGATAAATTTCCGAAATTACCGGGACGATATCCGAGAGGCCCGAAACGTGCGGGAATGTTAATCTCGTCACACCCCATTGCCTCTCCTAATCTTAAATCATGTGGAGGCGGCACATCGGAAGAGGGAACCGCCGCCGCAGTCGGAGTGGCGATTGCCACCGCCAAATGTACTTTCTGTGTCGAAAAGATGACTACGACGCTTTCGGATGTGTTTCCGGAGAAAATGGCCACCTTAATCTCGCTACGGCAATCGGATGGGATTTTCCGGTCTGAAAAGGCGGCAAGTGCGGCATAAATATCTGCGGATTTGGCTGTCGACGATATCAATATTAGTTTCGCTAAGCTCCGAAAATATGCCATGCACGACCGTGATAATTCCACAGGATCTAGACTCTTTGAAGAGCGCAGGGGTGACAAACATACTGTAGAAGTTCCTATGATTACGTTTCTCTGCCAGAATCATCCGAAGATGAGCTCCATTGAGGTCATAAAGCAAAAAAAGAAACGGAGAGTAGTGATTTCCATGAGGAAACGCAAACTGCAATACTGCAAGTAAAGAATTTTTGGCACTGATTTTAAACATCCTCATGACTATGCTAGAAAATTTATAATGGGTAGAATCGAGAATGCAGGGTAAAAAAGGACATAAGGAAAGGGAAAGGCCATCTTTTCGTGCTAAAATAGAATGCACCTACAATAAGGAGTTTCAGGAGATATATGAAAGAGAAAGTGGACCCCTTAGCTAAATCTTCCAACGCCAAATGAGTTTTTTGTTTGAATTCATCGTTTTGATTCTTTTCGATGACAAAAATTGCTAAATTTTGAATCAGCAATCATTATTGGCATCGATTTAATGAAATAATAACGTACAACACATACAGCGCATTCGCCAATTTGCAACGATACAATACCGCCTAAATAGACTCGTTCCTATAATTCCGTTTCTCTCCCAGCATCACCTAAGGATGGTTGCCATTGAGATCTTCAAGTAAAAGAAGAAAAAGAGAGCAATTTCCAGGAGGAAACACAAACTGCAATACTTCAAATTTTTTGAGTAATGCATAAGAAACAAATTTTTGACACGGATTTTAAACATCCTCATGACTATACTAGAAAATTGATAATGGGTAGAATCGAAGCTGCAAGGTAAGAAAGGAGATAAGGAAAGGAAAGGGCCACCTTTCTGTGCTAAAAAAAATGCACTTACAATAAGGAGTTTAAGGAGATGTTGAAGAGGAAAATGAACCCCTTGGCAGAATCTTCTAAGGCTTGATAATATTTTTGCTAAAATTCATCTTTCGATGAATAAACTGGCTAAATTTTGAATCAGCAATCATCATTGGCATCGATATATATGAAATAATAACGTACAACACATAAAGCGCATTCGCCAATTTGCAACGATACAATACCACCCAAATAAACTTGAAATTAAGACCAATAAATCTCGAAATGATTAATGGGCCACACATCCAAGATCAAACTACGTTGCTACATCATTTATCTTTGCATTCCGAGACTTGCAGGCACTCATATCCACCCCCATTACCCACCCACATCTCCCCAACTTCTCCCACGTCACCACCGCCTTTATAATTGCTTCTTGGACGATCAACGAGCCGTGTCACAGCCCAAGTAACAATCCCGGACGACAATTTCGAACATCTTTGTCCGCGTACGGTCAAGTGCGACAGAAACAATGGGATCTAAAATAACGTCCTGGTGAGGGAGGAATCTCCACGCAACGCTGACCAAAATTAACGTCTTACATTGTTCGGATAAATGATCGTCCAAATTGTGGAAGTCTTCGAACGTTATCTGCCGTCTCGCCGACGTACCGTCGACTTTGTGAGGGCCACAGAGACGTTTATTATCGGACTTAGCGGCGCTGATCCTATTGTGGAAAGATTCGAAGAGGATTTGGGAAGATAAGTGATGGGTCAGGTGGAAGGATACGATGTGGGTCTTGTTCTATGTCAGATTTCACCCGTATGCAATCAGCCATTTTTTAACATCACGAAGAAATAAGCAAGATGGGGGGATGAATTTCATACTTAGGGAGTCCACTTCCAAAACCATTTCATTTGCCTTGTTTTGGAAGAGATCAGTGGCAGTGATTGAAGTGCGAAATATACTCGTCAGATCATCTAGAATAAATGACCAATTATGTCCAACTTATCGCTTCATATATCACCTTGTCTTGTGAGAAGTCATGAGAGAAGTAGTTTTTTTCTTTCACTTTCTAGATATTCAAGAATTAAACATGCTGACCGAAAGCGTGCAAGGGAAGAAGCATCGCGTTCGATCTGTGCTCGATTTGAAATCGATGTAGACTTCTTGAACCGAATTATTACTATGAATGAGACTTGGCTACATTTCTACGATCCAGAAACAAAGCAACAATCGATGGAATGGTTCTGGTTCTCCAAGACCTAAGATGTTTCGTGTCCAAAAATCTGCTGAAAAAGTTCTTGCTTCAGTTTTTTGGGATTGCCATGGAGTAATCATGATTGTTTTTTTGGGTAAGGGTAGGAAAACAACCGGAAATTACTATTCGACATTACTAACCAACTTACGGGAAAAAATTAAACAGAAAAGACACAGAAAGCTATCCAAAGGTGTTTTGTTTTTGCAGGACAACACCCCTGTATACAAATCTCATGTTGCCATGCAAAAATTTCGTGGTTTAGGGTTTGAATTACTAGAACACCCCCCTTATTCACCAGATTTGGCTCTATCCGACTATCATCTCTTTCCTCAACTGAAAAAAAGGATTAAAGGTCGTAAATTTTCTTCCAACAAGGAGGTTATAAAAGCTGTGGAGGTCTCTGGTTTGCAGAGCAAGAAGAAACATTATTTTTGAAAGGTCTAGAGACGTTGCAGGTTCGCTGTAATAAATGTATCCAATTAAGAGGAGGATATGTTGAGTAATAAAATATTTTGACTTTGAAATTTTGTTTGGTTCTATAGTAGGCTAAGAATGTTCCAATATATCCTCGTACGTTTACGAATGACACTAGACACTATCAGAATTATGGCGAAATTATGATATAGTAAAGATAAAATCTGGGTGCCTCTTCGAGAATCCGAGGAATACAAATAAAATGGCTCCACATCAGTGTGGGATAACCAAGATCCAGCATGAGAAACAGCGGCTGGTATACGACTTCTAGTGAAAAACAAAGATTATGCAAATCCCCCAATTTACCGAGTTATACAGCGAATTATTCAAACAACCCGAGTCCTAACCCAACCGAGGCTCACATGCATGGGGCGCCCGCGTCCATCATCTCATGATTAATTAGCGTTAATTTAATGAAATCCCTCCAATGCCATTACGTCGCCCCTCCAACGGCAATTAGATCAATCTCGGTCAACAAGAACCGGACAATGCAGGCTCGATTCATCATAAAAATCCCCGTCGTACATTATAATTCACTCTCCGCATACATTAAGGCTGCATTAGCCGTGACCGCTAGACCGGGAGGAATCGACGCCGGTAGATCGCGCTGCCAACTTGGCGCGAAAGTGATTTATGAATAATGGAAATCGAATCATGTAACTCGTACGGATTGATACGTTCCGTAATTAGGTAAGTTCCGCGCGTGAGTGCCCGTAAAATTGTCAAACGTGTTATCTGCAGCAGGAGAGTGCTTAAATTCGGGCTGTGTCGTTGTTCACTTGAAATATTCCTCCACAAATCCGAATAGTACGATTTGTAATTGATATATCGCGTCGTTTAGATAGCGTTCATTCCACCATGGCATAAGGAGGGTCCAATATTCAACACTTCTCAACAAAAAAAGTTTGAATCTTGAACTTGATGTAACAAGGGTCATTAAAATGTGCACTTATTAATCAGAAGACCAAAGTGTCAGCTGGCTCATTAATCAAAGATCATACAAGAACACGTCCGCCAATTAGAATGGAAATATTGTTTGAATATATCATATTTTAGAGCGGCATGCACTAACTAGGTAATCCTAGAGATTAAGATGGCCCTGTCCTCATTTGCATCAAGTTTCAAGGTACAAGGGGAGGTTGGAGAAGGGGTTGGTTATACTCACAGACAATAATAACAAATAATCAGAGAGGGTGTAACATACAGTTACACATAATGTATTGTTCCAAGTGATGAACTCGTTTTAGAAAAAGTTAAATAAAGATTGAGAAAATAAGTATGCCGATATGGCTTACTTATTTCTTCCTTAATTCATTAACAGTCGAAATTGATGGTAAGGGTCTTCCAAAGGACTTGAGAGGTCCTGAGAAAAAGCCCTTTGTAGTATGTATCAGTATGAACAACCTGTATATTTTCATACGTGAGACGGCAAGGCCTGTGAAACCTTACATCATTATTAGAACGTGCCTCAGATAGATAGAATTGCTCTTGAGATAACACGTAATCTGTATCTGTATGTTTATAACCATTGTCATTCATATTTATCAATTCATGATGTATTATAAACACAACACGTAAACAATGTATAAATAATATATAGCATTTGGCTAAGGAAGATTCATTCAGTGTGTGTATTCATTCATTATTGAATTACATCATACAGTTGTCAATTCTATAGTCTGTGCTCCGTTCAACATGTCTTAGGAAATAAACACCCTTTGATGAGTCTGCCGAACATTATTCGCCATCCCTCCACCGCATAGACGATTAGCCGAACCTACCCTAGTTGGGTACATCACACCTTGCCAGGATCGAAAAATCGACTGAAAGAAGAAATAGGCACTACGTATCTTTCTGTATATGAAAGAAACTTTTATATCGTATTGAGTTTTTGAGCATTGGAAAGATGGAAAGTTTCATCAGTCTTTGAAGTACAGACAGAGCACCTCTAGGAATTTAAAGGGAGAGAGAGTTACCACCATCCAATTGAGCAACTATGGAAGTTCATAATCAATTTTACAGTCCCTTTAATTTCAAGACTTCCTTCAGTCTCTCTGTTTATTGACTGAAAGAAGCATGAAAATTTGAGGGAGTTAAAAATTTATCATGAAACTAGATGTTATTCGTTGAATCTGCGAGAAACTAAATTGATTGATGATATTCCATAGGAAAAACTAATCAGTTTACTGCAGAATGGGTAAAAAAAGTAGTTTAATCTTTTCAAATGAAGCAAGAGAAGAGCAAAGAAGAGAAACACAAGAAGAGTTAGGAAGTCTCTTGAGTTAACGATTTATTAGTGCCCCAAGCAAAAAACGACGAAAACCAACTTTATTCAAATCAATAAATCACGAATAATGAATTTCAAAGGACACACGAACAAATCAAATCATGTTTTTTGTCAACGATCTCATTTCCATCAACACTGGCCGAGAATTCCATACTCGTCATCCACTTCCAGCCAGAATGGAGCCATTTCGCTTCTACATCACGAAAACCGCCATTCTCATCGTCAGATAGGAAATTTGCTCTGTGCACTTCGTGTGCAGTTTTCATACTGTGCATATTATTCGCCTCCCAACCGGTGTCGATATTAAATTCCAGCAGTTCTTCCGATAACACCCTCCCTCTCTCTAATGAGGGGTTGCCCTCTGTTCGTGCCCCCTAAGTCCCGAAACGGTTAGGGGACTGATCTCTGCGGTTTGGATGGGATAGGGTACGATCGCAGGTCCCCAAGAATGCGATGTGTTTACGACCGGTTTAATCAGGTGTGAATTGGGGAAAATTTGAGGTCACGGGTTGCGTCTTGTTGAGAGGTTGAGGGATGCCTGAAATGAGGGTGGGAATTCGAGCCTAAATAACGCTAGACTTGTTTTCTCCAAAACGAAATATACGAATGGATTTTCCGAGTAATCGAAATGTACGTATTTCATTAGCGAAAGGGTTGACTCACATCCAGCCTAGCTCCAATACAATATAACCGGTGTAATCTACGTTGCCGAGCCTTGCCGGCCCTTCATCCCATGTAGTTAAGATTAATAATTGTTATCTCCTGGGGATGTATAATAAGGGCAATCTCAGAACCGAAATGGCGTTAATGCAATTCGAGATACCAGTCATGGGGCTCGGTAGTCAAACAGCGTCTAGGACGTAAAACTGGCCAGTCATTGTACGTTGATTAAGGAAGTTCCACCAGCATTAATCATATCTGCTCTCGGGATAATTACCTTCCACCCGGTTAACGAGTATTTAATTGCAGAAGATCAATAAGCCCGCAATGAAACATTCTTTCAGTTTTGGAAGTATCGTTGAATTATGTATGTATTTTCTTCGGATATTATCTTTAAAAACAGAGGATCATTTTGATTACCAAACTGAGAAAAAAACATGATAACAGATATGTAAGAAAACTAATATTTTTAGAAACGAAGCTTTCTGAACTCTTAGTTTATATGGAGATATGCTGGTGGAGTTTTTTACTCAGGTATTAAATATAGATAATAAAGCGAAAAATATCTCAGAACCTATTATTGGAAACTACATATTGAACATATCTCTTTTTCCGAAGGCAAGGGCGATATAAATCAGAGGACTACACCGGAAAACACCCTCCATTACGGGATATCAAGATATCCTCCCTCATTTGCATGGGCCCTCTTTGGAAATAGGTACGAGTCAGCTGATTTATGCCCACGTTCCTATCTGGAATATATGAAATATACACCCGTCCCACTTTATGGGGTGAAATGGATGAGGTGGAATGCCGGAACTGTAAATCTTCACCGCGATCTTTGGCGTAGAAAAAGCGGGAATTGAATCAGGAACAGTGGTTGCAATGAGGCATGCCCTCGGGAAGATTTATGGGATACGTGGAATAAATTACATAAGAAATTGCTACGATGGATTCGGTGTTTCGATTGTAGCTTAGTGACTTAAACCTTGGACATTGGTATCTCTAGAATTGCGATACAAATTGGCGAATGCATCTACCCTCTTTCTATTGGAAGGAGGTGTTTGTTCCTGTGTGGTTTTTGAGTTGACTTGGTAATTGAGTGAAACCGTAAGGGACCCTTCTCAATTGATATACTCTCCTTGAAAATTTATTCTCTTATTAAGAACTAGCCATCGTTATATCCTTGTAATGATCTAATTTTTTGAGGAGATGCCACGAGGAATCGAATTCTTGATATATAACCCAGCCTCACGAAGGAGCCTTACAAAAAATGCAGAATTCTGGAGATTCCTCTTTAGGAATTCCGCCTTTGTGAAAATATTCCTTATCTGTATAAAACTCTGGAACTTTCTACCAGTTATACTTGTGTGAGAACTTCCTGAATGCTATCTGGAGATGTTGACGTTCATCTTTATCTCTATTCATCTTTCACACCTCTCGCTGACGGTATGCATTGCCGGGAAATTTCTTGAGTACGCCCGGAGTATTCCGGGGATTTTATTTTATCTGCGCTGACGATCGTTTGGGTGATAGGGAAACCTCTTTCATCCGCCTTTGCCCTATTTGAGGACCTTGGTATGCTCTCGAATGTAGGAAGAAAGGTTCATCTTTGGAGATTCGCATTTTTGCAGCAGATGAGTTCATGGCTTCCTACGTTCATGGCATGAAGCCGATTTTATTCATCATATTGTAATTTTTGAGTTTCGAAACTTGGACTAATTCATAAATAGATTTATCAAGCAGCAAATGGGTCTAGCTCAATGATGTTTTGGTCAGGCAAAATCTGACCTATTAGACTTTCGAAGAGCCTTGAACTATTTCCATGCAGCCACAAATTCTCCCACAGAGAGACACGAAAAACTCCGAATCGAAACACCGAAACAGAATCAAAACTTGGCTTCCCGAAACAAACAGCGAGAACTGTTGAAAAAACGTAACTTTTCGGCTCGCCCGTCTCTCCCACAGATGAAAAAGGGAAGTTTATAAATATTTAGGATGTCGTATAACTTTGTGACCGGTCCTGAATCCGGAATGACAAGCGTACGGAAGGGCGTATCGCGGACATAAATTTTTTATCGCCTGTTACGAATTTCAGTCTCTTTCCCTAATCCGATAATAAAAGTTGATTTCGTTTTGACCGGATTGGTGGAACGTTCCCTTTCACGTCAGTTCTATGCGGTGCCCTTGAGTTTTTCGACTATTGGAATATGCCTTAAGTCTTCCTACTATTCCAGACTATTATTCTGAAGATCTAACTTCGATAGTCTCGAATGGAACTTACAAGTTATGCTTTCAAAGCACACCACGAATAATTTTACTGAGGATATAAAGTGAATAATTGTGCACCATATTGATGACTCATTGTGCCCAAAAAACACACAATTTGGGACACCCTGAACGCCTCTCGTGAAAGGCCGAGAAGATTAATTACCACACATCCAACCTACTTTCGAATATCGGAATAAAAACGCGTCGAATCAGCAGCACCATAGCGAAAACTCCAAACCCCAGCTGATCGCTCTGGACCTGAGTGAAATGTTAGCTTTGTGCACCTGTCGCACTCATCTGGAATGACCCCATTAGAAAGGAAGTTAGTGGTGTGGTGGAGAATCAACAACGTACTCATTGACCGACCGAGTAATAGTGATAATGGCAGGGGAAAACGTTAGTTGCTTGGCAGTTACAAGGATAATTTCCTTTTATTGCTGCTACGCTCAAACTGAACGAATTCAATGATGTTGGAAGCGGCAAAATAGTTTCAACTTTCAGAATTAAGTGAATGCTGAGTAGCACATTTCCAAAGATTATAGCTTGTTTATGATTTGGGATTTTCAACCTGTTCACTGCATGTATACTTTGATATTGTAGTCCCTCTGGCTCACAAAAGCGCTCTAAGGACCCTCAATCACAAAGATGTTATTCTGCTCCTGAGAGATCACAAGTTAAAAAAAAAGATCAGTTATTTCTTCACATAACTATTCCAACCAACGTATACCAGCATATACATATCCTGATCCTTGAACAGACATGACACTTAACTCTATTGAAAATTTGATGATGTTGCGTTAAAATCTACAGAAAAAGTTCAATCCTGAACGAGTCTTTTTAGAAACACAAATGGAAGGTTTCCTTTTCTGGAAACTCAGTGTCACATTTTATTTTTCCAAATTTATTTTAACAAATCAACGTAACCGTCCTAGGTCTTGTAGTGAGTGATCAAAGATCTGAATCCAAAAAATATGCAAAAAAGGGTCTTACAAAACCTGAGTGCCTTCGGCATCTGGCTATGTGAATAGTCTGCATATTCCTGCAGAAACATCGATCTTTGACGGTTCGTTGGGAACCTGCCAATACGACTGAAAACATCATGGCGTTTCACACCAGTGCTCCTCATTCTCTTGAAGGGATGATTTGAAAGTCAATGAATGGAAGACGGCAGCAACGTCCAAAACAATGGAGTGGACTCGTTGCATTATGTATACGGATCGAACATTAAATGGATGACCGCTTGGATTGCCTTTAGGGGCTGGGCGTGGTGGTAGAATGTTATACACAGGGTGTGGCTAGAAATGTGAAAAATGTCTCGTCAAATGAAAAACATTTTCGCAGCCAAGCTCTGACTATTCCAGTCTTTAAGCAACACATTTGGTTTTTCGGTTTCGAGTGAAAAATTCAACCATTAGTCCTCAAAACCCGTCAGATCAAACCCTCGAAGAAGGCCCATCTGAACCCCCACCGGCAGTTACACTTCCTTTAACGAGTTTCACGAGAAAACTCTTCCCATCAATCCGCTGATAAAACTGAACGCCGGCAAGAAAATACCTGACGAAGTTTCGTTCATTCCCTCGAAAACAGAAGCTACTGTCGCGCCTTATCTGGACAACTTACACGCGTTCTCTGAGAAGTTTGTTTTCCGGCGAAGCTCTCTGACCACGATAACCTGACGCCGGCATATTTTATCCTACACCGTTCTGAAAATGCGCCAAGATCGATTGCTCGGGCATAACTGCAAGGGTGGTGAATTTCAACCTTGTAGTAGCGACGACAGTGTTGGCGGTAAGGGGTGGGCTGAAAGATATGATGTCATCAAACACATCAATCCTAATTTGATGCCATAATATGTTGTAGATCCTGTTCTTTTACATGAATGTAGATGAATAAATCCATTGCTTGATTCCTTGATGAGGCTTCGTGAAACCTGGCTTCGAATTCGTAATAGATTGCTCCAAAGATTTTCCTCATCTAGAGAATTTATAAGCCTCTTTGCATTATCCATACCTAGTTATAATTCATTGTAACAGTCTTGAGGTTACCTACTGGTCATTAAAAAGAACTTATGCCTATTTTGTACACTTTTTAAAGCCATAATGAGTGATTTCCTCAAAGACAAAATCATTCTGGCCATAGCTGTAATAGAAGTTGAATATCTGGTATCTGTTCCACTAGGAAAGACCCCAAAAAGCTCTTAAGGTGATATGATAGTCCACACATGAATTTCTTTCAAAGTAAAATAAACTTCGTTAATACCTCACACATGTGTAGATTTTATCATTTCATTTTAAACCTGATCCATCCTCCAGCTGATTAGGCCTATGGTAATCAAAATAATTCAATACCATCCTGTTTTTCTTAAGACTACATGTGAGTTAATTGATATTCTTGTTGAAATCCTGATGGAAATCTGCTGAAGAAGGCACCAATTTGACAAATATATAAAACTATGAGTTGTTAGGTCCTCAAATCATCAATTTTCATCAGAATACCATGCAACCTTGAGTGTCATCAAAACTGTATCGAGAGTACAAAAAAATCTTGTGTTGAAAAACGCAGATTGGCTGTTGGACCCCCTCCGTCCAAGAATCCCCATCAATCTTCACCTAGCCAACAGAAAAACCTCATCCTCGACGTCAGCGACTACGCCTCTGGACGAGGGGGCAAAAACAGCGCAAACAGCACCGCGGCCTGTTCGATATCGGACGGGGATATTCCTGGCCCCGTGCCAGAAAACAGGGAGAGGAGAGATCGCATTGTACCCGAGGCGAAAGTAAGCCGGATCCGTCTAGCCGACACTGGGACTTCGATCCACTGACACAGTTTCGACAGGAGGAGGCACAGAATACACGGGGCGTTAATATCGAGAGAAGTGGGTAATGAAAGTGTCTTTCATTCGGTTTTTTACGGCCGGAAAGCCCTGCGGAGACGAGAGGATGATCTCTGCCGAGGCCCCACTGGAAATGGGTCATAATTGCAGTCGTTCTCTGAGGCGTCGGTCGTGGGAGTTATATTTTTTGAGTCCTCGATAGACAAACCTTCATCACAGCTCACTAAACGTGTCTTCTTGATATCTATGGGTGTCTTTCCTTCACTAATTAATGAATTCTTGGCTGCACCACCTATTTTACCACCGTATGTGGCTGAAGTGCTGTTTGATCTATTGAACTTTAAGCCGCGACTAGATTTGAACTTGAAGTTCAGTTATCGCTAGCAGCTCAGAGAATCTACAGATACTGTTGGACACCTACAAACATATATAAGAAGCTCTAGGCCTTAGACTCAATATCGACAAAACCAAAATCCTGGTAAGTCCGCCAGAAAACCTTCAAACAGATAGCAGCCTGGAGGATGAAACTTTAGAACAGGTCGAGCAGTTAAAATACTTGGGAAGCTTCATAAATACTAGGGCTAACCTAGACACGGAAATACAAAACCGTATCACTTCGGCATCACGGGCATTCTGGAAGGTAAAGGACAGAGTGTTTCAAAATCACGACCTCAATCTGAAGACCAAGACAGCTGTTCACAAAGCAGTGATCCTCCCAACGCTTCTTTACGGAAGCGAAAGCTGGACGCCCTAAAGGCGACATACTAAACAGCTTAAACAAACGCAATAACGTCATCTAAGACAAATAATGCACATCAGATGATTCCACAAAGTTTCGAATGCAGAAGTCTTGCAACGCGCGAGTTGTACAACAATTGAAACTCAAGTAACGATGGCCGGACTCAGATGGAGCGGCTACCTTCTGAGGTAAAAGACACAAGACTCCCCAAAATAGCTCTATATGGCGAATTCAGTGAGGGAGCTCGGAAATCAGGAAGCCAGTATAAGCGGATTAAGGATGTACTTCATCAATCCCTAAAATCAGTTAATGCCAATCATAACTGGGAACAACTAGCGTTAGACAGATCACAGTGGAGGTCTTTGGTACACAGTTATAATGGAGACTCGAGAAGGATACAGCGGCGGCCAGATCTGGTTGGTGACTATCCATGCCCGGAGTGTGGTAGGATCTATAGGTCACGGCTGGGTCTCTACACTCACAGGAGAGTACACAGTCGCAATAAGCCCTGTAAAATCATAAGTCTGTTCGCACTTTTTTTCTTTTTCTTTTCTTTTTTTTTCTTTTTTTGGTCTTCTTGTAGATTCATTCCCGGCAACGGGATACAGTAATGAATGATGAATGAATTTTTTGATCCTCGATAGACAAACCTTCATCACAGCTCACTAAACGTGTCTTCGTGATATCTATGGGTGTCTTTCCTTCACTAATTAATGAATTCTTATCTACACCACCTATTTTACGACCGTATGTGGCTGAAGTGCTGTTTAATCTATTGAACATCAAGGTGCAACTAGACTTGAACTTGAAGTTAAGCTAGAATAAAAGCAAAAATGAAATTGTTAATGTCCAATGATGCTTAATGCATATGGAGCCTACACAATTTTCCTAAAGCCATTCCAATTCATTTTTCCTTTCGTTTCATTCAGACTTCTCCAATGGAATCAAAAAATTCATTGCAACTGATGCGATTCTTGCTCAAGGCTGAAGAAAGTTGGAATGTGTATAAGTTTACCATTTTCACGAGCCTATCCGATACAAGACTTCCAAACAGACATCTTTCTGTTCGATTCTTGGCCCGGAAAAAGGGGAAAATTGGAAAATCCGAGGGCGAACGGAAAAGTCAACTTAGGCCGAGCCGGGGCGCGGAAAATTTAATCCGAATTTAATGAGTGTTCTTCGGCGTCCGAGAAATGAGACCTATTAGGAAGGCGATCGGATTGAAAATTTCCTTACTTCGGGTGATTTAGGCGGGGCGTTTTCCGGTGTAGGAGTGGGCCGCGAAACGGAAAATGATTGCAATTAGGCAAGAGGCCCGCGAAATTGAGATAATAATTTTTATGGCGAGGAAAAAACGTTCTTTTTGGGGTGCGTCCGTTGGTGGAGAGATGGTTATATTTTTCGAGGATCCCTAAGGCCGTTTTAGCTAGGGAATCATCGAATATTGAATTGATAAATAGGCTAGAACTCTTCATGCTCTTTCATTTCTTCTACCAAGGATCTTTTCGGTTGTTTTCTGCAATTTCAAAAGAACTCACAAGAAAGAGTTTATTTTCGTATACATCTTCCCACATTTCCAATATGGCGTTAGCCAAACACTTTGTTCAGACACAGAAAAACCAAAGAAGATGAAAGGACTAAACTAACAACTCTTTTAGAATATCACAGCCTATACCAAACGACAAATTCCCAAACGTTTAGTGAGAAGATTAGGCTCATTAATTCACATATCTCCTCGAAAATATTTCATCCAATTCAACACGAACAACCCGGTGAAGATTGAAACGGAAAAAAAGGCATCTTTCGGAAATGAGCCACGAATCCCACTGGCGTTTTCTCGGGGAAAATCAAGAATAATCTCAAGCCATTCCAGGGCGGGCAGAGTTTTAAATCCCGCTTCCTTTAGCAACGTCGTGAACCAACATCGTTCGAAACAATTTCTGAGATTGCCGATAGAATTTATTGCGGCATTCTGAGTTCGCCGGTAATAAATAGCCTTTAGTCCGCGGACTTACAGACCAAGGGCGGCAAAATCGAATATCGGCCGGTCGGTTCATGAATCCGAAATATCCATTTCCCAGGATTGAATTATGGACGACGGTTCGGATGGAATAGGCATGGATTCAATTGAAATAATAGACTTTCAGTTGGGCAGAGAGAGAGAGAGAGAGAGAGAAATTGAAATTTGGAACGTACTGATGTGAGTCAGGAATGGTGACCCTTTCAGAAGCTGGACACAATCGAAGCTGCTTGTTTCCTTAAATGACCCAATCTTTTTGGGGTCATCTTTCGAGTCGATTATCTTCCAGGAAACTTATCGTAGATCTAAACGTGATACATATTTTGAAAGAGCAACTCTTCTAGTAATAAATCTGAGAATTTCATCCATTTCGGCTTAACCGTTCGGTCTTGAGGAAGTTTTAACTGAACCAAACTTTTTGAGAATTTTTCGAAAGTCATCTTTCGAGTAGATTAATCTTCCAGGAAAATTATCGTAGATTTAAACGTTATACATATTCTGAAAGAGCAACTTTTCTAGTAATAAATCTGAGAATTTCATCCATTTCGGCACAACCGTTCGGTCTTGAGGAAGTTTTAACTGAACCCATCTTTTTGGGAATTTTTCGAAGGTCATCTTTCGAGTAGATTAATCTTCCAGGAAAATTATCGTAGATCTAAACGTGATACATATTCTGAAAGATCAACTCTTCTAGTAATAAATCTGAGAATTTCATCCATTTCGGCACAACCGTTCGGTCTTGAGGAAGTTTTAACTGAACCCAACTTTTTGGAAATTTTTGGAAGGTCATCTTTCGAGTAGATTAATCTTCCAGGAAAATTATCGTACATCCAAAAGTGATACATATTCTGGAAGAGCAACTTTTCTAGTAATAAATCTGAGAATTTCATTCATATCAGTGCAACCGTTCAGTCGTGAGGAATTTTTAACTGACCCCATCATTTTAGGGATGTTTCGAAGGTCAACTCATCTCCCAGAAAAATCATTGTAGATCTTCTTCCATAGACAATTTTCACGACTCTCTGTCGAAGTATTCCTCAATACTCAATGCCGAAGCTATCCTGATAGGATATCATATAAATAGGAGAGGGGTTGGGCGAGAAATATACGTATTTAACGTCATTATGTTTGCAGAAGCGCGAATATGATTACAAAGCCTTGCAGATGGGTGGAGTGAAACCTTTATAATCTGTTTAGCCTGCTAACGATAGAGGAAATCGAATTAACTGTAATATACGTATTGAGTACACGACGATCTGAATTCTTACTGAACCAATTTCTAACGGTTATTGAGATCCAAATCGAATATTTTGCATTGTCTTGACTGTAAATCACATTTTTACAAGATAAACGAGTAGTTGGTATTGCCATTGTTGGTACTCGAAGTTTATTCCGTTAAGAGATGTCAAAACACACTATATTTTCAGCATCCAACATTTTCGCGCCAATAACTCTCTAGTGGTTCCATCTTTCTCCATCTAATTTCTACCCCCAGATCTGAAGGGTTCGTTTGCGCGGAAAATTCCCCATTGAGTTAATTTTTTTTCAATATCCTTTCACCCCCTTTCCAGTCGACAACAAGTTATCCGAATTAGTGTATTCGCGCACTGGTTGGCCGCCTCCAAACTCCGGTTCTGCCAAGTTGAACCGGTTTTTTCAACCCTTTTCTAACCCGTCTATAACTCCCTGCCCCCCACCGCTCGCCCCGCTCCGCCAGTTTAGATCTTCGCGCCGCTATTAAATTTGCGAATTTCGTAGAAGTGTGTACATAACTTGATTTTCCAAAGTTCGGATGAATAGCAATTGAACCCTGAACTAATGAGCTATATTCAGAAGCCGAGTTCGGAATACTTTATTAAATATAGCCGGTATAATGAGAGAGCACTGGGGGAGTTGGCAGAATTGGAACAACGTTAAACGATTAGACTTTGTGTGGAGTATACTATATTTGCTGATTGTTGTTGTTGAATTGAGATGAGCGCCGAGTGCGAGACATAGATGGAGGTGTTGGAAAAGATTAATCCACGAATTTTTCTATGAATGAACTATTTATACCCTTATTCAACTCCATTATTCACTATACAGGGCTACAGGTTGTCATTACAACAACAGGAGTTTATCACGATGCCTGGGTAGAAAGCGCCGGTAAAAAGCGCGGGTAGAAAGCGCGGGTAAAAATCACGATTGCAACTTTTACTCTTTCCAGACTTCTGACAGCGAGAAACTGAAAAAACTTTCATGAAAATCTTTTGGAAAACTGGCCAGTTCGTATCAAAAAACATCACGAACCTCCATTTACTGAATGCAGCGAGATCTACCATAATTGTCTACTATAAATGGGTTAACATGTTCAGTTTGAAGCCAACGATGCATAAAACTGCATAAACGAATAACTCCAATAGAACGAATTGTTCAGTACAGTTTAGAGGCCGACATGAAACGTCCTAATGATAAATTTGAATTGCATTATACCGAACATGTGAATAATGATCAGGTGTACCAGAAAATTCGGAATTATATTAGGCAAAACGTTGTTTTGGAGAGTGTACGCTGTGCATCGGATCGACAAGGAATTATTTATACTCTGCTGCAATGTCGGTATTATTCAATATTCAATCGAATGAAACATCCATCATTTTGTAGCATCTTTATTTGCTCGCTTGCCTTCATTTGCTGTTTATCCCAGATTAGTTTTATTTGTATAGTTGGAAATGATGTCAAATACTTCAATCTGGCTACCGGAGAATGAAAGTTCTGAGATCGATTTTTCACGATATTTCGTAGATTTTGTAACTGTGAAGCTTGTTCAACGTTCCGGAGATTGCATCTTCCCAGTGGCAAGCCCACCGCACACGAATTTATTTATCTAATCACGCTGAGTAACTAAAAAGCGAGCTTATCCTGCAGTCGTATCAGATAACGAGGAAATTACGGGAGTGTATAGTCTCTAAAGTCCATCGTACCGTGAACGTTTTGGAAACCCGCAAGTTGTTAATTCCGAGCTGATGTGCCCTCTCTGCGACAAAGTCCTGCGGGATCGGGATTCCGCAATTAGATTCGTTAGTTAATGATCTCTCGCTTTCTGACAGCTCTTCTGTTTGTTGATTTTTTTTTCAGGCGCCGCGTGAGGCGAAACCAATGAAAATTATGCGTATCTAACGAGATGCACACGGCGTTTCGCACAAAGTGTCCACTAGAAGTATGTAGGGAACCGAATAAGTTTTTTCATTCATTCATTACGACCCACATTTTCAGAAGAATATCTCATTCATTTCTCCAGATACTCATGGTGGAAACTTTGTGTGAAACGCTCTGTTTTTGAGATTAATTCAGCCTGGAGGATGAAACTCTAGAAGGGCATTACTAGAGCTACACAACCGTATCAATTTGGCATCAAGGGCATTCTGGAAGCTAAAGGACAGAATGTTTCAAAAAGCACGACCTCAATCTGAAGACCAAGATAGCTGTTTACAAAGCTTTGGTCCTCTCAAAGCTTCTTTACGGAAGCGAAAGCTGGACGCCCTACAGGCGACATATTAAACAGCTTGAACAAACGCAACAACGTCATCTAAGACAAATAATGCACATCAGATGGTTCCACAAAGTTTCAAATGCGGAAGTCTTGCAGCGCGCGAGTTGTATAACAATTGAGGCTCAAGTAACAAGGGCCAGACTGAGATGGAGAGGCCATATTCTGAGGATGAAAGACAGAAGACTCCCCAGAATAGCTCTGTATGGCGAATTTACAGAGGTAGCTCGTAAACCAGGAGGCCAGTATGAGCGGTTCAAGGATAAACTGCATCAATACCTAAAATCAGTTAATGCCAATCATAACTGGGAACAACTAGCGTTAGACAGATCACAGTGGAGGTCTTTGGTCCACAGTTATAATGGAGAAGAATACAGCGGAGGCCAGATTTGGTTGGTGACTGTCCATGCTGGGAGTGTGGAAGGATCTGTAGGTCACAGTTGGGTCTCTTCAGTCACAGGAGGGCACACAGTCGCAAGTAGCCCTGAGAAAGAGTCTTTTTGTAGATTTATCCTCGGTACCTAACGAGATTCAGCAATGAATGGAGGTCTGCAGAACACAGTGGAATTCAGTATTAAAAACAGGGAACAGATCATCTAGTCACCACGACCAACAGACTTGGAAGTCTGTGGCCAATAATGCAAGGGTTGCTTGGTGAACTGACGAAATTCAGGCCTGTTCACATCTTATGAATGACTTACTTTCTTCAAAACATCGATTAATGTGGAAGATCTTTATCAATACAGTCGTTGGAGATAACCAAACAACTCCCTCTCCAACTCCTATTTTTGAGACAGCTTCAAGAAAATAACGCATTCTCTCCTCCCCTAGGAATACTGACCATAAAGAGTATTCCTTCCTGAGTAAAATTAAATCGGTTCCCAAGTTATAAATTCATGCTGAAGATGGTTAAAAAGCGAAGTTCTGTAGTACTTTGTGGGAGGAAAGATCTTAACGATATTCCAGAGAAACTAGTATGAGAAGAGCAATAATGCATGCTCTGCTAAAGCGATGCTGAGCGAATCCCCGATTGATCCTGTTGTCGGCCTAGTTGACGCCATCCTAACGACCCATTTCCATTCACATCTCCCTCATATCTCGCAAAGACATTCAATACAACCCGGAGAATTCCCTAATTGCTCCATAACTCCGCGTCGCTGCGTCTCGACTGAAGAAGACCATCCGAAGCGTCAGCGTAAGAAAGCCCGATAGCTCCATTAAATGCCCGCCCCTTTGTCCGATAACACAATACGCAAAATTTTTTCGTCTTCCGATGACGCGCACATCCTTCACCCGGAACTCAATTAATATCATCGGGATGGGTTTTCCCGTGGCCGGGATATGATATCGGGACCGTCTTTGTTTGGAGGCCTAGGACTCTTTGTGATGTAAATGGTTTTTCGATGGAGATCGATGCTACGGACGTCTTTCTAGAGACGGCATGCGATATCAGCGATCGTGGGCGATGTCGTTTCGTAATTATTTCCGAGTGCTCTGTCGCGTGCAGCCCGAAGATTCGATCTGCATCCCGATCTGAGAGGGGATTGTGGTTGTTTTTCGTTGTCTGGGGGTTTTGGAGCGTTACGGATTCGCTGATGGAAGTTTCAAGGACGGCAGCCTTGAAGTAGTCAGACAAAGGCGACATGCCAGAATGAATGTGAAGAAAGGGTACACGGAGAAGCCGTAGATGAAAAGCCTAACAAGGCAAGGCGCTTGACCTCCTTCGAAAAGATAGTAACGCACTCCTATCTTCATAAGACAGTTGGAGTGCATTCTGGAAGCTAAAGGACAGACTGTTTGAAAATCACGACCTCAATCTGAAGACCAAGAGAGCTGTTTACAAAGCAGTGGTCCTCCGACCACCTCTTTACGGAAGCGAAAGCTGGAAGCCCTACAGGCGACACATTAAACAACTTGAACAAACGCAACAACGTCATCTAAGACAAATGATGCACATCAGATGGTTCCACAAAGTTTCAAATGCAGAAGTCTTGCAACGCAAGATAGAGATTCAAGCAACGAGGGCCCGACTCAGATGGAGCGGCCACATTCTGAGGATGCAAGACACAAGACTCCGAAAATAGCTCTGTTCGGCCAATTCACAGTGAGAGCTCGAGAACCAGGTGGCAAGTATAAGCGGTTTAAGGACATACTGCATAAATCCCTGAAATCAGTTAATGCCAATCATAACTGGGAACAACTAGCGTTAGACAGATCACTGTGGAGGTCTTTGGTCCACAGTTATAATGGAGACTCGAGAAGAATACAGCGGCGGCCAGATCTGGTTGGTGACTATCCATGCCCAGAGTGTGGAAGGATCTGTAGATCACGGTTGGGTCTATTCAGTAACAGGAGGACACACAGTAGCAAGTAGCCCTAAGAAACTATAAGTTTGATCGCACCAATAGATTTTTAAGTCTCTTTGTAAATTTATTCTCGGTAACGGAATACAGCAATGAATGAATGAATTATTGGAAACGAGGAACCCAATATATCACCTGGGAAAAAGGCCATACTTTTTACATCCTTACACTTTTTGAGGAAAAGGGAGGCACACCTAAAACTGATCAAGAAGCACTGTGTCGAAATCTGCCAGGTTTTGGCCACAGCAATCCACTAATGAGACGAGATTGAGCAATGCATATTTTGAGGTCAAAAGCATGATACATCTAAGTAACTTCAGCGTAATCTCCTAATGCCTCGCTGTTTAGGTCCAGTGTCAGGAAATCTCGGACCATGAGTTCGTAAGAGGTACAGGACTACAGTCCTTGGAGCCCTCTCAGTCGCAGAGGATCATCAGAACTCAAGGATATAAGGTGATTACGATATCAATCTCAAATATAGGATCCTCCGCTACAATTCCAAATCGAATACATCGCGAATTCCAACTCCATCCGCCAAGACGGCCCTAAATCACAAAAGAGCCCAGAAAACCTTTCTTCTTCGACACTTTTCCGAAACTTCCTTCCTCCGGTCACACCCGGGATTTATTCGGCCATTATCTCCACACGAGAGGTTCTCCCCGCAGTTAATTTCAATTCGGCCCGGGCCCCAGCACGCTCGCATACTTCCGAAATTGCTTCCGCGCCACTGACCCCCTTCCAGTGGATGAAACGTATTCACAAAATCGGCCGTAAGAAGAAGTATCCGGTACCACTTTTGTTGATAAACAGCGTATGTCGTCGGCGGATAAACGCCTCGTCGGCGGTCTCCTATAAATTTCGGTCTATATTCGGCCGTATCTGGGCTTTTGGTCCATTCGAGCGAGAGGATAGAGGTTTTGGCGGTAAAAATGGAATAATGGGGTGCACTGATATTAGGTAGACGTTAGGAAAGTAGTTTCTACCAAATACCGAGAATTGATTAAGAATAAGTATTCTCTGCAATTTGCCTATAAAAGCAGGCAACATGGGTGCGTTAGCCCTTGGGGTAGTGAGGAGAAAGTCCCGTCAACCCCAACATTGTTGAAATCGGAATCTCTTCTTTTCTATCAGTCATGGTGCGTAAGCCCTTGGGGTAGAAAATAAGAGATACCGCTCGTCGTCAGTGAAATCATGTACTTGCGCTCAAAACAGACCTTTTCTTCGCTATCAGTCATGGAGCGTTAGCCCTTGGGGTAGCGAATAAAAGTCTCGAGTAGATCTGCCCTGGTTGTGTTTCTTTCAGTTCTGGAGAAATACAATTAATTACATCCCGATACCGTTTAGCAAGTCCTTTCACTTCGCGAGGTCATCCATAGTATCCATTTCGTCAGTTCTGGTTGGCGCATTTTATTGAACAACCTGGTATAAACTTTATGAAGTGCTCGTGATCGGATAGAATTTCCCGAATGTATGTTTGCTGATCGATTCGCTCATATTTCATACCTACACATATTTCCGTTGTATATATAATCAGTTTCGGAAGGTGTGAATAAACTGGTACATAATTTGCTTTTGACTACTTCGTTATCGCTACCACCCTAGATAACAGCGAACTCTGTCTCCGACTAGCAGCTACTCTGGTAGGTTTGCTATTCTTTCTAGTGAAAAGAATAGCTGGCGCTCGAGATAAGTTTTCTCCGAGATAACTACGTTACAACTTCATTGATAGTTTATCCTTAGGTATATGTGAACCCATATTTTAATTGCACCTTCTTCATGAAAAGTGCTTCTGAAGGCTCCTAAAGACAGTGAGCAGTTCATGAATGCTCCGAATACTCAGCGTCAAATGGTATCGTGATCTTCCAACTATCTGTGTAAAATTCAATGGTATTTCTGGGAATTTGAGTGTGTTTTCGATGCTTGTATACCATTGCGATCCTCAGCCATCTGTCCACCCTTCACTCCATCGAATATGTGATATTCCATTGGCCTCACAACAGAGAGAATTCATACATAGTACTAAAACCCTCCCGTCCTGTGCAACCAACATAAATCTGACCTCCACATCATCCGGCCTCGTGGCCCGACGCGATACAAATATAATTTTGATAACCAGTCGTAAAGTTTGCGTTGACACGTCGCCCTAAATCCCCCCCAGTGGGGGTATCATCCTCCCGCATGTCTCGCATAACTCCATCCGGAGACCAACTTCGTTACACACATGGACGCATTCTTTCCCCTGCTAAGCGGAGATAAGAGACGCGTAAACGTGGCTTAACCGAAGGGTTTTTGCCCGCCCCCGGGCTTCCGGGCGGTTTCGCGCCCTTACGAGAACGCGAGAAAGTTCTGTTGGTGGCGGGTCGGGTCGGGGGGGAGCTCTCTCCCGGTATCCGAGAAAATTAGGGACGAAGTTGACAAATTGCGGCGCGTACGGGTTTTTCCGGCCGTTTTCCCGGTTAGAGATGGCACGAAAAAGTTCATTTTGCGGGGGATGGATTTGGGATGTCTTCATGAGGTTCTCTTACACGAAAGGAGGAAAAGGGGGAGGTGTAAAATCCATATTTTTCCAATTTTCCTTTGCAAGGTGAGTTAAGAGGGGACGATTTCTTCCTCTGGTAGTTTTATCAAAAAGGTTGAATGGTCAACATAATGAAAGTCGGCTCTGACTGTGAAAAAGAGTGGAAGGGGATGGTCAAACCATTTATACTTTGATAGCATCTCGTTGTTCTCTCGAGTTCTGCTTTGAAATCATTCTTACTATCATTTTGTGAACTCACTACGTAATTCGATTGAGGTCATTCAAAAGTGCTGTAGAAGGTAGATTGGATATTATCACAGACACTGCGTGACCATAAATCGCTTATAGGCAGAGCAAAAGCTTGGCCTGCCAAAGCAAGTAAGAACGAGAATTCGAGATTTTCAAAAAGGATTTTTCATTTTGATGTAGAAGCCTGAGCAATGCTGAATACAGAGCCTATATTTTCAATTGGATCCTGATTTTTACACGGAAGAGCAAATAGGTCACACCTCTTGCTTATTTTGACCAGAAAATTCAGAGGTTCTATTGTAAATTTCATTGAAATAATCAGTATTTCGGTTTTGGCTTCCTTGGATACAACTCCTTCGGGGATATATTGAAAAATTCTCAGCCTACTATACGACCAAACAAAATACCAATGTCAAAAATGTCATTACTCAACATATTCTCCTCTTAATTGGATACATTTAGTCGCATGGAGCCAAATCTGGTGAATAAGGGAAATACGAAGGACATTGACCACCAAGGATATCAAGCATATCTCCGTTAAACTGCTTACCTCTTAACCTTTTAGAATACAGGTACCTGATGAAGGCTCGATACTCCAATTTTTGATTTTTACAATTTCGGTGGACCTCTTCTTTCTTTCAATTTACTGCGTAACTCTGGTTTACTTTTTTGACCTCAAACTTCAAACTGACACTTCCAATGAGTTATTGTTCGTTGCTATGGTAACGCAATATATTTTTTTTAGGCATGGAACTAATCTAGGCGAACTAGACATCAATACATCCTTGTATCTGAATATCTAGAAAACTTCTTAGAGACCCAAAAAAGAGAGGGCGCTCAAAAATCGAAAGCATCGTTCCCCACGGCGTTTTAGAGGAAGAAAAGTCGAAAATATCATGGTCTGAAATGATTACAAAGTCACTGGAAGTGTAGACCGAAAGCACGAAACCAACCACTTACATTCCGGTGGACGAGAAAAGGATTCGCCTCTGGAAAAGGAAGCGTGGATATATTGGCTGACAAATTTGATATTGGCCCCTGGGGGCCTATATACGCTGCCGCTAATGAAAAGGGTTTCGCTGCGGAGCCGCTGGAATTTATGTCGTATGCGGAAAATCGATGCGACACATAGTTAGGTTTGGGGATTCCGTTGAAGCGAAAACCTCGTGAGACTGTCGGTCTAAAGAACAGAGTTCACGGGGAGTGAGTTCATTTTTTCCCCGATCTCGAATGAAGAAACGAGAATATGAATAATCCTAATATACAAGATCAGGATTAAATAAGGCAGGTGATAAGAGCACTGTAACCTCTCCTTCCTTATTCTGCCTAATCCATTTCTGAAGCTACTACAGGGAAAGGCAACCGTCCCACTCATCCTTAGAAGAACTACTATTAAATGGTATAGGGATGGTCCAAAAACTACGAAAGAGACAGACGTATGAGTATTAGAAGCCGGCTCCGAATCATCTGGTGACAAAATGTTTCGCCATTGCAAGCCGAGGCAGAAAATGCTTTGGACGAAATGCTGGAGTTCATCAGACATAGCGGCGGAAACATCTGCCTTCAAAATCTAGAATCTAGGGCAGCTTCCTGAACTTTACTAGTCAGTGTATAATTGGGAACACATATCAATGAATTGCCTGAGTTGTTGAGTCGCGGACATTGAAGCTCAGTGAATTGTCGACCAATTTCTCCAGATCCAATCTTCCCAAGATGAGGTAGATGAGCGCGCCATGTCCCATCTCCAATTTTTTCCACACACGTTGAACCGTTCACGGTCCAGGGCGTTCATCTTCTACCCACTCTGTCGGTTTCCTTGGTGCATCGTCTGTTCTGGCTGCTGTTTCCTATCGATAAGAAAGATTTATGTGCCTCTCTAGATGTGTTGTTGATCTATGGCTTATGAAATGCCGGGAAAAATGAGACTGGTCCAATTTATACCTTGGTCGTTCGCCTGAACGGACGGAAAATGTTAAAGGATCGTTTTTCGTGGACTGCCCGCTGGTTGGAAAATTGATTCGTTCGACGATTTATTATGGTTGCGTCAAAAAGGGAAAAGGAGGTCGTATATTCATCTATTCCTTTTCCTTCAAAGATCGTTGAATGGGGGGAAAGGCAGGGGGGGAATGAACCGAGGGAAATGAAGGCATGTATTTCCAGTTTGAATTTAACATGAGACGTTCAGCTTGAATATAATTAATCGATTGATCCTATTTTCATCAGTTCTTTACAGAGTGATCATACAATACGTAATTCTCAGAAGGAATTTCCCCATGTCCTTTTCTAATTTCCTTCTCAAGGGAGCTACATCGACTCTCATAATTTAATTTCCTAATTCTCCGAACCTTTGCCTTCGATATTCCATCAGGAATGTCTTCCGGATACCGAACAGAAAATCTCGAAGAATCCACCAATCCCCTTCCCTTTCCATATTATCCATACTTCTTTCCGACGTCGCCAAACAAAGACTGGAAGGATAGAAGTCCCTAACAACGTCAATTTTTCGCTTTCCCTTTTATTTTTTCGCCTTGCCGACCGACCCATATCCGATATCGTATACACAAACCGGGTTCTTTCATCTCGCATAAGCGAGAATTCGGCGGAGAAAAAGCCAACTTCGTATGAATATTTCCCCCAGGGGGTTATCGCGCCAGCGGGCCGCCCGTAAGCGAGATGCCACTTTTGCGACCGCGACGTGTGTTCCCCAGGTCGGAAAAGCCGACTTTGCCGAACTTCTGGACGTGTATCGATCGGATGTTACACGACAAATATGACGTTGTGATTGATGGATGCGAGCTGTTGGGAGTTTCGGTATTCGGTGATGCTAAGACGGTAAACAGCCGGGGGAAGCACCCTCTCGATCTTGAGTCGAAAAAATCCTCGCTCATTTTAATGTAGCTCATTACATTAAGAGAACAATAGATACTCCATTCACTTTCATGAAGGCACTAGGTTGGCCATGGAAGTCTGACACATCATGACGCTTGTCAAAACATTTTTGGGTTTTAAATCAGCGCTTTGTTGTCCGAACTACCTAAAAGTCTCAGTAATTACATATTTTATCACAAAGTCGAATTATGAAATCGAAAATATGTGAGAACATAATTGACGTATGAACACAGATGAGTTCGCTTTTTTCCAGTGGGAAATTTTAATTTGGACGAATTGATTCTCGAATCGAGTTATTACAGGTGATTTTTTAATAACCGATCATCCAGTCGTTTAAACGAAATACCTATTTCAGTACGTGCTATAATTTACGGCTTTCGAAACTGGGCCAATATGTTCATCCCCCGATAAAATTTTTCGTCATGCAAAAACCAACACGAGGGGAACGAAGTTATTTATTAACCATCGATCAATATGTTATGTGCCAACCCTTCAAATTCTACTACGTCCACGCATCGAAATAGCTGGTTTAGACGTGATTTATTATCGTTTTTTTTTCAATAAAAGCAAGCTTCCATGTCGCCCTTACGTGACTGGGTCCGGGTTGAACTCAGGCTGTTTCTGCAACCTTTCCTCGACAGAAGGAAACGATTCTTGGCCAATATACGCTTTGTTTTTATCCACTTCGAAGTTGAAATCGATATGTTGTGTTTGCGTGAACTTTCTTCAAATTATTGAGCGAAATATTATAGACAGTTTCAAGTTAGGCTCGTTTACGATCATTTTACAACCTCTGTCAAACTTTGGGATTATTTATATTCTCGTCACTGGGGATGGATCAGAAGATTAATCCTGTGAAGCTTCAGAAATGGATTAGGCAGAATAAGAAAGGACAGGTGCTCTTATCACCTGCCCTATTTAATCTTGATCTTGTATATTTTATGGAGTGTTGCACTACACTGCGACCTCAAGATCTATTGTGTCCCAATTAGAGCTGTAGCTACTCTCCACAGAGTCTTCTACAGCTCAGTTCCAGAGTTCTTATTCTGGAATGGCTTCAAAGAAGCTGCTCCTTAGCTTCTGAAAGTTTCTTGTTCCAACTATTATAGTTATCGCTACCAATAGTTCTTCATTGAACTTTCTTCGGCTTCTTATCACTTTGGAAGAAAGATATGAAAGCTCAGTGCCCCTCTAGAGGCTTGATTGTCAAAATGAACCGCTAAATCACATCTCTGATAGTTTAGCTTGCTGACAAAACGGTAAAAAAGACATTCGTGATGCCTTTGAAAGGATGGCATCTATATTTCCAGAGTTTCCAATAGGTCCCTGATCTCCCGCGAAAGTTTAGGCATTTCTAATCTTCGAGATCCTCCACAAAACTCGTCCCTATGATATTCGCCGGTCTTTGATAATCCCAGCATCAATTTGCACGTGTAAGAGACTGAAATTAACTTTCTTCCGAGATTCCTTTCATCGGGATTCCTCCCTAATTACATGACAGGCGAAGTTCCCGAGTCACCTGGCGTTGAAACCGAATCCTTTCAAACCCGGAGGATTCCTTATTCGCGACAAACGTCGAGAGTGGCGTGAGAGTGGGCCATCCTAATGGATATTACCCTTCTCCCCTTTTCTGCTGCTGCCGCCTTCAAAATCAATTTTGAATTACCCGGATTCGAATCCGGTAAATATTGACGGAGCGTAACAGCAAGTCGCTTAATAAAATAGAGCTAGAGACGTTGCTTATTCCGCTTTCTGCTACGTGGAAAGATAAACACGCCTCCGGTAGAATCAATCAAGTCGAATTGGTGTACTTGCCGAGGGGCGCCTCTGTTAAAATTCTATATGAAGCGCGATATGTTCGTCGAGTGGAAAAATGTTGACTCGGGGAAAAACACGTGTGTTTTGATTGAGTTTCCCTTCGTGAGAACACCGTGATGACGAGAACGTGGCGATTTTCTAGCGTCAAGAAGTTCGAAAATTGCCTTCAATAAAACCAAATGCTTAAGGCTTACATAATTCCTCAGTACCCCGCATAACTCAGAAATTTTTCTGTCCATTCTATCTTAGAAGAGTTGCTTTTTCAGAATATGTATCACGTTTAGATCTACGACAATTTTGCTGGAAGATTAATTTACTCGAAAGATGACCTTCGAAAATTTCCCAAAAAGTTGGGTTCAGTTAAAACCTCCTCAAGACCGAACGGTTGTGCCGAAATGGATGAAATTCTCAGATTTATCACTAGAAGTGTTGCTCTTTCAGAATATGTATCACGTTCAGATCTACGATAGATTTCCTGAAAGATTAATCTACTGGAAAGATGACCTTCGAAAATTTCCCAAAAAGTTGGGTTCAGTTAAAACTTCCTCAAGACTGAACGGTTGTGCCGAAATGAATGAAATTCTCAGATTTATCACTAGAAGAGTTGCTCTTTCAGAATATGTATCACGTTTAGATCTACGATAGATTTCCTGAAAGATTAATCTACTCGAAAGATGACCTTCCAAAATTTCCCAAAAAGTTTGGTTCAGTTAAAACTTCCTCAAGACTGAACGGTTGTGCCGAAATGAATGAAATTCTCAGATTTATTACTAGAAGAGTTGCTCTTTCAGAATATGTATAACGTTTAGATCTACGATAGTTTTACTGAAAGATTAATCTACTCGAAAATTTCCCAAAAAGTTGGGTTCAGTAAACTTCCTCAAGACTGAACGGTTGTGCCGAAATGAATGAAATTCTCAGATTTATTACTAGAAGAGTTGCTCTTTCAGAATATGTATAACGTTTAGATCTACGATAGTTTTCCTGAAAGAATAATCTACTCGAAAGATGACCTTCGAAAAATTCCCAAAAAGTTGGGTTCAGTTAAAACTTCCTCGAGACCGAATGGTTGTGCCGAGATGGATAAAATTCTCAGATTCATTACTAAAAGAGTTGCTCTTTCAGAATATGTATCACGTTTAGATCTACGATAATTTTTCTGGAAGATAATCGACTCGAAAGATGACATTTTGAATCACCATTACCAAGGATTCCACCCAGCACAAAAACCCGATTCCGAAAATCTCGATTTTTCGGGTCAAAAATGAGCAAGAAATCCTTGAAAGAAGTTACTAATGCGACCCTGTCATACCCTGAATTCCTTTGTTTTTGCGCTGGATCACGTCGGCCCTGAAAGGGAATACCTCAAGAGAGTGGTTTCCTTTGTGCCCCTCTATATTATGTCTCCTTGGCGATATTATATTACTGCAAGACTCGAAATCTCTGTTTTTGCGAAATATCCTTGTTCGTTGGATTTTTTCCGTGGAACATTAAAGCAGAGTGATGAAGAACAAAGGGTCAATATTGCACGAATCCGTGTCTGATTCGGGATTCGTTCCACATCGAATTCCGGCATAAATTGATAATGAAATATTGCTAATATGGCCCATGAAATTGATGGGTTTCATGGGATTGAGGGTCCCTTATAATCAAATACGATTGGAGTGGATAATGAAGTGAAGTTATTCAGAGAGATGTGATTTGATCCATTTCATTGTTGTATTTGATATTTAGATTAATTACAGAACGAATACACTGCTCAACAAGTTATCACGTACAAAGTTATTTATACTCCTGGTAAAATTTCACTGCAGAATCCTTGTATATCCGTTAATAATATTAGAGTAGATGAGAGAGCTAATGACGTGAATTCCACAGGAAAAGTTAAGAGAAGATGAGGCATCAAATACTCATTTAAAGAGCCATCATTACATCCACAGGATGTTCAGAAATTTAGAAGGAATTGTAACTTTCAGTTCTAACCTGTATCCATCAAATTCAATTGAAATTCTTGCAGACCCGATATTAGGTGATAAACTAGATGAGAAGGCTAAAAATGGACCACAAAATTATCAAAATCGATGAATACCTTAAAAAGTTATTTCAAAATGAATTCGGTCAAATTTTTTTTTTGTCCAGGAGTGTATTTTGGATAGTAGGTACAGTAGGCTTTTTTATATGTCTTCGAGACGAAAACGCTGGACCCGATCTGTCCGAAAGTCAAAAACGAAATTCATTAGAGGCCCCTCGGTCCGGAAAATTCCGCCATTACGGACACGTGGTATCGAACGTCGGGATTGCATGCAATAATCCAGAACGCGCCCAAGTATGCGGCCGTCAATAGGGAACATTCCTGGACGAGCGACCCCAGGAATTTCAGCTTCCGACTCTCGGCAACCCGCCGCCCTCTCTCTCTCTTTATCGCGGCGGAATTAACGACAAAAATGCGCTCAAGAATTCTCATCTTTTGACGTTTCATAACGTGCCGGGCGTCGAACACCGCTTTAATTTCGAATTTGGCGCATATCCACGGCGCCTACGGATTAAGGGATGCACCTGGAATGTCTGGGAGATGCTCGGGAATTTTAAACGTCGGTCGAAATTTTTTTTTTTCAAAATATTTTCCTTTTTAATTGTTCGAAATTTACCATCATTCTTCGATGGTCTGTTTCGTATTCTCGAAATTTGCCTACATATTCTAAGCTGCCAGCTTAAACGACTTGATTTTTCTCAGCATGATATAGGTCAAATTATGAAACTACCACAATTTCATAGTTTCGATAGTTTTCAAACACTTACCTCGACTAGTGTCGATATTATGATTCATGTAGAATTTCACATACCTGAAACAAGAATAAATGGAATGAGAAGATATTGGCTGCAGTATTTTTTATGCAAAATCGAAAAAGCGACCACCAAAGTAGCGTAGCACTGACCACTGACATGGCACACACATGACAAAGGCGATGCATGATTTTCAGATATGGCACATCTGAGTGACGTGTCAGTTGCGTGAAATATACTCCATTCTCATTTATTTTAGCAGTCGGTTGGCCATGAAATTATTTTCTCAAGTTTTTGTAACTAGAACGGAGTAAGGTTGGCACTCATAAAATGTCGTTAATGTCATAACGCCGTTGCCACAACTAATGTCAATTTTTATTACGAAAATGCCGAAAGTGATTGAAAAAAGAGACAGGGTTTCAGAAAGTGCTATTTAGAATTCAGGTCCGCTCATTCAAATAGTTATAGCCTGATATTCTAAAATCCACAATACGTCAGACGGTATCGAACATATTCAATGTAAGAGAATTTATATAATGTTCCATTTGAATCTGAACGACTTATATTTCAGCTGAGTATTTCCACAATCAGAAAGATTGTGAATGAAGAGGATGACAAAGAATTCTTCTATTGAGAGGCCCAAAAAAATAGTGGCATTCGAGAAGTTTATGTTTGGGCGAATTAATGCGAAAAGTTTACTACAGGATTTAGGATGAATGTCATCGTAGAATAAGGTCCCAAAAATTTATTTTACTATTTTTCATTTGACCTGTCCTATACATTGTAAGTGTCTTAAAGTACCAATAGATACCTAATTATTATTATTATATCAATGTATTAAGATGAACAGCCACAAATGCGCGCCAGTTGTCCTGTTACTTGTTTATTCATGTGAAATTTCTGTTCAAAGGTGAAGTTCATCTTGACTTGGAACTTCCTTTAATTCCTTTTACTTATATTGATGCAAGATGATTTTTGTTGAAGAATTTAACATTCTTGTAATTATCTGTTAATTCCTTCGGGAGATATCCATTCCTAACCGCTGCATCATATGCATTTCATCTTCGGGTTAATATTTTTGAAATCTACAACTGATGTAATGTATTCAAACTTTAGCCAAAGAAGATAACGAACATTAACTCTCCTCATGCTAGTGCATATTATGATATTTTACTGATCTATTGTATTTTCCATGCAAATAACTGGATTTGGTATAACTTCAATCAGTTTGTATAAACTTCACTTATGTTCGTCACAATATTTTCCGAAGAGATTCGAAATTGTGATAAAGTACGTAATAAAAGAAACTTTTACGTAGAACGGACAAGATAGCGTTGATTTAAAACCCAAAAATGTTTTGACAAGCGACATAACCCCTCAATTTCGTACTATACAGAGTGAAATGTGTCAAATTTCCATGGCCAACCGAGTGAATGGAGTATATGTTGTTCTCAGTTCAAATCTGAAAATAATGCATCGCCTCTGTCATGTGTGTGCCGTGTCAGTGGTCAGTGCTACGCTACTTTGGTGGGCGCTCCCCCTAAGGAACTTTCATTGCATTCGGTCAAAATAAACGAATTACAATTCACAAAATTAACTAGGTCATGAGTTCTTAGATCTTGAATTCTCTCATACAATCTCAAAAGTGTTTTTCCATAGGCTAATCTTGTCCTAAATAGCCCACAAATCTGATTGGGTTGTTTCATCCCTGATCGACGGTGATTCGAGACAGTTCGATCGTATGCAAGGGGTAGAACACAGTGTTCTAATTGCGTATCTGTCGGTAGACAGTTAATTGTCTATATCATCATATCAATTGAACGCTCTGACGTGTACTCCTACAGTGTGGCCTAATTGAGCGTGGTCGAACTGAACAAACTGAATTAGGGATGATAACGGTGCATATAAACTGGGTTCAGTCCATGACAAAAGGGCCAAATTGGTGTGGGTGTTTGGTTATTATAACAATCGTTTTATGCGGACGATTGAAAGATAAAAAATGTCGCAAAAGTTCTACTAATATGTCAACAGCATCCCGAAGTTATCGGCAGTGTACAAATTATACAAAATCGACCCCAGACCATTCAATCGAAACGGCCTCGCAAAAACCCCCAATATTCCGGCTGTAACCATTCGAATACACCTCATTCAAACTCCATCAGACCGATTATCCTACTAGTCCTTCGTACAAACGGCGCGTTTAAAATATACTCGAACGGCTGAACGAGGGGACCTTATTGTAGGAATTAATTAAATCTTGGCTTTGCCTCCGAGTCGCAGTCGAAAGGATTGGAGAGTGGACTTGATTGTTCTAGTATCTACTAATTAAATACGCATGTGCTATCCCATTCTACTGGTTCGACAATCTGGGAATAACAGTTTCCTGTACTGCGTCTGCCGTTGGGGGAAGGAAGGGGTTTAATATAATTGTTGGATTGTTATGGAGAACATCAATCTGAAACTTTGAACGAGGGTTACTCTGTTTTGTCGTTTGCCATAATAACAGTTTGCTCTTCTGATAGATGCAGATGCAAATCGGATATTGCTATAAGAAATTCAAAAATAAGGATCTTTTCGATAAAATACAAACCCTATGATAGAAGGAAGCTAAAAAAATTTCATAAACAATCATAGTCCTTTGACTAGGTTTAAGCTTCTGGACCAGTGGGTTGATATTCCTCCCCATCATTCTTCTCGTAGAACTCTAATGATCTGTATATACTTTCTAAATTCTACGATTACATATCTGATCTCTTATCTTTGCAGTCTAAGTGAATTTCTGATGAATATTACCTCGTGAAACAGAGCTCGAGTATTACAGAACGAAATTTCAATGGGGCTTGACAATCTCTAACTACGGAATGATATATTTGGAGGAGTACGTGTGTGAGTTCATCTCTCCCGTCTCACTTCCTTGAAATTCGAGGAACACTCCGGCATTGTCATTCTCAATTTATGATTTACCCTATTTGAGAAGTGCTTTTGCATTAGGCGTCAGATGCTACGTAAAAGGAATCAGGCTCCGTTGTGCATACACGTAACATGGAAAAACTCTCGTAACTTGAAAATCCTTTTATGAATTGTTAATTCGAAGCTGATTTGAATCCTTCAGATTTACGACTAATCGAAAATGCCTCACAAAAACTCTGAGTACAATAGTGATTTATATATAGGTTCTTTGTTTGCATAAAAAGTGTAGCACTTTTCTACTCTCGATTTGGTTTACACCAGCGAGAGGAAGTGTAGTTTATCTACACTTAGTGTAGATAAACTACATCTCCTCTGCACTGGTGTAAATTCAATCAGCAAACGAATACTAGGATCAAATGTAAAAGAGTGCTACACTTTTTATGCAAACGGAAGGACCTTATGAGATGAAATACTTTGATGAAATTCTCAAATGGATTTTTCCATATATCTGTTGGAATCAATAACTCATAAACCAGATCGTCCTCATCCTCCACAAGGGAGAAAATTATCTTTCAATTATAACTTGACCAATTTCCCCTCCTAACCTACTTTCAGGACCGTAAACAGTCGGAAAAAATCCTCTACGACCCCGCACAAGAGACCCCTCATCCGCGGCGTTTTTGACCCAGAAAGTTGAAGGAACTGAGAACTTCCCACTTTAAAATTCCGCTGCTCAAAGCGGCCAATTACGCTACGTTGGTACTTCCGGCATAAGAAGAGGGAAATTTCAATTTTAATCAGGACCTCACGTGTCCTCGACGACGGGTCGCATACGTTGCGGTTCTCCAAAACTGTTTGTTCTTGCCCCATTCCGGTGATTCGAGCACATGTGTGGAGTTTCAATATTTTATGCGTTCGCTGAGCGACGCCATAATGGGCAGGTTAATCAGGGTTCGTTTAGGAGAAGAAGGTTTTGCTACGCCTGCTTTAAGGCTTAGTTTATCGTGAGTGCACTTTGAGCGTTCCGATTATTTCTGAAGTTCCGTAGGCGCAGCCGTCTCTGATTGAAACTTTACATTCACATTTATTTAAGCAGTCGGTTGGCCATGAAATAATTTTCTCAAGTTTTTGTAACTAGAACGGAGCAAGGTTGGCACTCATGAAATGTCGTTAATGTCATAACGCCGTTGCCACAACTAATATCAATTTTTATTACGAAAATGCCGAAAGTGATTGGAAAAAGAGACATCAGGGTTTCAGGAAGTGCTATTTAGAATTCAGGTCCGCTCATTCAAATAGCAGGCAACCCTGATATTTTAATATCTACAATATATCAGACGGTAGCGAACATATTCAATTTAAGAGAATTTATATAATGTTTCATCTGAATCTTATATTTCAGCTGAATATTTCCACAAACAGAAAGATTGTGAATGAAGAGGATGACAAAGAATTTCCTCCTATTGGGAGACCCAAAAAAGTGGTGGCATTTGAGAATTTTATGTTTGAGTGAATAAATGGGAAAAGTTTACTACAGGATTTTCGTTGAGTGTCATCGTAGAATAAGTTCCCGAAAATTCATTTTTCCAATTTTGATTTGACTTTTCCTATACATTGTAAATGTCTTAAGGTACCAATAAATACCTAATTATTGTTATTATATCAATGTATTAAGATGAACAGCCACAAATCTGCGCCAGTTGTCCTGTTAATTGTTTATTCATGTGAAATTTTTGTCCAAAGGTGAAGTTCATCTTGATTTGAAACTTCCTTTGATTCCTTTTACTTACATTGATGCTAGAAGATTTTTATTGAAGAATGTAACATTCTTGTGATTATCTGTTAATTCCTTCGGGAGATACCCATTCCCAACCACTGAATCATATGCATTTCATCTTCGGGTTAATATTTTTGAAATCTACAACTGATGTAACATATTCAAACTGTAGCCAAAGAAGATAACGAACATTAACTCTCCTCAAGCTAGTGCAAATTATGATGTTATACTGATCTCTTGTATTTTACATGCAAATAACTGGATTTGGTATGCCTTCAATCAGTTTGTATAAACTTCAATTATGTTCTTCACATATTTTCCGAAGAGATTCGACATTGTGATAAAATAAATAACAACAGAAACTTTCACATAGAACGGGTAACATAGCGTTGATTTAAAACCCAAAAATGTTTTGAAAAGCGTCATAACCCCACATTTTCGTACTATACAGAGTGAAATGTGTCGAATTTCCATGGCCAACCGAGTGCTAAAATGAAAGTGAATGGAGTATGCGTACTCAGAAATTCCTCACGAAGTTTATTCAAATTTTCTATGGAGTTTCGAGATTTCCCAAATTCCGCCAATAAAAACTCCCTGCCCCAAGCCCGTCGTCCTCAATAAAATCCCGCCGATTTCGTTAAAGATCCTCCGTTTCATATCGGAAATTTGACCAATAATCCAGCCATCTCGTTGGGGAGCCTCCAGGAGAGGAAACTTTCCGAAAGCGATTTGCTACCGGTAATTTCGCAGAGATCGGGGTTGTCTCCGGCGAAATATACAAATCGCTATCTACGGCAAAAGTCATCCGATATTTTTCCCGAACGTGATTCTTCCGCATTAAGCCATTATTGCTATGCAAACCCGGGGCGGGATCCGGTTGAGGTGAGATGAAGTTTCTTGGACGTACGTGACTTCCTGGAAATCGCCAAAATGAGGAATCTTCCTTATTCTGTACAGTCATCGATTCGGGATTTGGTTTCGTTCGGCGCTGAATGCATAGAAAATGAGATTTGTCGTCGGTTTTGAGGCCTTTCTGTGGAGAATCTACAAGACAGACAGAGTTACATCTGCTACGTAAGTAGACTACGAAGAACGGGCTCATAGTAACAAGAAGTTAGGTCTCTTCAACTAGTGAGAGCCCAAACTGTTACGAAATCATTCTCACCATCAGGTGATTAGGAAATCAAAAATCGGATGTCATTTTTCGACTAATTCGAGGTCGTAGATTACGAATATACAATTAGATTTTTCCTAGGATCAGTACTTTGGGAAAAAAATAACTTTTAATGGAAAATTTGGGAAAAAATTGGCCAACTTTAGAGAGCTGTATCAGCCAGAAAAGGAGTACTGGACATAAGCTGATTTTTTTGGTGATAGATCTGTTCTTCGCAAATGAAAAAAACCAATTTTCATCCATCTTACCGCGAAAAATTTAGATTTTATGATTTTTTCCGCGAAGGTCCAAAATTTTCGATTTTCCATCGAACATAACTTGAAAACTAATCCTTTCAGCAAAATTCTGTTTGCATATTCGTAATCTACGCCCTCGACTTAGTGAATAGTTCAATTTTGGTGGAAATCGGGGAGATCGAAAATTTCTCCAATTTTTCCATACATATGTATGGAAAAATTGCGATTTTTTGAAAAAAATTTTTGGTCTCCGATCGAGACCAAATTTATACTGTACACTAATTCGAGGGTGTAGAACACGAATATACAAACAGATATTTTTTTAAAAATTTATTTTTCATGTTAGGTTCGATGAAAAATTCGAAATTTTGGACCTTCGCGGAAAAAATCATAAAATCTAAACTGTTCGGGCTAGATGGATGAAATTGGGTATTTTCCATTCGCAAAGAACCAATTCATCACCAAAAAAATCAGCCTATATTCAGTGTCTTTTTTCTGGCTGCTACAGCCCCTCAAAGTTGACAAATTTTTTCGAAATTTCGCACTTAAAGTGATTTATTCTCCACAATACTGATCCTACAAAAAATCCAATTGCCTATTCGTGATCTTTAACCTCGAATTAGTAAGTAAAATGACCCGGGTCGATATAGCTAAATGAATAATTTTTTTTCATTGGTGGAGCGCTAAGCGAGCGCAGGTAGCAAACGAAATTTTTGTAAATAATTTTTTTTTTAATTTTTAAACGATATCAACCCGGGTCATTGTTTCGACTAATTCAAGGTCGTAGATTATGAATATAAAATTTGATTTGCCCTAGGAAAAATCACTTTCAGTGGAAAATTTGGGGAAAAAATTGCTAACTTTGAGGAGCTGCAGCAGCCAGAAAAAAGGTACTGGACATGAGCTAATTTTTTTGGTGATGTATCAGTTCTTTGCAAATAGAAAAAACTAACTATCATCTATCTACCTCGAACAGTTTAAATTTTATGATTTTTTCCGGGTAGCTCCAAAATGTCCGATACTCCATCAAGTCTCCAGGGCATAATTTCTTGCGAATTACGAAAAACTAAATTCAAACTGAAATAAATTGTTTTAGTGTAAACTTAACGTAATAACCAAACCCGAAGAGATAAGTATAATGCGAAAAACAGTTAAAACCGGAGAATAATCGCTTGATAACCCCTACATTTTACGCTTATTGCTAATAAAACGAAAAAAAAACAAACTTGGGAACTCGAACTCTAAAATATACATCAAAATTCCCTGGGTGAAATTCTAGATCGAATCACCTCATCCGCATTACCGTAAAACGTTGAATAAAATGTCTTCCCCATTATGACCGCAATAAGATTTGACTGTAGCTGCAGACATTCCTTTTTATGATCTTCATCTCCTATCTCCTGTGGCCTGTATTGGTCGAAAAGTCCTTCACGGACATTTTCGAGCTTCGTCAGCTCCGAGAAATATAAAATCAGATCGAACATCAATGTCGCCACAATGAAGAGTCAAACAAATGGTACGGAAAGAATTGAGAATATTGGCTGCACGAGAAAATACATCTTGTAGACTCTCGTGGGTAACTGGAGCCAGTATAGGAACCTATCAAAAAACTGCTTTGGTTCAGTCTGACGTTGATAGATGGAAGTATACTAAGATATTACTCAAGTCTGCGCCACTGTTCGCTCTAATAGCACCCATTCATTCATAATAGACATTGTAACGTTGCTCCTCTCAATGACATTCTTCCATGTAAATTCTCCTGGGTATCCCAAAACTAAGTTTCGACCGCAGATCGATACGCCCAACGTCGTCAAACCAAACTTCTGAGCCAATTCCACGACCGGCTACGATATCGGACATCTCGACCGCCGCAAAGACCACCTGACCGCCGTCGTAAGGACCGTATATATTCCGGAAACTCATCCGGTCCGGTAATTCGATGAAATCCAGTAGGGTTATTCGACAGGGCGCCCCTGGCGGCAGCTTCGCCCTCCCCGCCAAATTGCATCAGCGGGACGGAGGAGACGGAGTGCATCGCTAATTCCGTTAAAACTCAGATTACTAGTCAGATGAACTGATGATTGGGTCCTTTGATTATCGCCTACGGCGAGTGTGTCTTTCACTCGCTTTTAATCATCGTCTTTCGACGGGCGTAATTCCGAAGGCGCCCGGGCGGAGAGAAGGGGCTTAAGGGTGGTTTGAAGGCCTCGGAACCATTAGCCAGTGGGTACCAAAGACACATTATTTCTTCAAAATAATATTTTATAACTTGGAAAGTCCACATATACATATTTGAGGAAGAAATTCAGTTTGGCTGGAGAGTAAACACTAATAACTTCCATTTTCCCACCTTTTGACGAGCAGTTTATATCAAATTCCGGTTTTATGTTTATACCAGCAATAATACAGACAAAAATGATTCTTCTTTCGCCATCAGCAACTGAAGAACTTCCAGAAATTCAAACGTTCAAATCACTTTTAGTGGAAAAATTCGAAAAAATTGGTCAACTTTGAGGAGCTGTAGCAGACAGGAAAGAGGCACTGGACATAAGCTGATTTTTTTGGTGATATATTGGTTCTTTGCGAATAGAAAAAGCCTAATCCTATTCATCTACCACGAACAGTTTAGATTTTATGATTTTTTTCCAAGTAGGTCCAAAATTTTCGAATTTCCATCAACCATAACTCGAAAACTAATCCTTTCAGCAAAATTCTGTTTGCATATTCGTAATCTACGCCCTCGTTCCAGTGAATACTCAAATTTTGGTGGAAATCGGAGAGATCAAAAATTTTACAAATTTTCCATACATATGTATGGAAAAATTGCGATTTTTCGAAAAATATTTTTGATCTCCGATCAAAACCAAATTTATACTGTACACTAATTTGAGGGCGTAGAACACGAATATGCAGACAGATATTTTTCTTTAAATTTATTTTCTATGTTATGTTCGATGGAAAATTCGAAGTTTTGGACATTCGCGGAAAAATTCATAAAATCTAAACTGTTCGCGGTAGATGGATGAAATTAGATGTTTTCTATTTGCAAAGAACCAATATATGATCGAAAAAATCTGCTCATATCCAGTGTCTTCTTTCTTGCTGCTACAGCCCCTCAAAATTGAGCAATTTTTCCGAAGTTTTGTCAATTTGGTCTCTAATCAAACCCAAAAATATTTTTCAAGTTATGATCCACTGAAAGTCGGAAATTTGTTTTTCAACATGAAAAGTACATATTTGAGAAAGAAATTAGGTTTGGCTGAAGAGTTAACACTAATAACTTCCATTTCCCCACCTTTTGACGGGCAGTTCATCTCAAATTCCGGTTTTATGTTCGTACGAGCCATCGTACCACCAAAATTGCTTTTTCCTTTGCCATTAGCAACTGAAAAACGTCCCCAAATTCAAACATCCAAAGTTTAAAGTGTCGACCATTCCGGCAAAGGTGGAGCATCAGTAATTACTCCACAAAGACCTCTCGGGAATTTTTGCCATGTCCTTATATATACAATTTAATAAAAGGAACGAGATAATGAAGATGACAAAAGGACTGCCACAACAATAGCCTCCCTCGCAAGAATTTCGAATATATATCCCGTTATGCCGTCTCTCTCCGTCCCTCTCGCGTAGATCTGTATCGCACAGCTTTGTCCCAGCCAAGCGGGTTCATTAATATCAGACGAAACGTTGGTCGTAATTCAGCTGAAAAGGAAACCCTTTCAGGGGCAGACGCAACTTGAAGGATTGTCCTGTGTAAGATGGAGAGAACGGAGAGGCGCTCTGCGGGGAAATTGAAAATATATCGAATCTCTGGGCTCGAAATCAGGAATAAACGCCGGACGAAAAAAATAAGCTGGATTGTGAAAAATTACCAAGTACCAGCCAACGTATTAGGGTAGATTTGGTGGATACAATTTGGCGAATGCGCCGGGTTAATTACAGACGCTGGTTTGCTACCAGGAAACGGGAAACTTTCCGAGTGAATCATGCAGATAAAATCGGGAGACATGAAATAATACACTTAATGAGGGGTTTCAAGTTTTCGGGGATATTGCGTGCTTCCAACGTCGATTTAAAGTTAATTTCTTAGAGTCATGAAAAATCCCCTGGATGATGTACAACCAAAAGTTAAAATATCACCTTTTGTCATGGAATCCGAATATCAACCAGTTTACATCATTGAACCTCTTGACAACTTCCGGTAACTCACGTTATTTTTAACAAAACTACCTAAATAAAATGTTATTATTCGTTGATCATCATATTCTCGAGCTTGACGTTTTCCGTCTGACACTAATCGGATAAAGTCGACCGATAATTGAAACCCTAAGACCCCCATTAATTACAGGTAGAATCATGAAGAAACGAGAGAATCGTCGGAGAACCAGGAGTGTGCTCCTACCATTACTCACTCATTTACCTTGGCCCTAATCCGTGCATTATTAACCGTTCCCGGGAACAATCTGACATACGTACCTGCGAGTTCAAAGCCGAACTTTGCAAGCGAGTCCTTAATTTAATTAGTTTTTAGATGAATTATTCATTCACAAAGTTCGGGACGGAGTTAGTGTGGAGAATATGTTGCCATAGACAGTTTATTCGATTATGTCTTTCTATGGTTTCGGGCCGCCATCGTATTATTGATTGGCTTGATGAAACTTTGGGGGTTTTATAGATTCGACTTATCTCTTCATTAGGTACATTTACATCGACCATTTTCTAACCAACTCTGGAATAAAACAAGGCTGCGTGTTAGCGCCTTTACTGTTCAATATTTTTGCCATAGCTGCCTCGATGATCGCTGACATGAGTATGCCAGTAAGAGGTTTTGGAATAAGATTCAGATTAGATGAAGACCTATTTAACCTGAAGCGACTCGGAGCAAAAACCAGTACAAAGTTTATCACGGAACTTCAATATGCAGACGGCAGCTCACATATCGCTTGCATCTCAGAGGATCCACAGATAATGTTGGACGCCTATAAACATATATACGAAGCTTTATGCCTAAGACTCAATATCGACAAAACCAAAGTCCTGCTAAGTCCGCCAGGAAGCCTTCAAACAGATATCCGCCTGATTCAGCTTCACGGGAATTCTGGAAGCTAAAGGTCAGAATGTTTCAAAATCACGACCTCAATCTGAAGACCACGACGACTGCTGTTCACAAAGCAGTGGTCCTCCCAACGCTTCTTTACGGAAGCGAAAGCTGGACGCCCTACAGGCGACATATTAAACAGCTTGTACAAACGCAACAACGTCATCTAAGACAGATAATGACAGATAATGCACATCAGATGGTTCCAAAAAGTTTCGAATGCAGAAGTCGCGAGTTGTACCACAATTGAGACTCAAGTAACGAGGGCCCGACTCAGATGGAGTGGCTACATTCTGAGGATGCAAGACACAATACTCCTCGAAATAGCTCTGTATGGCGAATTGACAGAGGGAGCCCGGAAACCAGGAGGCCAGTATAAGCGGTTTAAGGATACACTACATCAATCCCTAAAATCAGTTAATGCCAATCATAACTGGGAACAACTAGCGTTAGACAGGTCACAGTTGAGGTCTATGGTGCACAGTTATAATGGAGACTCGAGAAGAATACAGCAGTGGCCAGATCTGGTTGGTGACTATCCTTGCCCAGAGTGTGGAAGGAGCTGTAGGTCACGGTTAGGTCTCTTCAGTCACAGGAGGGCACACAGTCACAATGAGCCAGCGATATTGAGTAATAGCAAAACTAGTATCCAACAAAAGCGACGCTGAATACAATACAAATTGAAAACATTCCTAAAAGTTCCACATAAAGCCGCCCATAATTCCTGATATTCACCTAGCCGATCAAAATTTCAACTAGATCCTCAATAAACGCCCCTACCGAACGATCTTTCTCCAATTTCACCCTTCGATGCGTCCCGATCATTACCAGCCGTTGTTTTATTGACTGTAAAACAAGAAGACGCTCATCCCCGGCCCCATACCCAGGATCGCTTCCGGAAAAATAATCAAATACGTCCCGGAGCGTATCCTACGTTGATGTTGACAAAATGCCCGGCGAAATGAATGAAAACAAATAGCCGCATCGGTTCCGGCCGATCCTCGACAGCCACCCAGGATCCGTTTCTACGATTCCACCGAATAAGAAAGGCAAATACAATTTGGGGGAGTGTATACGGAACGACCGTAAAAGAGATACATTGATTCGGTAATTCGAGACGATACGAGAAACGTGTCGCGTAACTACCATCCGATTTGAAATTGAAAAATTTCTCGCGCTCGTAAACGGCAGGGATGTGTCGCTACGGTCGTTTCGATAATTTAGTAGAGTGCCTTTTATTCCTCCCCGCGCTGGCGACGCCACGTTTGCCGACAGAAATCACTTTTCATTCGGTGCGGGGATGGAAAGAGTTGATTAGTTAGTCGACGGGAATACGTCTTTAAATTTGCCGAAATAATAGTTGTTAATATGTATGAACTGCGGTAATGACGTTCAAATATATTTGACAGGGATCTACAAACGTCACTCCGCCTACCCGACGATAGGTGGAGCAACCGTCTGTGTGTCTTTCAAACGTGATACTTCTGGATCTTCTGGACCGAGTCAAGCAGTGCGAGTGGAGTTGGTGCTGCAGCACCCCAAACATGGGAGCATTATTCCAGTCCATGTTGTATTTGGGCCTTTGCAGTATTCCCAAGTTGAAGAGTGAAAAATTCTAGTTTCTTTCCAGCAGCAGTGGCTTTCCACCATGTGGTTGCGCCAGAGATGGCTCCGAAAAATACTGAATTTTTTCAGCCAGTTCAGCGATGAACCACATGTCTATAGACGGCTGTGACCACAACTGCCCTTCAAGTTATCAAGCGTCAAAAAAATATTAAACAGAAAGTGCATAACGAATTGTGGAGCTTCAACACATACTTGAGTTTTCAGATTCGACAACTTGGTTCTTAAGATGACCTCGTTTTTAGAATACCATCAAATGGAAGGTCTAGAACCAATGCGATTAGAGCACTGAGTTCCCACAACTCCTTCCATTAGTGCAGAACCATTTTCTGATATAGAGAAATGTATCAACAGAAAACGATAAGTGCAGATTATATAAGGAGAATGAGGAAACCCTGGATCACTCTAACCTAACCTGGAAACGGAAATACACAACCGTATCAATTCGGCATCACTGACATTCTGGAAGCTGAAGGATGGAGTGTTTCAAAATCACGACCTCAATCTGAAGACTAAGACAGCTGTTCACAATGCAGTGGTCCTCCCAACGCTTCTTTACGGAAGCGAAAGCTGGATGCCCTACAGGCAACATATTGCATAGCTTGAACAAACGCAACAACGTCATCTAATACAAAAAATGCACATCAGATGGTGCCACAAAGTTTCAAATGCAGAAGTCTTGCAACGCGCGAGTTGTACAACAATTGAGACCCAAGTAACGAGGGCCCGACTCAGATGGAGCTGCCACATTCTGAGGATGCAAGACACAAGACTCCCCAAAATAGCTCTGTATGGCGAATTGGCAGAGGGAGCCCGGAAACCAGGAGGCCAGTATAAGCGGTTTAAGGATACACTCATCAATCTCTAAAATCAGTTAATGCGAATAAGAACTGGGAACAACTAGCGCTAGACAGATCACAATGGAGGTCTTTGGTTTGCAGTTATAATGGAGACTCGAGAAGAATACAGCGGGGGCCAGATCTGGTTGGTGACTACTCATGCCGGAGTGTGGAAGGATCTGTAGGTCACGGTTGGGTCTCTCCAGTCACAGGAGGGCACACAGTCGCAAGTAGCCCTAAGAAATAATAAGTTTGATCGCACCTTTAGTTTTGTTTTTGAGTCTTTTTGTAGATTTTTTCTCGCTCGGTAACGGGGTACAACAATGAATTAATGAACGTTATGTCTCTGATGGTTTCCCAATAGACCTTGAGGTTGCAGTGCAATGAAACCCTTCTTAATCTACAATCTATCACCTATTTTGCCCGTCCATGAAACATGTAGTTGTAGCAAAGTTTGCAGAAATGTCCGAATAATACCGAAGCACCTCAAATCAACATCTCTGAGAATTTAACTAAGTGACAACTGAAAATAGAAAGCATACCTACTCCTGAGATGATTTTCCTGGTCTGGTCTTGGACCGTTCCTCATCTCACCATCAGCGTACATTTCCCGGGCCGCCAGATTGATGATAGTCCGAATTCCAACCAATTCCCGATATTGCATCGGGCTTATAACTCCGCATGCCATAAATCCGTAGTCACCAATCAACAGAAATTGCATCGTTCTCAGCAACGTTCCGCATATAGGTGCCATATGGGATTTATTTGCCGCGATACTGTATCGCGCGATAATTTATCGCTTATCGTTCTCGCTCTAATGGACGTGCGTTCACCCCTTTTTATTGCATCGACCGGACTGTGTAGGTTTTTATGCGCACTTTAACGACGATTGCCGCTCAGTATTTTAATCGAATTTGAACGACGCGATCATCATCAACCCCTTACAGGAAAAAATCTTCGGTGAATCTTAGAACCATTCGGCAAATTAGTCGTTTTGGTGCTTTTGGTAGATGCCGACCATGGCTTCGGTCTTATTCGATGTCAGTGATGTCAGTGGCCGGTAAAGTGAAGGAATAGACCATAGCGACATCTGACAGGAAACCTGAACCAACTCAGTTCACTTTCTTCTCAGAATGTAGATAGCGGCATGTATCCATTTGCCCTACAGTTACTCTAACGAGACAGTGGCGACAATTGTGGTCTCGATTTTCATCGTGTTAGCAAGAATATGGCGGATTTGGTAAGTGACGTGACGTGAGACGATCCGCATTACGAATTAGAGATCATAGCATTGAAATCTGTGCTTCTAAGCCGCCATATTCTTGCTAAATTTCCAATTGTCGCCACTGTGTTTCATAAAGTCACTGCAATTTGCCCATGGTTGGCTGAATTGACTTCGTATATTATTCAAGCTAAGCTTCGTGCGTTAAAGTCACGCTTTAATACATTCCCACCATAATATACTATAGATAATACTCAACACATCCTTTCAATAATTCATATGGTGGCTTCTTTCTTCCGAATCGTTCCAGATTCCACAAGGAATCAAATGTAAAAATTTTCATATGGCGCTCGAGTGGTTATATGATCCGAATACAAACTTCCCCTATATTGGGACTTCTTCAATATACCGCTTTAATAATGCACCCCATATAACGACGCATCTGCGCAACGTCCCGACGTCGGCGTACGTCTATAAAAAGAGGGATCGTTGAACGGCGCGGCATTCGACGCTCGGCGTCCAAAACGCGCGGGTGGTGATTTTTGTGTAGGGTCTTCGTAGACTTAGAAATTGCGAAAAAAATTGATGAATTCGTCATGATTTTTCGCTAGTGCTAGTATCAGGCGGTCATCAGGAGGTAGTAGAGACATTTTCCAAATTCTTTGTGTACTGAGAGAATCATTATCAATAAATTTTCCTCAAAAAAGTGTAGTAGGTATTGATTTTTTGATCGAGTCCAGAATCTGAAGGAAAGACGCTGATGAGAATGGACATTTTTTTCTATTTCAGTAGATTTCATTTCCAATTAACTATTCGTTGAATTAAAATGTACATGCAGATTTGATGGAACTGAGAGATTGCCAGATTAGCCAACAGAAACAGAAAAAATATATTATTAGATTATTTCATCATGACTTCACATGAATTCATAATAGATATTGGAGTCTTCCGCTGTTTGAATACTCTGTTCTGAATTTATGTTCCCTCTATGAAAATATCTTGAAACTTTTTGCCAATTTCGTCTCTCGGTAGAAGACTTTTTTTCTCTTCGCGCAAGTTTTAAAAATAGATGAAACTCAAGGGAAAACACTTCATTTAAAACGAACAAATTTTCCACTCAGATCCTGCCTATTCTTAATATTGAAAACAACCTACCTTTAACTGCATTGAGTTTGTTTCCAACCATTTGCTTGGCCACAAATGCCGCCATCTTGTCTGCTTATCTGCAAGAAAAATCTATATTATTAAGTGAAAAATTTGAGCCTCAATGAGATTTTCAGTTCGGATTCGTACAACAATCATCTACGAACTCAATTATCAAAAATCGTAATACGCCAAAATCGAACGTATGAATTCACCCATTTTTCAGATTCATGCCAACGTACACACCGATTGGATTGTTTCAGCATTCATAATTCCACCTGACAGTGCAATGTAATCATTCCCGGCACCAACAATAATGCAAAACGAAAATGATTCGATCAAATATCGGAAATTACTAATTAATTCAAGCATTCCATTATGTCGATTGATATTTCAATTTGCGCCGAATGGGATATTTTTATTCCGTACAAATAAATATTTTTCTGCGCCATCAATTCGTCTACCGGATGGTCGCCGACCGAATTCAATTATTTCGCATGCTCAAAAACAGAACAATCCAATGTGAAATGCAAATTTGTTATTAATTTGGCCCATGATTTGATTTTGCCGAAGAAAACACTTTGAATTTGTGACAGGTTTCATATTATATTGATATTTTGGGTGAAATTGCGGTTTGTTTGTTTGAAAATCGAAATCACAATAACAACGACAGTACCATATCGTTTTTAAATAGTCAGAGTCTTCGAGCTGCCACAGATACTTCAATTTCTCCAAGCAGAATCGTAACAAGGCTCCGTAAAGTCAATCAAACATCGAGACGCTTGTCGGTAAGCGTTCCACTCGCTCGCGAACACAAGCGTCGACGATTTGAGTGGGTACCAGTTCATTTTCCATCAACGATGAAGCGCTGGTCGCCTCTATCTCCCGATAATCTATGCTCTAGATGGAGATCCGAATCGATTGACGCCGAGCGTGAGAGAAAGTACCAGATGCGCCTCCGGTGGCACAAATCCGATTGAAATGTTCGAAAATCATATTTCGCGAGAACATTAAACTTTTTCCGTGAAACGCCGTCGTCTGAAAACAAGGAGGAAAACTCATAAGCGACATGATCGATGGCTGTCTCGACAGGAGCGGAGTCATAGAGGCGAAAAGTTCCGCATACGTCAGCGAAATTTCGAGACGTCAATCCGGGCGGCTGAGAAACGTCACGTGTTCGAAATCGAAAGCAATTCCGGTTCCGCAATTTTGTTCCGCGTATGGGAAACGGTTCCGTCGATTCTTTTTTACGGTTACGGAGGTTTCCATGTTCTCGTTAACTAGTTTCTGAAGACGGGATAGGGATTTTGGCTGAAGTAGATACGCGCCGTAATGACAAGTCGTTTCTAGTCGCTGATTGCCACGTGGTATTGACGTTATCCTAGAATAGATGGCTTTTCGTAATATAGCTTGCAGCAGCATTTCAGGGAAACATGCAATGCATGGAAAAACTTATTGAATACCTTCTATATTCTGTCTTTGATCTTTGGAAAAACTTCAGAACAATGCTAAGTAAGTGAAAAGATTGAGAGCTGGAGTGGACCCAACTTTTTGGGAATTTTTCGAAGGTCATCTTTCGAGTCGATTAATCTTCCAGGAAAATTATCGTAGATCTAAACGTGATACATATTCTGAAAGAGCAATTTTTCTAGTAATAAATCTGAGAATTTCATCCATTTCGGCACAACCATTCGGTCTTGAGGAAGTTTTAACTGAACCCAACTTTTTGGGGATTTTTCGAAGGTCAACTTTCAAGAAATTTCACTTCCAGGAAAATTATCGTAGATCTAAACGTGAGACATATTCTGAAGAAGCAACTCTTCTAGTAATAAACCTGAGAATTTCATCCATTTCGGCATAACCATTCGGTCTTGAGGAAGTTTTAACTGAACCCAACTTTTTTGGGATTTTTCGAAGGTCAACTTTCGAGAAATTTCACTTCCACTAAAATTATCGTAGATCTAAACGTGAGACATATTCTGAAAAAGCAACTCTTCTAGTAATAAATCTGAGAATTTCATCCGTTTCGGCATAACCATTCGGTCTTGAGGAAGTTTTAACTGAACCCAACTTTTTTGGGATTTTTCGAAGGACAACTTTCGAGAAATTTCACTTCCACTAAAATTATCGTAGATCTAAACGTGAGACATATTCTGAAAAAGCAACTCCTCTAGTAATTTCATCCATTTCGAATGAACTTACTTTTCGGAAAAACTATAAAAGGATAACAAGAGCCTAGTATTCCAACAGGAAATACTGTGTGTGAAACCCCACACACAAATTCCAACTGGTACGTTAAAGATTACGAGCCACATTCGTAATGAAACCATTGCAGGAAACTTCTCCCTATTTGTAAAACCATTTGTGGAAATACCTCTAATAAATATCCGAGAAGCATTCTCACAGAACAGAATTCGAATTATTCTCGCATCTCTGTAATTCCCATCGCATCATACGTTTCCTCATCAGCGACAAATCTTCTCCAAGGCGGGGCAAAAAGGGATGCAAAAAGATTAATTACACAAAAGGGGTTCATCACACACACATACACTGGCACACGTATGTTCCGCGCCGACTAATCAAATAACCTCGGCAGTGCAAAGAGACAATTCCTTTCAAATCATCAATCCGTTTTTCTGACCGGCACGTATCCCAGCCTCTCCCATTATCCTCCACGTTTGTAATAATTGAAGTTCAAATAAATTCGACTCTGGGTCCGTCAGGCCAGATGTTGCCGGATGTTCTGGACCCGGGACCATGGAGATTTGCAGAGCGGCCATGTTCCTCAGTCGACGAGATTGATCACTGACGAGATAGAACCAGAATCGGTTTGGAGTAGGTGATAAGATTGCTTCCAGTTGTGGGCAGACATAATATTCCCTTCTGTTTATTTCATATAAATATATTAGAAAAATTGGGTTCTTTGACCTTAGTTCCTTTGTGGGAGCGCCCACCAAAGTAGCGTAGCACTGACCACTGACATGGCACACACATGACAAAGGCGATGCATAATTTTCAGATATCGCACATCTGAGTGAAATGTCAGTTGCGTGAAATATGTTGTTCTCAGTTCAAATCTGAAAATTATGCATAGCCTTAGTCATGTATGTGTCGGTGGTCAGTGCTACGCTACTTTGGTGGGAGCTCCCACAAAGGAACTACGGTCAAAGTACCCAATTTTTCTCATTTCACAGATACTTTTTGATTTTTGAATATCAAATTACTCGAAAACGACGTATTATACGAGAAACCATGAGAAATGTTTTTATTTTACGAAACGTTCAAATATTCATTAGATAGCGTACAACTTAGTTTCAAGAGTTGGCCTGCGCCTCTGTTTTGGACATTCCGGAGCAGTAAATTAAGGTGAAGAAGGCATTGTAGTCGTTTCCATAGCGAAGATCTCACAGGGGTCGTAGATCTCCCCGGTGAAACTTCTGCCAGTCTCCAAGGAATCGGCTGAAAAAGCTTGCTGACTCGAGAGGGGGTGTAGTATGATCGCCATGTATCAACGGCGCTGAGTGTTCTCGCTTTTATGCTAGGTGATGAAGATAGAGTGAATCGCTACGGGCCAGTCTTTCATGTCACCAGGAAATTTGTTTTTATAGCCCGATTCCATGGGAGAGTGAAATTTTCATGGAGAATACCACTTTCCTCGATTCTTGTCATCAAAGACTCCTCAACTGTACAACATATATTGAAGTACAGGAGGGTAACTGATGAAAAACGATCAGAAATACGTCCTAGATATGTCGAGTACGAACGCAGACGTTTCCTACTCGACACATGTCACTTCGTGACAGTTGACGTGAAACCAGTCCATTGTTTCATTGAAAAAGCAAACAGGAGTTACAATGATCGCTGGAATACTCCATCCCTCATTCGTCCGCACGTAGATTATCCCACCGGCGCTAGATAATAACACTGGCGCCCATAAAAAAAAGATAATAAAGCCGTAACGAGAACGGATACCCTTCGGAACGTCGAGAGAATCTCTCACGTGCTGCAATAATATGAAAATGCTACACAAAACGGCGAGATAATTCCATGAGCACACATTCGTAATAAATCTGCGTCAGTGCCTACTTGGAGCGGGGTGTGTTTCACACTTGAAAGGACATTCATCATCGGAAACAAAACCTAATCTTGTTTCGAACCCCTTTGGAGCGTCACACACTAAAATGCTCCATGAAATTACGTCTTACAAAGTAGAAAGAGGTACCTTGCTACTTTCATTAAAGTTTTCATGACCTTTTTTTTCTCGGGAGAAACGAAACGTCAATTCCTAAGGGTTAGGAAGGGGTCCTTCGTAGCTGAGGTGGGATGGATTGGGATTCCGCCAGAGTCCAATTCATCGCTGACAAATTATGAGGGATGGCTATCAGAAGAACTCCTCGATCTTGAATTTGTCAAAGTTCGAGGATTGGTGGTAACTTTTTTCGACGCAATTGGATTCGATTTGACCCCGTAATGAAGTGTGAAATTTCGAGGAGGAGCTGTCAAGATTTGATGGATTTACCTCATTGAAGTTTTATTGGAAGGAAGTGATTCTTCAGATAAAACTGTCGGAAAGGGAAATTTTCTTTCTCTTGAGACCTGGAATTAGTGACCCAAACCTACCTACTAAATAACCCTGCTAAAACTGGAATCGTACTATAGTTTTCTTCAAAAATTTTCACACCAGTTACGCAATAAATTTAAAGAACGAATATGTCCAACGAAATTGTGAAAATCGAAAAATTGTAGTATCGAACCATCATCAAGTACCTGTATTTAAAAGGGTTAAGAGGTAAGCAGATTTACGAAGACATGGAGGTAAATTTTCCATTGAAGATGATGACTGATCGGAAAGGCCAGTTTCTGTGTCAGTCCCCGAAAATATCGATGCAGTTCATGACAAAATTTTATCAGATCGTCGAATTGGGCTAAAACGGATATCTGAAGCACTGAATATTTCATAAGATAGCGTTCATCCTATAGTTCACGTCAATTTGGACATGAGAAAAATTGCTGCAAAATGGATCCCCAAATATTTGAATGTTGACCAAAAGCTTGCAAGAGTAGAAGCATCGCGTTCGATCTGTGCTCGATTTGAAAACGATGTAGACTTCTTTAACCGAATTGTTACTATGGGTACATTTCTACGATACAGAAACAAAGCAAACAAAGTGATGGAATGGCGACACTCTGGTTCTCCAAGACCAAAAATCTGCTGGAAAAGTTCTTGCTTCAGTTTTTTGGGATTGCCATGGAGTAATCTTGATTGATTTTTTGGATAAGGGTAGAACAATAACCGGAGATTACTATTCCACATAACTGACCACTCTACGGGAAAAAATTAAAGAGAAAAGATGCGGAAGGCTATCCAAAGGTGTTTTGTTTTTGCAGGACAACGCCCCTGCGCACAAATCTTCTGTTGCCATGCAAAAAATTCGTGATTTAGTATTAGAATTACTAGAACACTCCCCTTATTCACCAGAAAAAAAGTTTAAAAGGTCGTAAATTTTCTTCCAACGAGGAGGTAACAAAAGCTGTGGAGGTCTGGTTTGCAGAGCAAGAAGAAACATTTTTTTTGAAAGGTCTTGAGACGTTGCAGGCTCGCTGTAATAAATGTATCCAATTAAGAGGAGAAAATGTTGAAAAATAAAATATTTTGACATTAAATTTTTCGATGGATTCTCATATCTGCCAAAAATTATGATCCATATAAACAGAAACAGGAAAACTCCATCACTTCCAGTTCTAGATTCAAGGATTAAGCAATCGATAGAACTTTAAAGGTATTGTCCCTCATTCAACATGGAACATCCGACCAGCAACGTGTCCAACCTTATCTTCGGGTTGACCCTGTCCAGTCTGATAATTACAAAGACTAATATTTGCGGAGGAAATCGCTGACAAAACTAAATCTGATGTTGGACGCTCTGGATAGCCACTGCAGATAACTGTTGGGGTAATAAAGGAAACCATAGGGGGAATTTTCAGCAGTTTTTCCCGTGAAAGGAAAGCTTATTACCGCCATTCGGACTTTGTACTTCTGACGTCCTGCACTGAATACGTTCACGGAAAACGTTCGTGTACGATAAGAGGAAATGATGGCGATTAGTCATGGAACAATGGAAGAGTTGGAAACTACGTGAATCGATCCGCTTCCATTGCTTCCAATGAAAAGGGGGATGAAAATGAATTCTTGTCCGCCAATGTGTGGGGAGGCTAATAAACTTCAAATTAAATTTGAAAAATGGAAGAAAATTTGTTTGGGTCCAAAGAATATGTTCACATTTGATCTTACACATTCACTATCAACAGTGTTCAAACGAAATTCCTATATTTCATTTCCTAACCTTAATGCGTAACACGTATCATAAAGAAGCTCAACAACCAATCTAAATTTCCCTTCCAATTCCGTATCGTTTCGTTGATAAATTTGATCACTGATACATCACGCCGGGCGAGACCACGAACCGTGCTGAGCACTTAATTAACACCTGGATTATCAAAAGCTCGGGTAGCAATTGGTCGTTCAATTTGTAGTGACGGAGATAATCCATCTGGGATAGAGATATTAATCCTCTCTTTGATGTTGCGACTTCCCATATGTCGATAATTACATAATATGTGAAATTGTTACATTTCCCGTCGTTATATTGGGAATATGTTCATCAGTTTCGAATTGGGTTAGGCAGTTTTGATCCACTATGAAAAATATTAGGATATACGAGGATATATTGAAAAATTCTTGGCCCATTAAAGAACCAAACAAAATACCAATGTCAAAATATTTCATTGCTCAACATATTCTCCTCGTAATTGGATACATTTATCACAGCGAACCTGCAACGTCTCTAGACCTTTCAAAAAATGATTTTTCTTGCTCTGCAAACCAGACCTCTACAGCTTTTATCACCTCCTCGTTGGAAGACAATTTACGACCTTTTAAACTTTTTTTCAGTTGAGGAAAGGGATGATAGTCGGATGGATCCAAACCTGGCGAATAAGGAGGGTGTTCTAGTAATTCAAACTCTAAATCGCGAATTTTTGCATGGCAACATGAGATTTGTGCCCAGGGGCGTTGTCCTGCAAAAACAAAACTCCTGTGGATAGCTTTCCGCGTCTTTTCTCTTTAATTTTTTCCAGTAGAGTGGTCAGTAATGTCGAATAGTAACTTCCGGTTCTTGTTCTACCCTTATCCAAAAAATCAATCATGATTACTCCATGGCAATCCCAAAAAACTGAAGCAAGAACTTTTCCAGCAGATTTTTGGACACGAAACTTCTCAGGTCTTGGAGAACCAGAGTGTCGCCATTCCATCGATTGTTGCATTGTTTCTGGATCGTAGAAGTGAACCCAAGTCTCATCCATAATAACAATTCGGTTTAAGAAGTCTACATCGTTTTCAAATCGAGCACAGATCGAAAGTGATGCTTTTATCCTTGCATGCTTTTGGTCAACATTCAAATATTTGGGGATACATTTTGCAGCAATTTCTTTCATGTCTAAATTGATGTGAACTATGAGATGAACGCGTTCGTATGAAATATTCAGTGCTTCAGATATTCGTTTTAGCCCCTTACGATGGTCTGATACAATCATGTCATAAACTGCATCGATATTTTCGGGGACTGACACAGAAACGGTCTTCAGCGATCGGTCATCATCTTCAATGGAAAATTTACCTCTTTTGAAGCTTGCAAACCAATTTTTCACGGTTCCATACGAGGACACTGATCAGCAGGAGTATTAAGCATATCTTCGTGAATATGCTTACCTCTTAACCTTTTTAAAAACAGGTACTTACTTAGATTAATCAGGATAAAAAATGATTCGTTGTGATTGACTGACTTGGTGCAGAGAGCTGGAATGGAATATCTTTAGTGATGAAGGCAGGTTTTGTTTGGGCATGCATGATTGCCTTGCAGGATGAGTAGAGAAGGAGTAGTGAAACACTGGATCTGGAATTTCCTATAGAAAGACCTCTGGATTATTTTGAAAATGATCTAGTCGATTTGTTGCCTTCCCCTCTTAGCTCGTTCGTCCATAGAAGATGTCTGGGACATTATGGGAAGAAGATTACTCCGTTTATCTTGTCCTACACAGACTCTGAGGGCACTTCGACATAAGTTGCCTACCTCAAGAGTAAATGGACCGTTTTATGAAGGGTATGCTCGACTTGTTTCTGAGTGCCTAAGACATGGAGAAGACCCGAACCATATTAATTTATCTCTCTCTTCATACAGTTTGCTTTTCCTCAAATTTTGGTGGACCTAATCCTAAGACCCATATGTGCAAAAACCTTGTAATAAATGCATTGATACTGGGTTTTCTGTTGTCTATCTCGCTTAGTATGAAGTTTCTGTTCGAAAAGCATCCGAATTAGCTATCAGAAGCAATAATAATTGAGAACCCCTTGTCTTACAGCAATAGCCTCGGCATTTTCCTTTTAACCATAATTCAAGAGCATCATCGGAAAGGACGTCAAAGTGTCGTTTATCATCCCAGTGAAAATCCTACTTCAATAATCGCGCAGATAGGGCAGGGCTGTCGTCGATTGATGCATCCATTAGCGAATCTTGTAAAAACGGTGCTCAGGTGCCAAAGGAGGAGCACTCATCAAATTTGTATCACTCCGTTGGGGAAATCGACAATTTTCCGTCCTGCAATTTCCTCCGTTGTAATTGGTCCCTTATAATTCCCCTTTTTTCATTTGTTAACGAATCTTCGATCGCTCAGCACTTGGAGAAATTAGGAGCCTACTTCAGATATTGGGCTATTATTGTGTAGCAGGAATCCTAATTGTTGGAGTGAGTGATATACTTCTGTGATTGTAGTCAATAGGACAGTGATCTGCTACACACATTTTTCGAAATTTAGGAGGTAATTCTCCGGTCAATTTCTCCCTGGAATCAACCCAACCTCCTGTAACTTATCCTTGTAGAATTACTCGGATGGCGAAACGTCTTCTCGGGCATTTTTACCCACCGGCGTGACGTAGAGAAGCAGTAGTCCAGAAAATAATTAAGTGTAGGGTAAATCGCCTACATAAATTCGTAACGAGCTCCTCACAGGGCCACTAAGTGGCCTATAACTGAAACTGATGCAGGCCCCTTCCAAGGGCTCCTATCCGAGCCGATAATTAACCAATTTTCCGAACGCAGAAACGAGATCCTTTGTTCATATTGGAATTTGAGGAGGCACCTTCGTTCCGGAGAGTTATAGCGTAATTTTCTGCAGAGGAGGATGAACAGAGAAGGTATGCGGAGCTCTTATCGGGTATAATTGATCCAGAGGGAAAATTAACGATGTTGATATCGATATTGAAGTGTAGTTTAAGGAGAATCATTAAGAGTTCGGTACAAGCCGAAATTGATTTTCATGGGAGTCGCTTCTTAAGAACACCAACCTGAAGCAAATCAAGAATCAGCAGCTCAGATGAGTTTTTCATCGAGATATGGAGAGTAGAAAAGATTGTTCATATAAGCCCAGATAAAACTTTTATAATTTACGAACACCACTCCTCTTGGTCTTGAATATGAATGGCAATCTTCTGAATCTACCACATAACAAAGACCTTTATTCGCAGCACATATAAAACGGGACCATTCCATCGAAGCCCTCCTTTATCGTCACCAATAGAAATAGAAATAAAATACCCCTGTTTTCTCAGCCTAATGTCACCTCCTCTCTCGTACATTACGGGATTTCATTCAGAAGATGTAAGTGCCCTGCAATTTATAGCAGTCTATTTTAAAGTTGAGAAAGCCCGGTTGCTAGGTCTGAACCATAAATTGGATCGAATGCTGGGACATAAATTGGAGTAACTGCGGACCCAGTTGGTTTAGAATTACTTTTGGATTACTAAAATATGGTTTCCTTTTATTAATCTTCGAGTGAAGGTTCACGGCTTTCCAGTCTTTATTCTTTATCGTCTTCTGGTTTTTCTAATGAAAGTGGTTTCGTAAATAACGTGAATTGATTCAATGCTCAACGATGAATTTCAGTAGAATATGTACCGGTTGAAAGCTGCTCTTCATCTATTAGAAATTATAAGAATTTTAAAACAGATTAAAACGTGTCAAAATACTACTGAAGAGGCGAAAGTTGTGATTATTTTCTCATTGGATTCTTAGTCACTCACAATCTTCTACAAGACAAAACATCTCAGAATATGGAAGCATCCTTGTGCCTGATTTCCTTTCTGTCCTCCGTAATAAATTATTTGTCTTTTCGAGATTTGGGTTGTTCTCTCTGGACAGGAAACAGCATCAATTATGCCGTACAGACGACGTGGAAAAATGTCCATATCCTGTCCTGTAACTGGCATTTCATAAATGGAGAAAACTTTTTGCTCGAATTTTATTTGCGATGGGAATGAAGCTTACTGTATATCATACAAATATTAAATTCATCTGGCTTTTATAATGAATAATTGCCTCATTCATTCAGAAGTTGTGGCACACGATATGCTCCTGTTTTGAGGCGATTCATTTGTAACAAGAACTGAATTCTTATTACGAGAAGCAGCTGCAACAGGATGGGCGATTATTAAAAATGATGGTTGTGGAGGGTAACTTCAAGACGCTGACTTTATTTCGAGTTCCTTCGCTCATCCTTGTCTCATTTAATATCCTTGATAGTGGAAGAATACGAAACGTAAAAAAAATTAATGGGTGTAAGCGTTAGAATTTTAATTATTTTTTAATTAGAGCCACCAGGAAAACGGGAAACCCTGATGTATCATCTAAGGGTTTATTCATGACTTATGTCTAGCGCACACTTTTCCAGTTCCAAAGCTCATTTTGGAGGTTCGAAAATTATATTTGCGATCAATAATTCTTCTCTTCTATTGTCCCATGATCTCTTTGTTTTTTATCGCCTTTGAAGCGGCTCGAAATGATGACATCTGAGGTATTCTCCGGCGGATTTATCATCGTCTTGTTTGGTCATTATCCCAGATTCCGAACGGATTTTATGGGTCCGACTATTATCCGTTGGAAATACGGATGCCAGAGATCGACATATTAAATTTTTATAGTTCATAAAGCGCGGCAGTCTGTCGCTTATTCCGTTTATTCAGTGGAAGCTGAGTAATAACAATTTGTCCGCACAATCGGTTTCTGCCATCGTGAAAACTCACTACTCAGTTATTAACGATCTGGAGGGGGTGTTAAGAGGGTTATGGTATTATATTATTATTGGGAGTTGGAGGTAACTGCGGTAGTCACAAAAACCTGTATTATGTAGTATTTGTGATGATCATCGATTCTACTGAAGAACCAAACAAAATTTCAATGTCAAAATATTTCATTATTCAACATATTCTCCTCTCAATTGGAAACTTTTATTACATCGAACCTGCAACGTCTCAAGATCTTTCAAAAAAAAATTTTCTTCTTGCTCTGCAAACCAGACCTTCACAGCTTTTATTACCTCCTCGTTGGAAGAAAATTTACGACCTTTTAAAGTTTTTTTCAGTTGAGGAAAGAGATGATAATCGGATTGAGCCAAATCTGGTGAATAAGGGAGGTGTTCTTGTGATTCTTCTACTAAATCACGAATTTTTTGTAGGGAACAGGAGATTTGTGTGCAGGGGCGTTGTCCTGCAAAAACAAAACACCTTTGGATAGCCTTCCGCGTCTTTTCTCTTCAATTATTTCCCGCAGAGTGGTCACTAATGTGGAATAGTCATCTCCGGTTATTGTTCTACCCTTATCCAAAAAATCAATCATGATTACTCCATGGCAATCCCAAAAAACTGAAGCAAGAACTTTTCCAGTAGATTTTTTGACACGAAACTTCTTAGGTCTTGGAGAACCAGAGTGTCGCCATTTCATCGATTGTTGCTTCGTTTCTGGATCGTAAAAATGTACCTAAGTCTCATCCATAGTAACAATTCAGTTTAAGAAGTCTACATCGTTTTCAAATCGAGCACAGATCGAACGCGATCCATTTTGCAGGAATTTTTTTCATGTCCAAATTGACATGAACTATATGATGAACGCGTTCGTATGAAATATTCAGTGCTTCAGATATCCGTTTTAGCCCAATTCGACGCTCTGATAAAATCATGTCATGAACTGCATCGATATTTTCGGGGACTGACGCAGAAACTGGCCTTCCCGATCGGCCATCATCTTCAATGGAAAATTTACTTCTTTTGAAGCTTACAGTCCAATTTTTCATGATCGCATACGAAGGACATTGATCACCAAGGGTATTAAGCATATCTTCGTGAATCTGATTACTTCTTTACCCTTTTAAATACAGGTACTTGATGATGGTTCGATACTCCAATTTTTCGATTGTCACAATTTCGGTGGACATCTTCTTTTTTTTATTTATTGCGTAACTCTGTTTTACTTTTTTGACCTCAAACGTCACACTGATACTTCTAATGAGTTATTATTCTTTGCTATGGTATATGCAATATTTTTTTTATGCATGGAACTGGTCTAGCTAGGCTAACTAGATATCAATACGCAACATAGCGTACATAGCCAATCCTGGATACTCATAAAGTAACATCCAAAGCTCTTTAGAACGCCTTCTAATTGAGAACCGCACTTTGATTTAGCTTGATTATTTATCTAGGGGTTGATACAATCTGGAATGGTACAGCACAGATAGCTCAACAGGAACCCCGGTTGAGAAGTATGTCGTTTTTGCTATAAACTCTTTACAGAACTAAAAACATGGCCAAATCTATCAGAGCCATTTTTACCTTCTTAAGGCGATCTAGAACCGATACACTTCCAAAATTCACGGTTTCCAATCTTCCTTTATCCCCTTCTGAACTGAAAAATCGCCCTCGACCCAAATGCACCCTCCAAACATCCCCCTGCGACAAAGTTTTTCCGTTTCGGCAGCTGTTACGAGGTCGAACGTTCGAATTGAAGAAACCGGGTTAAGCGAGGCCCATTTATATTCTCATTATCGTCGAGACCGCTTTTCTGCAAATGATTCATTCGATGGAGTTCGCGTTACGAGGCAGTCTTTCAGTTTACGGGCTGATCGATACCATTTGGGAGTCATCCGGAGATGATTGATGGAGGCGCGAAGGGTCGTTGAAGGTTCTCCAACCCCCCATCTGGTTGATTTTCGTCTCTCTCGATCGATATCGAGGAAGGTTTCAATTGGGAGACAAACACGAGCTTGTAGGGGTTTAAATTTCTGCACATCATGTTGTTAAATATCCAGAATGTGAATGCCTTCTGATATTTTTAAGTTGAAGGTTGAAAAATACCTGCTAGTTGCTCTGAGTAATGAATCATTCAATTGAGTTTGTGTATACTTCATTCACTTTTATTTTAGCAGTCGGTTGGCCATGGAAATTTTACATATTTCACTCTGTATAGTACGAAAATGTGGGGTTATAAGGCTTGTCAAAAAATTTTTGGGTTTTAAATCAACGCTATGTTGCCCGTTCTACGTAAAACTTTCTGTTATTACGTATTTTATCACAATGTCGAATCTCTTCGGAAAATATGTGACGAATATAATTGAAGTTTATACAAACTGATTGAAGGCATACCAGATCCAGTTATTTGCATGGAAAATACAAGAGATCAGTATAATATCATAATATGCACTAACTTGAGGAGAGTTAATGTTCGTTAACTTCTTTGGCTGAAGTTTGAATACGTTACATCAGTTGTAGATTTCAAAAATATTAACTCGAAGATGAAATGCATATCATGCAGTGGTTGGGAATGGGTATCTCCCGAAGGAATTAACAGATAATTACAAGAATGTTAAATACTTCAACAAAAATCATCTTGCATCAATATAAGTAAAAGGAATTGAAGGAAGTTTCAAGTTAAGATGAACTTCATCTTTGAACAAAAATTTCACATGAATAAACAAGTAACAGGGCAGCTTGCGCGTATTTGTGGCTATTCATCTTAATGCATCGATGTAATAATAATAATCATAGGTATTTATTAGTACCTTAAGACATTTACATTGTATAGGACAAGTCAAATGAAGAATAGAAAAATCCATTTTAGGGAACTTATTCTCCGATGACATTTATCGAAAATCCTGTAGTAAACTTTTCGCATTAATTCACTCAAACATCAAATTCTCAAATGCCACCACTTTTTTGGGTCTCCCAATAGAAGGAAATTCTTTGTCATCCTCTTCATACACAATTTTTCTGATTGTGGAAATATTCAGCTGAAATATAAGCAGTATAGATTCAGATGAAACATTATATAAATTCTCTTACATTGAATATGTTCGCTACCGTCTGACGTATTGTGGATTTTAGAATAACAGGGTATAACTATTTGAATGAGCGGACCTAAATTCTAAATAGCACTTCTTGAAACCCTGTCTCTTTTTTCAATTACTTTCGGCATTTTCGTAATAAAATTGATATTAGGTTATCTATGATTAGTTGTGGCAACGGCGTTATGACATTAACGGCATTTCATGAGTGCCAACCTAACTTCGTTCTAGTTACAAAAACTTGAGAAAATTATTTCATGGCCAACCGACTGCTAAAATAAATTTGAATGAAGTATAGTACGAAATGGCGAATGCATCGGTTCCTCGGATCCGTTTTCGGATTTTTATCGAATTCTTAAGAGATGAGAACTAATTCGATTCCAGCGCTTTAATGAACTGAAATAACCCCGTTCTCACCGACTTTCAGCAGCGAATCGGAAATTGCATTATCGCCGCTTCGTCCAGCGTCATCCGGATGCGGCGTCGCGACGCTCGTCGCCCGAAATGGCTGCGGTTTTATCGAATTAAAAAATGAAAGGGAGACTGGCTCACCCCGACGTTGCTCGGCTGGGCCGCTTCATTATTCATCACATATCAGTCAATGGCTACGCCATACGAGACAAAAAGTCGCTCTGTATAAAACGGAAAGAGGGCTGTGGATGGAATTTGTGATTACGTGGAACAATAGGGAGTTAAAGTAGGAAATTTGTTGGTGAATGTAAGGGAGAGGAAGAAGTGAATCCTTGTTTGAAATTATTAATATTCTGTGGAGACACATGTGGTTAACCTCCAATTATAACGAGTATACTTTGTGATCTCTCCTCGGAGTGGAAAGGATAAAGTCTGCCCCATGAATATACTTGTTCCGAATCGACTCAACTACAGGGAACTTTCTGCATAATCACATCGGGTATCGCCGTTTAAACGAAGAAAAAAACGGCACCAGAAAAAACCCCATTACCGACATCGTCCAAAAAGGCGCCCTTTGAGCTCTCCCGATTAAAATTCAAGCACTGGGGGTGAGAACGAATTAGTTCTATTATCCGAGCGTGTAAAAATGCGGAAATTTCCATCCGGAAGAAATTAAGGAACAATTCCCGAGGATACAGTGATTGCGTCCGACTGGCTCTCTCTCTCTCTGCTCCCCGCTCAGCTACCAATTTATACGCCTATTAAAAGTTCGATGTTTGTACAATTCACTTTTATGCCACGTATCCAGGAATTCGACCAGCCAAGTTGGCGAAATTATCAAGTTGGTCCTGTGCGCGGGATGGAACGGCGTTGGTTTATTCATGACGTCTGAATCAGCGGCTTTGAACTTTCGAAGGGGTTATCTGGAGGATGTAGGAGTTGAAATCGAGAGGGCTTAGAGGAGTCCTTCGGTTCAACTCGTTCTGGAGAAGGTGAAAGTCTTACTAGGATGAAACACTTCAACTCTGAGACCTCCTGAGTATGGGTGCTTAACAGTGTAGTTTCACTGATTCTATTACAACCATTTTTCTATACAGGTGTCTCAGTTTTAGGAACCTGAGTAATTTACAAAAATTTGAGAAAATATACATATCCAAAAACGAAAAGTCAATGAACAATCTTATCAACAATGCATTTCAATATCACTTAGTAGGTATATCATTAATCTCCGAGGATGTATTGATATCTAGTTAGCCTAGACAAGTTCCATGCATAAAAAAAAATATCGCGTTACCATAGTATCGAACAATAACTCATTAAAAGTGTCAGTGTGAAGTTTGAGGTTAGAAAAGTTAATCAGAGTTACGCAATGAATTGAAAGAAAGAAGATGTCCAACGAAATTGTGAAAATCGAAAAATTGGAGTATCGAGTCATCATCAAGTACCTGTATTTAAAAAGGTTAAGAGGTAAGCAGATTTACGAAGCTATGCTGAATACCCTTGGTGATCAATGTCCTTCGTATGCGACCGCGAAAAATTGGACTGCAAGCTTCAAAAGAGGTAAATTTTCCATTGAAGATGATGACCGATCGGGAAGGCCAGTTTCTGTGTCAGTCCCCGAAAATATCGATGCAGTTCATGACATGATTTTATCAGACCGTCGAATTGGGCTAAAACGGATATTTGAATCACTGAATATTTCATACGAACGTCGAACGCGTTCATCATATACTTCACGTCAATTTGGACATAAGAAAAATTGCTGCGAAATGTATCCCCAAATGTTTGAATGTTGACTAAAAGCGTGCAAGGGTAAGCATCGCGTTCGATCTGTGCTCGATTTGAAAACGATGTAGACTTCTTTAACAGAATTGTTACTATGGATGAGACTTGGGTACATTTCTACGATCCAGAAACGAAGTAACAATCGATGAAATGGCGACATTCTGGTTCTCCAAGACCTAAGAAGTTTCGTGTCCGAAAATCTGCTCGAAAAGTTCTTGCTTCAGTTTTTTGGGATTGCCATAGAGTAATCATGATTGATTTTTTTGCATATGGGTAGAACAATAACCGGAGATTACCATTCGACATAACTGACCACTCTACGTTAAAAAATCAAAGAGTAAAGAAGCGGAAAGCTATCCAAAGGTGTTTGGTTTTTGCAGGACAACGCCCCTGCACACAAATCTCATGTTGCCATACAAAAAATTCGTTATTTAGGGTTCGAATTACTAGAACACCCCCCTTATTCACCAGATTTGGCTCAATCCGACTATCATCTCCTTCCTCAACTGAAAAGAAGTTTAAAAAATCGTAAATTTTCTTCCAACGAGGAGGTAATAAAAGTTGTGGAGCTCTGGTTTGCAGAGCAAGAAGAAACATTTCTTTTTCAAGGTCTAGGTGGATCTATCGAAATATCATCCTGTATATCAGCACAGCATGTCCACCATATCGATAAAAATCTGTGTTCGATCCCATATTTCCTCCTCCACGTAATTTCCGTTCCTCCAACAACAATTCTCCCTTGGCAATCTCGCCGCCCATCCCAAAAAATGATCACATAGTCGACTTCCACAGCATCCCGCACATCCAGCTCCTTCGCATCTCTCGTGATGCTCAATGAATGGAGGACGCCAGGCAACAAAGACTCTGTTTATTTTGCATCAAATATTGTGTCAATATAACCACGTTCCCTTTGAGAAACTACAAAGGCTGCTAGGTTAAAAGACTTCCTCTCGAAATCCTCTTATCTTTTCATATTTGCCTTACTTATTCGAGACTTTTCGACGATAGGGTCTTTTTTTGGCTTCGATATTTTACGTTTTGGAGGAAGGGAACGGGAAAGGGGAAGACTTGCGATATTTCTTTCGGGGCGATCGATAAGGCGGTAAGTTTATTATGAACGTCCCACGGCTTCTTTTTATCCAGGTTGGCGGGATGCGTATATGGAGGAAGCGAGGCTTTTTCCGGATGTTTCGTGGTTTTTCATATCGTGTGATGAGGTCGAGGACCTTGGAGATCTCACCAACTCATATTTTCATTACTTCTCGATGAAAATTTCGCCTACTGGTATACATTTCTGAGACTCCTTTCGGAGAATTAAAATTTGACTCTTTCCCATCCGTTTCTTCGACTACGATATGTCATATCTCCCGTTCCCGAGTTGATTCAATTCCCGGGCCATTCCAGATATTCCCTCATGGGTCCGTTGTCGTCTGAATTACTCCATTTTTCCGCAAATCGATAGGGTGGCGCCAGACTGCCGCCCTCCGTTCCGCCGGCCTCAACTAGTCGCAAGAATTTCGAGCCCCTCTTCCGTTGCAACTACTGTGTGTGTAGTTCCCCGTACTGATCTCGCGATTTAATTAACGAGGCGACCTCGTATTAGTTCGCAGGGAAACATGCATACGTCAGGTCTCGGGAATATTCATGCGACTTCATTTTAATTTATTATTCTTACCGTGTTTGCGGCGCAAATGCTCGCCCGAGCGACTGCCAGGTCCTATTGTCTGGCGCTGAACACGAGAGGTCGGATTCACGCGAAAATTGTTAAGGTACAATGTGGAGAGATTCTCTGGTTTCCACGTGATGCACTTCAGGATTCGTTTCAGATATCTCCTGGGATAACGAACCATTGAATTAGATTAGAAAAAAATTCATTCGTTATGAACGTTTTACCATAACAGTCCTTGGATTTTTCACTGAAATGCGAAGTTGATATTCTCGTGTTTAGCCAGTGTCCCAAAAGGACCTGATTCAGGTTATCAAAAAATTGGTTGAGATACCTCAGACAGTCAACACCTTCAAGTTTCTGATAACAAGTCGATCTACAGGGTGAGTTACTTCTATGTCGAAGTAAACAGGGCAAGTCTTTGACTCGTACAAATATTTCAACAACAGATTCTTGAAGTCAAAAGAAACACTTCCCTCCAAGTCCAAAAATGAATTATTCATTAAGCTATATCGACCTGGGTCATTTTACTGACTAATTCGAGGTCGTTGATCACGAATATGCAATTAGATTTTTTGTAGGATCAGTATTCTGGGAAATGAATCACTTTTAATTGAAATTTTCGAAAAAATTGATCAACTTTGAGGAGCTGAAGCCGCCAGAAAAAAATAACTGAGGATATGCTGAATTTTTTGGAGGTAGATTAATCCTTTGGAAACAGAAAAATCCAGATTTCATTCACCCAGCGCAAACATTTTAGATTTCATGATTTTTTCCGCGAAGGTCCAAAATTTCAAATATTTCATCGAACATAACTTGAAAAATTGATTTTTTCAAAAATATCTGTTTGCATATTCGTGTTCTACGCCCTCGAATTAGCCGACAGTATGAATTTGTTCCCGATCGGAGACCAAAAATTTTTTTCGAAAAATCGCAATTTTTCCATACGTATGGAAAAATTGGAGAAATTTTCGATCTTCCCGATTTCCACCAAAATTGGACTATTTACTAAGTCGGGGGCGTAGATTACGAATATGCAAACAGAATTTTGATGAAAGGACAAGTTTTCAAGTTATGGTCGATGGAAAATCGGAAATTTTAGACCTACTCGGGAAAAATCATCCATTGGTCAACTTTGAGCAGCTGAAGCAGCCAGAAAAAAATCACTGAAGAATTGATGATTTTTTTTTGGATAGATTGATCTTTTGCGAATGGAAAAATCTATTTTTCATCCACCCACCGTAAACGGTTTAGATTTTATGATTTTTTTCCGCGAAGGTCCAAAGTTTCGACCTTTCTATCGACCATAACTTGAAGAATAAATTTTTTCAGAAATATCTGTTTGCATATTCGTGTTCTACACCCTCGAATTACCCGACAGTATGAATTTGGTCTCGATCGGAGACCAAAAATTTTTTTCGAAAAATCGCAATTTTTCCATACATATTATGTATGGAAAAATTGGAGAAATTTTCGATCTTCCCGATTTCCACCAAAATTGGACCATTTACTAAGTCGAGGGCGTAGATTACGAATATGCAAACAGAATTTTGATGACAGGATAAGTTTTCAAGTTATGGTCGATAGAAAATCGGAAATTTTGGAAAAATCATCCATTGGTCAACTTTGAGGAGCTGAAGCAGCCAGAAAAAAATCACTGAAGAATTGCTGATTTTTTTGGAGATAGATTGGTCTTTTGCGAATCGAAAAATCTAATTTTCATCCACCCACCGTAAACGGTTTAGATTTTATAATTTTTTTCCGCGAAGGTCCAAAGTTTCGACTTTTCCATCGACCATAACTTGAAGAATAAATTTTTTCAGAAATACCTGTTTGCATATTCGTGTTCTACGCTCTCGAATTAGCCGACAGTTTGAATCTGGTCTCGATCGGAGACCAAAAATTTTTTTCGAAAAATCGCAATTTTTCCATACATATGGAAAAATTGGAGAAATTTTCGATCTTCCCGATTTCCACCAAAATTGAAGTATTTACTAAATCGAGGGCGTAGATGACGAATATGCAAACAGAATTTTGCTGAAAGGATTAGTTTTCAAGTTATGGTCGATAGAAAAGAGCAAATTTTGGATATTCGCGGAAAAAATCATAAAATCTAAAATATTCTTGATAGGTGAATGAAAATTGGATTTTTTTATTCGCAAATGATCAATCTATAGCACAAAAAATCAACAAATGTCCACTGCCTTTTTTCTGGCTGCTACCGCTCCACAAAGTTGCCAAACAGGTCTGGAAATCCTGGAGAGGTTCACTCTGTTCTGCCCTATACAACACAGCACAAAAGCCCGCATTACAATTCGACGAATAAAAGTTTGAAGCAGCCCATTCACATCTCCTCTCCAATTGCCTAAATCACCCATACATCCCAAGCTCCCATTACCGGAACAGACGCAATCATAATCCACCCAAATTCAACCAATCTTCTCCATTTATGCGAACATTTACGCCGAATTAAAAGACGCTCCAAAATCCTAAAGGCCCACCACCGCTCACCCGATTACCCCGAGCCGCATTAACGGATGATATACAGTTTTTCCAGGAGGCGGTTTAAAATTTAAAGAGGGACTAGCGCGCGTGCATTTCAAGGCGCGTTCGCATCTCCCCAAAGTGCCCCGCTTTTAGCCCGCGGGATAAGAGGGATGGCTGAGGCCCTAATGCCTCAGCTATCCCGACCCAAGCGCCGATGGCGAAGAATTGATACGTTTATGTAAGAGGATTTGTCATCGTTCGTCTTATAGGTGTACTCGAATTTGACAAATGTGTTTTACGTCCGCCGAGGGAAAAACGGAGATGTTCGACGGCTCGGAGAAGGTAGAGTGCCAGAAGTCGATTTCTCAGCGATAAAAAAAATTGTGCTGCCACCTGTCACGGTTGCTTCTTGCTATGGTGTTAATTTTGTTTCACCTACAGACTCGTGCAATATATGGTTAAATTTCGACGAGAGAGAACTATAAAATGTAACCATGACTATTCTTTGTAAGCATCTGGCTATCTCAAGAGATTCTCTGTTACAACTATGACATCTCTTGCCTTGGCGATGACTTGACTAAGGTAAAAATTAGAAGAGGGTGATCCTCTGTCACTCCTGCTGTCGATACAAGATACTGCATTAGCCTACCCAGATGATCTCATCCTTCTGGAAGACCAGGTCTGGTCAGAGACTATCAAGCACCAACAGGTTCTTCTAACATCATGGCCCTTCCATCAATCCCTGCAAATGCGACTCCCTGGTTCTGTGGAGTCTTCCATGTAGGAGGAAGGTGTTTGTTCCATACCTACCCTATTTTATATAAAATTCGAGTCCAACACACCGTTGCATGGACCATAATTTTAACTATCTAGGATTGAACTTGTCCTTCATGGGGTCTACCAAATGTAACACCAGCTAACCCCCTGTACAACTTCGTTCATTCAATTCATTGCTGTATCCCGTTACCGAGAATAAATCTACAAACAGACTTGTGATTTCTTAGGGCTTATTGCGACTGTGTGCCCTCCTGTGACTGAAGAGACCCAACCGTGACCCACAGATCCTTCCACACTCCGGGCACGGATAGTCATCAACCAGATCTGGACGCCGCTGTATTCTTCTCGAGTCTCCATTATACCTGTGGACCAAAGACCTCCACCATCAGGTTCTTCTAACATCATAGTCCTTCCATCAATCCCTGCAAATGCGACTCCCTGGTTCTGTGGAGTCTTCCATGTAGGAGGAAGGTGTTCGTTACATACCTACTCTATTTTATATAAAATTCGAGCCCAACACACCGTTGCACGGACCATACTTTCAACTATCTAGGATTGAACTTGTCCTTCATGGGGTCTACCAAATGTAACACCAGCTAACCCCCTGTACAACTTCGTTCATTCAATTCATTGCTGTATCCCGTTACCGAGAATAAATCTACAAACAGACTTGTGATTTCTTAGGGCTTATTGCGACTGTGTGCCCTCCTGTGACTGAAGAGACCCAACCGTGACCCACAGATCCTTCCACACTCCGGGCACGGATAGTCATCAACCAGATCTGGACGCCGCTGTATTCTTCTCGAGTCTCCATTATACCTGTGGACCAAAGACCTCCACCATCAGGTTCTTCTAACATCATAGTCCTTCCATCAATCCCTGCAAATGCGACTGCCTGGTTCTGTGGAGTCTTCCATGTAGGTGGAAGGTGTTCGTTACATACCTACCCTATTTTATATAAAATTCGAGCCCAACACACCGTTGCATGGACCATACTTTTAACTATCTAGGATTGAACTTGTCCTTCATGGGGTCTACCAAATGTAACACCAGCTAACCCCCTGTACAACTTCGTTCATTCAATTCATTGCTGTATCCCGTTACCGAGAATAAATCTACAAACAGACTTGTGATTTCTTAGGGCTTATTGCGACTGTGTGCCCTCCTGTGACTGAAGAGACCCAACCGTGACCCACAGATCCTTCCACACTCCGGGCATGGATAGTCATCAACCAGATCTGGACGCCGCTGTATTCTTCCTCGAGTATCGAGTGGACCAAAGACCTCCACTGTGATCTGTCTAACACAAGTTGTTCCAGTTATGATTGGCATTAACTGATTTCAGGAATTGATGCAGTATATCCTTAAACCCCTTATACTGGCCTCTGGTTTCAGAGCTCCTTCTGTGAATTCGCCATACAGAGCTATTTTTGGGAGTCTTGTGTCTTGCATCCTCAGAATGTGGCCGCTCCATCTGAGTCGCGCCCTCGTTACTTGAGTCTCAATTGTTGTACAACACGCGCGTTGCAAGAATTCTGCATTTGAAACTTTGTGGAACCATCTGATGTGCATTATTTGTCTTAGATGACGTCGTTGCGTTTGTTCAAGCTGTTTAACATGTCGCCTGTAGGGCGTCCAGCTTTCGCTTCCGTAAAGAAGCGTTGGGAGGACCACTGCTTTGTAAACAGCTGTCTAGGTCTTCAGATTGAGGTCGTGATTTTGAAACACTGTGACCTTTACCTTCCAGAATGCCCGTGATGCCGAATTGATACGCTTCCACGTCTGGGTTAGCCTTAATATCTATGAAGCTTCCCAAGTATTTGAACTGCTCGACCTGTTCTAGAGTTTCATCCTTCAGGCTGATATCTGTTTGAAGGTTTTCTGGCAGACTTACCAGGATTTTGGTTTTGTCGATATTCTGTACAACTGAAGAGAATCCGAAAGTCACCCTGAAAGCCACAGCAGAAAATCAACATCCTGAAGAATTACCTACTGCCACAATACGTCCACTCCATGCAAAGCCCTTCTATAAATTTGAAAATCCTCAAAGAAGTAGATAGGAAAGTCAGGATAGCGATGAGTAAGATCATACACCTACCAACACAGATAATGCATCTTAAAAAGGAATGAAATGTGGAAGCCTACATACGTAACAGCAGAAGAGTTGGTAGTTGATGCTACAGAGCGACCTATGAGCTGAAAATAGTACTTCCTTTCGCTATCGGCGCCCATGGAGGAGTTAATGGATGTTTCCAATGAAGTACCACTCTAAACTTGTCTATGGAAGAATATAACTGACCCCCATTCCCCCAATTTGCCCTATTCGAAAGGAAATGAAACAATTTCTCACGTGACCCCACCGAAACCAATTCGGCTACAACACTTGGCGAAATCTCCGAACCTTGCGGGCCCATCTGGAGCGTTTCCTCCGCTATTTGACACGGAAAAAAAACCACCCTCCTTTCCCGACAGGAAAAGGGTGTCACTATAAAACATTTCCTCCTCGCAATTATTCAAATATATTCAAATGGGAGGAAGGCCTCGAATCGATAGTCCCACTCGACAGAGGTTGGAAACGGGAACGATAAAATCTATTTTATGCGTTTCCTAAGGCCCGTGTTACCCCCTGTTCCATTCGGATCCTGAAGGAGCCGATTAAACTGGCTGAGTGATATTCAAACACTTGATTAGGTCGGGAAAATGAGTTCGTTTTCCGATTGTCCTTCTCGTTCGCGTGCAATCGAGGATTCCTGCATTTTCTGGACGGAAAAGGTCTGAGGAATGGGAGTTGGAAATGTTCCTTATTTTAACTCTCTCTTTCTCTCACTCCGCAGCTTGACTCCGTAATGAAATGGGGTCAAATAGTTATGAGATGGCGCTGAAAGAGAAGAACTATCTTAAACTTCAGGATGATATTTGAACTTCTCCAAGAGGCAGACTTGAAATAGCTCTAGTTTTCCCCAAATTCTTCATTATTGCTACTTTTTCCTTTTCGCTCACTTTAAATTGAAAGAATCAAGATGTTTTTGATTCACTCAGCGTTTGCAAGTATCTGCATACACATTCTTATATTAAGGTATAAAAATCAAGTTGAAAATACTCACTTATACAGTCTCTCTTTCAAACCAAGGATCTCCTATTCACCTGGAAAAAAATATTCGTTTATTACATACTCACTTCTGAACATCCATTGCAAATGCTAATCAGCAATGGTTGAAAAAGATTAGAAACTAAGTAGATTGGAGCTGTACTAGGATTCAGTCTCACACAGATGCGAACATATGTCGGTTGGCCATGAAATAATTTTCTCAAGTTTTTGTAACTAGAACGGAGTAAGGTTGGCACTCATGAAATATCGTTAATGTCATAACGCCGTTGCCGAAACAAATATCAATTTTTATTACGAAAATGTCGAAAGTGATTGAAAAAAGAGACATCAGGGTTTCAGGAGGTGCTATTTAGAATTCAGGTCCGCTCATTCAAATAGTTATACCCTGATATTCTGAAATCCACAATACGTCAGACGGTAGCGAACATATTCAATGTAAGAGAATTTATATAATGTTTCATCTGAATCTAAACGACTTATATTTCAGCTGGATATTGCCACTTGCCACAATCAGAAAGATTGTGAATGAAGAGGATGACAAAGAATTTCCTTCTAATGGGAGACCCAAAAAAGTGGTAGTATAGTTATTTCTACTAATCGAAATCGATCTACGTTGGTGCTGAAAGAGCTAATATGTAGGCAGAGGTAGACTTAGACATCGTCAGTTCATTTCCTCTCGTTTGCCCTAACGAATATCGTATTTTGATGTATGTTACTTGACACGCTATACACGCGATGTAAAGCACAGTAAATTACCTGCCACAGGGGTTTCGTTCTTTCATTAGGAACGATTAGACACGAGTGGCAGCACAATTTAGATCACTTCACTTGAGTCCCAAAAATAACGGCAATCGATAGCCTGAGAGAGTGCCACACATCCCCTTTACTTCCGAGAGAAAAAACTTACGAAGTCTGCAGTCATTACCGTCATAATGACACATTGATGATATCGATTGGTGGTGTTAGTACAAATGTGGTAGAGGCACACGATACAACAGCGTATCCTGTTTGTTGAACAATCGAAAAGTTGAAATGATCCTCCATCGGGTCAGAATCATCCTACGTCCGAACACAACAGCGGGAAAATGAGAGAAAACCCGTCCGATCAGCTTCCGCAGCAACATTTTTCGATTTGTTTGTTTTCCCGATTCGAAAAGCTGAGTCCGCATCGATTGTGTGCGGAACCTATCTTTTGTGCGGCTCGACGAAGTACGCCACGGCTACCCCATTCAACCGCACGCAGGTCTGATTAATGATTGTCGTTCGTTTGTTCGTTAAAAAAGCAGAAATTGCAAGAGTATTGTGCCGATATTGGTTTTATTCAAGACGGGCAGGGTGACAATGAGAGCCATTAGGGTTGGGCGAAAAAAAATACCTCCCATTGACTGTTCGCATGTCGAAATGTTTATCCATTCATCAGGATGAGTGATGCGGAAGTTCAGATATGACGTGGAGCAATTCGTCGATAAGATGAGGCTACCAACAATGTTGGTAGAAGAGATATGAATTTTATAGGCGAAGCTCCATTAGAGTTTCAAATTGTATCATTTTTTGTCTGTGTGTGTGTTAGAAATGCACATTTCAATGTGTTTCTCTTCAGTCTGTATTCCGTTTTCATTAGGATCAAGATAAATTTCATCAATGCAAATGGCCAAGTCTTTTAATGATTATCATGATCATGATCGTGATATTTACCATTGAAATTGTTCGTCAAAACTCAAAAGCGGCAGACCTTTCACTCTTTCTGGGAGAAGACAGCCTCTCTACTCTTTCAACATTGAGACGTTTCCTATAATGTTATACTTCCTCTAATCTTTCATTCTTGTTCGTATTTTCGAAACAATCATATTATTCTGCCCCGAGAAACCCAGCACAAGATATCCCTAAAAGAAATTGAAGGGTTTTTCGAAATAGAAAACAGAAATTCAATCAATATCTTCAACATTCAACAAGCAGTTTGTTGATAGATATAAAACGTAGCTTGATCTTGTTCAGGCACCCTGTATACCTTAAATTCATTCAAAATCGCTTCGAAAACTTCAGACCCAACTCAGTTCAACCCCAAAACAACCCATTCTACCCCATTTCACCAGCACTACCTCGTACGTCCAACCTAGAAGGCTCCGCACCACACCACCAGGGGCAATATTTCACCTTCCCGAGCCTCCGATTCGGTCTCCGGACCTAGTTCCCGTGTGAAACGATGCGGACCGACGGACTTTTTGAGGTCGTGTTATTTCTTGCACGACTTGTTTCCGCCTGGTTCTCTTAACACCCCGATGCCTCGGGTGCCTTTGTCTTTCCCCGTTGCTGTGACTATTGATTGACGAGGGACTAGGAGGTGAAACCTTCGTCAGGTGTCCATGCCCGGACTGGAACTCCGGCGGGTTGATGAAGGAGGATTTATATTGTGTTTGCTCGGACGGAAATCGAGCTATCGATCCCGGTCTTCTTTGAGGTAAGAGATGGATGTGGGAATCGGTTTATTTGTCGATCGTCGTGATGGAAATGAAGCAGTGGTCGTTTGGGGAGGCCTGATTCTCTTTCGGGGCATTTGTGGAGGGTGGGATCAGGGATCCACAAAAATGATGCAATTCCAGACCGAGAAGTCACGAAAAACAAGAGCAAAGCACGTACTCCCTGTAGACAATGACTTAAAATCTGAACTATGTCTAGCAGACAGTCCGTTTTCAAATTTTTTCGACCTCATCAGTGCCACATCACTCTGGTGTACTACTACAACCCAAATGAAGTTCGGAGCTTGTGTTTCACACATCTCGAACTGGGAATCTCGCCAGATATGTCCCTCAGATCCAGAGATCCAAGAGACCCGAATTCCCGAACCGAATTAAAGCATACTCGACGTAATTACCGAAGGAACCAATTTCGATAAAACGTCATATTCAAAGTGGAAATTTTCCCAGCGTCAAATCGGAATCTGCGTCGTCTTCGTCTGTACAATTGGGAAATTGAAAACGAGAATTTCTTTTATCAATCATTCTCGAACGTCAGTTTCGTTGGGGATTGAGAAGGATGCCCCTCCAGTGGAAGGACGGAGGTTTATCGATACCCTGGGAAAAATCGAAAAAGTTTGGCAAATTACTGACGATCGACTTGAATTTCTGATGGGGAAAATAGACCTCGAATCGTTCTTGAAAACTGGGAAAAGTAACCCCATTGTCTAGTGATTAGCAATTGGTTCTGAGAATTTCGTCTATTTCGGCACAACCGTTCGATCTTGAGGAAGTTTTAAGAGAACCCAACTCTTTGGAAATTTTTGGAAATTCTTCGAAGGTCATCTTTCGGGTAGATTAATCTTCCAAGAAAATTATCGTAGATCTAAACGTGATACATATTCTGAAAGAGCAACTCCTCTAGTAATAAATCTGAGAATTTCATCCATTTGGGCACAACCGTTCGGTCTTGAGGAAGTTTTAACTGAACCCAACTTTTTGGGAATTTTTCGAAGGTCATCTTTCGAGTAGATTAATCTTCCAGGATAATTATCGTAGATCTGAATGTGATACATATTCTGAAAGAGCAACTCTTCTAGTAATATATCTGAGAATTTCATCCATTTCGGCACAACCGTTCGGTATTGAGGAAGTTTTAACTGAACCCAACTTTTTGGGAATTTTTCGAAGGTCATCTTTCGAGTAGATTAATCTTCCAGGAATATTATCGTAGATCTAAACGTGATACATATTCTGAAAGAGCAACTCTTCTAGTGATAAATCTGAAAACTTCATCTATTTCGACACAACCATTCGGTCTTGAGGAAGTTTTAACTGAACCCAACTTTTCGGGAATTTTTCGAAGGTCATCTTTCGAGTAGATTAATCTTCCAGGAAAATTATCGTAGATCTAAACATGATACATATTCTGAAAGAGCAACTCTTCTAGTGATAAATCTGAGATTTTCATCTATTTCGACACAACCATTCGGTATTGAGGAAGTTTTAACTGAACCCAACTTTTTGGGAATTTTTCGAAGGTCATCTTTCGAGTAGATTAATCTTCCAGGAAAATTATCGTAGATCTAAACGTGATACATATTCTGAAAGAGCAACTCTTCTAGTGATAAATCTGAGAACTTCATCCATTTCGGCACAACCATTCGGTATTGAGGAAGTTTTAACTGAACCCAACTTTTTGGGAGTTTTTCGAAGGTCATCTTTCGAGTAGATTAATCTTCCAGGAAAATTATCGTAGATCTAAACGTGATACATATTCTGAAAGAGCAACTCTTCTAGTGATAAATCTTGAGAACTTCATCCATTTCGGCACAACCATTCGGTGTTGAGGAAGTTTTAACTGAACCCAACTTTTTGGGAATTTTTCGAAGGTCATCTTTCGAGTAGATTAATCTTCCAGAAAAATTATCGTAGATCTAAACGTGATACATATTCTGAAAGAGCAACTCTTCTAGTGATAAATCTGAGAGCTTCATCCATTTCGACAAAACCGTTCGGTGTTGACAAATTCTCAAGTGAAATTCGCAATTTTAGAAAAACGCCATTTCCAAGGTAAAAATCTGAACGAAGGGAGATAGGCTCACGAAATTGCTTGGAAGAGAATCAGCGTAATCAAAAACCTATATTTCAATACCAAACTTTTGGACATGGAACATTTTCTTCTTCGAGAAAATAGTTTTTCCATTTTGAAGAGTTTTCTGGAGTGCATTTCTCTATTGAATCACGATCTGTCTGGTTTCCTGGAATCTACAAAACAACTTCTTCGTCCTCCATAACCTAGGACAGTAGGAGCTGTCAACCAATCACTACAAGTGTTATTGAACCACCAGAATAAGCTATAGTAATGACGAAACGCTTGAAATGGAGGAAACCTCGTAATTCAGTTCGATGGAATTCATGCGAACACCAGCTCATGCTCTTCCAAGTCTCCACAGAACCGCTCAAACCATCAAAAGTTTCAAGTAACGAACTTTACGCGTTAACTCTAGTCCCTGCTTCCACGCAAAAACCCTCCATAATCTTCAGCACCCCCACATCATACCCTTCCACCAAGCCATAACGAAGATGTGCCCTTCTCGTATCGCGTCTTTGTCTCACGCTCGATTTAAACGTCCGGCCCGGATTTTTCACATGCGAACGCTACATCGGCTCCTCTACTCCTTTGTGCCGTCACGTTTCTCCGGCTCAATTTGTCCGGAGGCTCCCCGGACGGGGGAGGATGTTCATCAGTCGAGGTCATTACGATCATCCTGCATTATGCAGATACGTACGATCTCGCAGAAGGTCGTATCGGATTTTTACGGGTCACATGCGGGACTCGGCCTCGTTTGGAACGTGGCCAAATCGATGATTCGGCGAAATGGGGGTCAGATTCTATGGTGCGGCATCGAGATATGGCCGATGGGGGATGGTTTGGCCTCTGCTATTTTTGAAAACAAAGGGTTGAATCGTAAAAGCTTCTATCCTCCAATAGCAATCGATGGAAGGAGCATATTTAGACCACTGTTTTTGTTTATGTATCACTCAATACTTCTCCGGTCTGACAAAGGAAAACGATCAACATACTCCTCGCCAAGAATGAGCCTATTGTAGTAGACCTCAGTTTCGGCAATCCTATCTTCATTTAAGACAAATTTCATTACCTGGAGCATCTTTTTCATGTCTGCAAAGATCCAGTGGTCACTTATTGGGAGAGTACATTGGGTGAGGGGACAATTCAAAGCTCAATTGATCTTAGTTAACCAATATTTTCATTGGCTTGTGATACAGGGCATTGTCCTGGTTAAACAGTAACTATTCCTTCTGCATTTGTGCCTATTTTTCTTGCGTCTTGCAATCCAACAATCCAATAAGGCCGTGTAATGTTCACTGTTGCTTTCCTATTCATTGTCTTCAAAAATAACACAACTGGGTTCACTTAAACTACTGTAGCCACTGAACTAGCAGTCAGAATGCCATAAAATGTTGACATGCACAGTCAGTACCACCCAGAAATCACTCAGGTCTGTCCATGATGTTGACATATATGTGCCAGACAGAGGATATCATGGGGAGATCGAGTTGGTTTAGAAAACATCAAAAATTTTCGGTCGAACTACTTCTTGATGGTTGAGATGGCAATGATAGGGAGGTTATTTTGATCTAACTCATCTAAATATTTCCTCGAGAGGTCAACACACCCACCAAAAAGGAAGCACAAGCGTCAGTTACTGATCCAGAGCCTTCCTGTGGTATAGGAAATGGCACCTATAGAAAGAGTTCCTGGAGAAAGAAGAAACCCAAAGAAAAACACTCTGGAGGAATCTTCCAGGAGTGGATCATTCCAAAAAGTCTCTTCGCGATTTTGAAACTGCAAGATACAACTATTTGCATCTCAGTAAGAATGAGTAACTCCTACACAGGACATTTTCGCCTTGGGAAACATATGATGAGTGTAGATTCTGTGGGAACAAGATGAAACTCCTGTTCACAGAATGCCTCACCATTGCAAGCCTGATCAAGGAACGTCTTGGACTTTCCTTCTTTGAAATACTCTCAGATATTGGAGTTCATTGAAACTCTGGAGCTGTAGGTCGAGCTGTTGATGGCACAGTTATGAGAATAGCTCTGATGTGAGATACAATAGACCTTGAGGTCCCAGAGGAATGTAACTCCCTTACTCAACTATTCTTCTCTAAAAGAATCCATCTTCTAGTCTGATTTCTGCCTGTCATACGATTTCAAAGTGTCATAAGCACGTCCTATCTTCATTGCTCCTTTATGGCCAACTTTAGCAACAGTTTTTTTTCGAAAGTGTGATCATGTTGACCGTACTGGCCCCATCCCTCAGCCATCCTCAGCAGTAACGATTCCAAAACATCCCCCCGAAGGTGAAAACAACGTACGAATGGGACCTACACGATCGTTCCATTAGCGCAATCTGCATACAAATCGAAACTTAACGAACAAAATTAATCCGCTAAGCGGAATATGGCTCCGCCACTTCCATATTTACGGGGGGTGGTGGTGGGGGCGAAGAGGATTCGGACGAGAGCCGGAGGCAGCAGCCAAGTTTTGATTCCCATTAGCGTTCAAAACTCCGCCATTTGGAGGAATAAATTTCGACGAGATTTACTCTGGGGCGAGCGTTTCGAGACGGAGTAAGACCTGCTTGTCTAGCAGCTGCTGCAACTTCGAGAATTATGTTTTTATATACCCCTGAGCCTGCGGAACAGGCTCTTCCCTGCCTCGGAAGAGAGGCCTAAGTTCGGCGAAGCTTTCATTCAAGAATTCAAGCCAGCAGACCACCAAAAACGTTGTCCCATTTAGTGTTTTAAAACCATGGAAATTTTTTTTTATCGAAGAATCATTTTGAGGAATGAGACACATTTTCAACTCAGAGGATCCTTTAATGAGCAAGATTGACGCGTTTAGGGCTTATTAAGCCAGAAATTATTTAAGTCATCCTATCGACAACATTCCTTGCTTGGTGCAGACTTTGGAAGGAAAGATCATAAGGCCTATTTGTTTTAAATGAAGATGAATCTTCTTGAGTTGAAGGAGAGGAGAAGTTGATCCTCAATTCTCCATTAGAAATAAATATACAGGACACCTTCAACAGGAGTATCGGGCCATCAGCAAGTACCTGTATTTAAAAGGGTTAAGAGGTAAGCAGATTTACGAAAATATGCTTAATACCCTTGGTGATCAATGTCCGTATGCGACCGTGAAAAATTGGACTTCAAGCTTCAAAAGAAGAGAGATCCCCAAATATTTGAATGTTGACCAAAAGCGTGCAAGGGTAGAAGCATCGCGTTCGATCTGTGCTCGATTTAAAAGCGATGTAGACTTCTTAAACCGAATTGTTACTATGGATAAGACTTGGGTACATTTCTACGATCCAGAAACAAAGCAACAATCGATGGAATGGCGACACTCTGGTTCTCCAAGACCTAAGAAGTTTCGTGGAAAAGTTCTTGCTTCAGTTTTTTGGGATTGCTATAGAGTAATCATGATTGATTTTATGGATAAGGTTAGAACAATAACCGGAGATTACTATTCGACATTACTGACCACTCTACAGCAAAATATTAGAGAGAAAAGACGCGGAAAGCTATCCACAGGAGTTTTGTTTTTGCAGGACAACACCCCTGCGCACAAATCTCCTGTTGCCATGCAAAAAATTCGTGATTTAGTATAAGAATTACTAGAACACCCCCCTTAATCACCAGATTTGGCTCCATCCGACTATCATCTCTCTCCTCAACTGAAAAAAAGTTTAAAAGATCGTAAATTTTATTCCAACGAGGAGATAATAAAAGCTGTGGAGGTCTGGTTTGCAGAGCAAGAAGAAACATTCTTTTTGAAAGGTCTAGAGACGTTGCAGTTTCGCTGTAATAAATGTATCCAATTAAGAGGAGAATATGTTGAGTAATAAAATATTTTGACATTGAAATTTTGTTTGGTTCTATAGTAGGCGAAGAATTTTTCAATATATCCTCGTAGATATGACAGATTTCTATCGCACGTCGAATCCTGTATACCCAAAACGCTCACTCCCCGATCTCCGACCAGGAAATTGAACGTTTCTTCGCCGCATCCCCCCTCGCACCCCACAAACACCTACCGGCTCGGCGAGGAAATGCAAATGGCCCATTATTAGCACGAAGACAAACGACAGGATAAACCGTCCTTGTTGTATAATGTTACACGCCCTCCCCGTCTACGTAATCCATCCTGCAATCGCGAACGTGTCCCAAATTCTCAGACACTTCGGAACCTATCGATGTTATCGCTGCCGCAGATCCAGGGTGACGTGGCAGGAAAGATCCTAGAGTTGTTCTAGTGAGATGAGAGGATCACGGGAACATTTTTTCTGTCGGGCGAAATCCCGTCATCTCCGACGGCTCGGGAGATATTTGGTCCTTCGATCCGGATCGTTCGTTCCGGATATGTTTGCTCGGGGTTCAAGGTGGCCAGCAGTGATCCTAGATTCGCAGGAAATCGACGATCTATTTTCGGAGGGTTGACCTACTCAGGCACCCTGAATCCCTAGCTCATTTTGGGAATCGAAAGAGAGAGGACGAAGAAACAGCTGGAAATCAAAATCGGAATTAACAAAAACGTGAAGAATGCCAAAAAGCACTTCTCATCTGACGTGTAATCCACAAACAACTTGATACGATATGAAACCGCAAAGCTACGACCTAAAACATAAGTCCGGTTAAAAATACTGCCGGAAAGGGCGAAATTGAAAACGAAAACCGTCCATTCAATTCGTCCCGATGTCCACTTTCATCAAGTTGAGTCGGGTCCGGAGTCACGAGGGGTGGAAACGTTAAGCTGAAAACGTCAATTTTGACGTATCTCGCATTAGCAGGGAGGAAAACGCAAAATGTTTGTCATACGAGGGTCCCGAGAGGAAACCGTCCTTCGTTTGACGACATACAGATGGCGTATTTATCGGAGTGTGAAAATATCATCGATATTTGGTCATCATGTTGAAAAGAGCTACCTGGGAACTTCAAAAGGTATAGTTCGTAGATTAGGAAAAGGATTCTATGTATTCATCAGTATATTGTTGATGATACAGAATGACGTAGCTGAAATCGCCATTTTTCCTTATTAGACTTTCGATACTCTCCCATCTCTGATAGTTTTTGTGTAGATACGTTCCAGCATATCTTTCAAGGCAACTGTTTCTGTTGAGAAAGGAACATAGGGAACTAGGCCCAAATACTCCAAGTATTCGTAAATTTTAATCCATCTCTTTACCATTTCATGGTATTCAGATTTGATGGAGGTCTGTTTAATCTGAAGCGCCTCGAACCCAAAATCCGTTCAGAGTTGATCAAGAAACTTCAATATGCGTACTTATCGCTAGCAGCTCAGAGGATCTACAGATAATGTTGGACACCTATACATATGTATACGAAGCTTTAGGCCTTAGACTCAATATCGACAAATCCAAAATCCTGGTTAGTCCACCAGATACCCTCAGACAAATATCAGCCTGGAGAATGAAACTCTAGAACAGGTCGAGCAGTTCAAATTCTTGGGAAGCTTCATAAATACTAGGCTAAACCTAGACACGAAAATACACAACCGTATCAATTCGACATCACGGGCATAGAGTGTTTCAAAATCACGACCTGAATCTGAAGACAGCTGTTTACAAAGCAGTGGTCCTCCCAACACTTCTTTACGGAAGCGAAAGCTGGACGTCCTACAGGCGACATATTAAATAGCTTGAACAAACGCAACAACGTCATCTAAGACAAATAATGCACGTCAGATGGTTCCACAAAGTTTCAAATGCAGAAGTCTTGCAACGCGCGAGTTGTAGAACAATTGAGACTCAAGTAACGAGGGCCCGACTCAGATGGAGCGGCCACATTCTGAGGATGCAAGACACAAGACTCCCCAAAACAGCTCTGTATGGCGAATTCACAGAGGGTGCTCGGAAACCAGGTGGCCAGTATAAGCGGTTTAAGGACATACTGCATCAATCCCTGAAATCAGTTAATGCCAATCATAACTGGGAACAACTAGCGTTAGACAGATCACAGTGGAGGTCTTAGGTCCACTGTTATAATGGAGACTCGAGTAGAATGCAGCAGTGGCCAGATCTGGTTGGTGACTGGAGTGGTGCCCGGAGTGTAGAAGGATCTGTAGGTCACGGTTGGGTCTCTTCAGTCACAGGAGGGCACTCGCAAGTCGCCCTAAGAAATTATAAGTTTGATCGCACTGATAGTTTTGTTTTTGAATCTTTCTGTAGATTTATTCTCTGTAACAGGATACAGCAATGAAATTAAATGGTAGATATGTATTTCTTTTGATACTTTTGGTGGTGGATTCATTTTCCTAGTACTTTATATCGTAACGAAGGTAGAAGACTCGTGTTTTAGATGTGACACTTTTCTTATTCAGATGATACAACCGAAGCCTTCCTATTCCAAAATCTAAACGAACTACCTCAAGTCAAACTGTGACACTGATACCCCTGAATGAATCGTTATCTTCCTCGAAATTTCAATAAACGTAAACTTTTTTAAAAAGAGAGAGACGTTCCTCGAGGAAATGAAAGCTTTCCACTTCCAACCAGAACATGATATCGAGCTCCGGATTCTTAAAAACACGACTTCGACAAACTACACGGTTGACGCTAACGTCTCCCCTAAAATTGTTGACAGAGCGAAGACGCGTCTCGGCGCCAAAATTAGAATCCCACGGTCCGGAAACGGGTCTTTCGTACGAGCCGCCTCCGGGCTATTTCTCCGCCGCCAAAATGCATATCTCGATGAGTCGTCTCTAGATCGCGTCGCGGTAAACTAAAGTTTCCCCGGGAAAAATGAAACATTCGACGAACTTTTAACCAGTTTTAGGACGTTATAAAAGTGACGTTCGAGGAAGTTATCTTGTTAGACGGGGACGCGGCGCTGCTGGTCCGATTTTCCGCAGAGTTTTCACGCTGTGCGTTTTCCTTCTGGCGATTCGAAGCATGATAACGAGGGAAATGCGAAACTTTTAACTGTTCGATATCTCTGACCCCTCAACGTCGTCCACGACATGTTTGGAGTGGAAGAAATCTCTGACACACTGCCAGATGATTTTTCATGTCGCTATTGAAGGAGTTTTCAAAAAAAGGAGATACTATCAGTCAGCAAAAGATGAATTTTCCGAAAATCGTCAATAATCGCAATCGATAATGGACCTTTTTCAAATTCCACTACTTATCTTCGAAGAGATTACTGTCAAATAAGATTCGCCCTATCTCTCCCACTCTCGAGGCTATTTTTTTCGTTTTTCACGGCCGCACATAAAAGATCCACCCCATTCTTCCCCTCAGCTGAAATATGGACCGAAGCAGAACGGCACTAAAACCGGATGAATAAAAGAAACAGTCGTTCCGAATTCATTCCGTTCGAATAAAAAAAAAAACAACAACCATCTCCGCTAACGCCGCTCCCTTTGTTCCGATTGATTCCAAACATTCCGTAGCACTTCAATTACTTCCACGGCCTTCTTCCTACTATTTCACACGCCGTAATGAAACCCGCGATGAAATTTTCAGCCGATATTGCCCCGTTGCTGAATAATTCTTCGGCGTTCATTCGAAGCCAAGTCGAATTTCGCGAAATGTAGCTGGAGAGAGCAGGGGCAGCGCTCTTCTTACATTCATTAGAGATGAGGAGGGAGGCTGGAAAGGGGGCCCTGTCCCCGGGGCACCCTTTGACGAATCGAATATTAATCAGGGCCAGATGGATATTTTATCACGTCCGTTGCTCGATTCGTCTCGATTGATTCATTGATTCCGGATGGGGTTGACGACAGACTACATCGGATTGATTCGTGTTCTTTGACGGTTGATTCAAGAATATTGAAGCGAAATGGCCGATACCTGGCACCAATCCCGAAAAAACTAGATTATATAAGTTCAAGAACAAATTGCCCATCATTGAAATGGAAATTTGACTTGGAGTGAGCATGTGACTAGACTCTGTACGAGGCTTGCCACATCAACAGTCGCAGTAAGATAAATTAAAGAATATTCTCACAGAAAAAGAGGCAGTTCTCACATATCTACGAAAGCGCTGAAGTGCCACACACAAAAAAATTCCAAATGTACAATTCCGACTTACAAGTCGGAATTCTGAGATACAAGTCGAAATTCTGACTTGCAAGTCGGAATTCTGACTTGCAACTCCGAATTCTGAGATACAAGTCGGAATTCCGACTTGCAAGTCGGAATTCTGAGTTACAAGTCGGAATTCTGAGATACAAGTCGGAATTCCGACTTGCAAGTCGGAATTCTGAGTTACAAGTCGGAATTCTGAGATACAAGTCGGAATTCTGAGATACAAGTCGGAATTCTGAGATACAAGTCGGAATTCTGAGATACAAGTAGGAATTCCGACTTGTAAGTCGGAATTTTGAGATGCAAGGCAGGAGCAGGGCTAAAATATAACAAAGCGCTGAAGTGCCACACAAAAAAAAATTCCAAATGTACAATTCCGACTTGCAAGTCGGAATTCTCAGATAGAAGTCGGAATTCCGACTTGTAAGTCGGAATTTTGAGATGCAAGGCAAGAGGAGGGCTAAAATAGGTCTAATGACTCTTGTTTTTTCGCATTTGATCCGTGTGTGTGTTTTTGGCTTCTTGGAGGAATTTTGGATGGATGAAATGATATTCTAATTTTCTCTTCGGTTGTACCATAGCTGAGCTGTCCCAAAGCTTCGTCCTCAGTGCTTGTGAAAGCACTTGGAGTATTTTTGTACTCCCGAGAATTATGCTCCTGGGAACTTTTCAAAAACTTCCTTAGTGCTTAGTGATTCGAGAACTTTATCGAAATTCCTACATCCAGTTTCATAATCAAGTTCAAAGTCACTTTAAGTTTCGTTTAGTGTCAGTTTCGGTAGGGTTTAAGAAAAGCTTTAAAATTGAAGGGGCTTTAACTTCGATAATGAAACTGACCGTTAGTCCTTAGTACGACGAACCCCTCAGAAGCTCTGTGAACTTGTCAGAATCAATAACATACGTTAAAACTTTTGAAAGAAAAGAGATAGGGTAGGCGTAGGTTAAGGGTCCAAATGAGACAAATCTGCTCTATAGAGATCATTTTGCTCACATGATTCGGCAACAAAACAAATGTCATTCGACCAATTCTAGCCCCACTACTGTCTTGCATCTCAGAATTTTGACTTGTATTTCAGAATTCCGACTTGTAACTCAGAATTCCGACTTGTAACTCAGAATTCCGACTTGTATCTCAGAATTCCGACTTGCAAGTCGGACTTGTATCTCAGAATTTTGACTTGTAACTCAGAATTTCGACTTGTAACTCAGAATTCCGACTTGCAAGTCGGAATTCCGACTTGTATCTCAGAATTCCGACTTGTATCTCAGAATTCCGACTTGTATCTCAGAATTCCGACTTGTAACTCAGAATTCTGACTTGCAATTCGGAATTCCGACTTGTAACTCAGAATTCTGACCCAGCAAGTCGAAATTATACATTTGGATTTTTTTTCGTATGGCCTGCCAGCGCTTTCGTACATATCACTCTGAATTCCTCAAATCTTTCACACTTGTGTCTCAAGCGGCTCAAAGACGATGACTTGCCAATCTTCGAATGTTGAGAGGCTGTCTTTTCACCGAAAGAGTTAAAAAACGGTGTTCTAACTTCATTTTAGCACGTAGTCTTCCGATTGTTAATCTTCTACGATGTAGAAAACCAAAAACTGGTTTCCCATCAATTTCAAATATTTGTAGGTCTTTGACCAGAAATGTTGGTTTGCATTATTCGAATTATTCATCCCATATTCTCCCAATAGACTGCCGAGCTTAGAGTTTGCATTTCGATCTGTGCCTAGCCTAGTGTAAGTTTAATAAATAAAACGTTGTTTATGTTTTACTCAACCACGTTTTGTTGACCACACTCATTCTCCTTTCATTTGAACAATCGATCTGCTTATGACGATGAAAATTGGACTTTAAAGATATCATCATTGACAATTTAATAAATGTTGTGCTACCACAAAGCCATCTGGCATAATAATATCGAAATCTCCTTCTGCATACAGACTCATCGAAATTCCTTCCAAATGGTCCTGTTCCACACGCCTCGCATGCCATTCAATTCATATACCTCGATCAACATTTTCATTTCGACGACTCCCCAGCGCTTCACCGTTGGGACAAAACTTTGAATATCGAATATTACTCCCCGAAATCATCAAAGGAACCTTTATATCCGCCCCTCCTCCCCCAAAAATTCATCATCTCTGCCGTTTCTCCGTCTAATCAGATCTTTGAAAATCGAACGGCGCATCTCCATCCGGGATCGTTAAAATTCATATTTCTGGGCAACCGTAGTTTTTCGGCGGATGTTGAGATTGTTGAGTCAACATCTTAGATGTTATTTATTTTTCACGCTAGGTCTCCGGGACTGGAGGCCGTGTATTTTGTTGTGGGTCCGCTCTTCTCGTCGGAAACGTCGAGATGGAATATTTTTTGGTGCGTTAAGGGTAGTCAGTTAGGTTGGTTCGCTGAAAGGAAGATGGAGGAACTTCTTTGTGAGGGGATCTTCGGAGATTCTTAATAACCCACTCGGTCTTGAGGTGTCAAGAAATATGACACGAGCGTTTGACAGATATCTATAAGGTTTGCTTTCGAAGTTTTCCACTAAAAGTGATTTATTTCTCGAAGTACTGATCCTAGGAGAAATCTGATTGCATAATCGTAATCTACGATCAAGAATTAGTCAAAAAATTGACCTGGGTTGATTTAGCTAAAACATCATTTCGTTTTTTATTGATGTTTACCCGCGCTTCACCAACGAAATTTATCCAAGTCCAAAAAAAATTATTCATATAGCTATATCGACCCGGGTCATTTTTCTGACCGATTCGAGGTCGTAGATTACGAATATGTAATTAGAATTTTTTGTAGGATTCATATTTTGAGAAAAAAATCACTTTTAGCGAAAAATTTCGAAAAAATTCGTGAACTTTGAGGAGCTGTAGCAACCAGGAAAAAGGCACTGGACATATGCTGATTTTTTTGGTGATATATTGATCCTTTGTTAATAGATAAAATTACATTTTGTCCATCTGCCGCCAACAGTTCAGATTTTATGATTTTTTCCGCGATGGTCCAAAATCACGAATTTTTCATCGACTATAACTTGAAAAATAAATTCTTTAAAAAATATCTGTTTGCATATTCGTTATCTACGCCCTCCTATTAGTCGACGGTATAAATTTGGTTCCGATCGGAGAAAAAAAATATTTTTCGAAAAATCGCAATTTTTCCATACATATGTATGGAAAATTTGAAAAATCTTTGATCTCCTCGATTTCCACCAAAATTGGATATTTCACTAAATCGAGGGCGTAGATTACGAATATACAGACAGAATTTTGCTGAAAGGATTAGTTTTCGAGTTATGGTCTATAGAAAATCGAAAATTTTGAAGCTTCCGCGAAGGTCCAAAATCTCGAATTTTTCATCGACTATAACATGAAAAATAAATTTTTCAAAAAATATCTGTTTGCATATTCGTCATCTACGCCCTCGTATTAGTCGACGGTATAAATTTGGTTCCGATCGGAGACAAAAAATTTTTTTCGAAAAATCGCAATTTTTCCATACATATGTATGGAAAATTTGAAAAATTTTCGATCTCTCCGATTTCCACCAAAATTGAACTATTCACTAAACCGAGGGCGTAGATTACGAATATGCAAACAGAATAATGCTGAAAGTATTAGTTTTCAAGTTATGGTCGATGGAAAATCGGAAATTTTGGACCTTCACGCAAAAAATCATGAAATCTAATCTGTTCGCGGTAGATGAATGAAATTTTTTTTATTCTAATCGCAAAGTACCAATCTAACACCTTAAGAATTAGCGTATCTCCAGTGATTTTTTTCTGGCTGCTACAGCTCCTCAAAGTTGACCAATTTTTTCGAAATTTTCCACTAAAAATGATTTATTTCCCAAAGTACATATCCCAGAAAAAATCTAATTGCATATTCGTAATCTACGACCTCAAATTAGTCAAAAAATAAGACCTGGGTTGATATCGTTCGAAAAATAAAAAATTTTGATTTAGAAGAATTTCGGTTGCTACTCGTCGTTACTCCTCCACCCCTTCTAAAGCCTAATAGATGATTTCCTCCGTCTTAATTTTTAACGAAACGCAAAATAAACTAGTTATGTTCCACGTTTAAGACAATACCCCCTCAGACATCTACTGAATTAAGTAGTTTAACGTCTGTGTTGCAGAAACTTCTGCTCTAACCGAAGAACATCCGCCCTGTGAGTGCTTGAACCGCATCATGATAGAATATTCATTTATTCGACTCCGTTAAATATTTCAGGGGAAGTCTACCCGTAAATATATCGTTGGATGAAGTTGGAGATACGGAAATTGCTTCGTTTAACCATAATTGACTCTGTCTGTCGACAAAGGATGTCGGCGAGATCGTCTTTGCTGAAATCCCCTGCAGCAAGAAATTCGATTTCTATATCGTTTTCACATCGGGATGGGCCCTCCAGTGATATCTCGAAAGAGATAATATTGAAATCATGAAATTACGAGGTATATCTACGAAAGAGTCTGTCTTTGCTTTGTGGAAATTGATCCTGAATTGGAGCGATGCAAAATTTCGTCTTTCGAAAGGTTTCTGTTATGGAAAATCGGTATTGTTCTCACGATTTGTGTTCTTTGGTGAAGATTTTACACCGAAATTGTGTAAATCGAAAAATTGGAGCATCGAACCATCGTCAAGTACCTGTATTCAAAAGAGTTAAGAGGTAAGCAGATTTATGAAGATATGCTTAATACCCTTGGTGATCAATGTCCTTCGTATGCGACCGTGAAAAATTGGACTGCAAGCTTCAAAAGAGGTAAATTTTCCATTGAAGATGATGACCGATCGGGAAGACCAGTTTCTGTGTTTTTGGACATGAGACATGGACATGAGAAAAATTGCTGCAAAATGGATCCCCAAATGTTTGAATGTTGACCAAAAGCGTGCAAGGGTCGAAGCATCGCGTTCGATCTGTGCTCGATTTGAAAACGATGCATACTTCTTAAACCGAATTGTTACTATGGATGAGACTTGGATACATTTCTACGATCCAGAAACAAAGCAACGATCGATGGAATGGCGACACTCTGGTTCTCAACATCAACACCAAAGAAGTTTCGTGTCCAAAAATCTGCTGAAGAAGTTCTTGCTTCAGTTTTTTGGGATTGCCATAGAGTAATCATGATTGATTTTCTGGATAAGGGAAGAACAATAACCGGAGATTACTATTCGACATTACTGACCATACTACGAAAAAAATTAAACAGAAAGACACGTAGAGTTATCCAAAGGTGTTTTGTTTTTGCCTCTGCACACAAATCTCATGTTGCCATGCATGCTTTATGAAAATAAAACTGAAGAGTTACTTGGGACTACTGTTTATAAAAAACGTCTTCGAACTTTTTCACTGTCGGACTTCACGCAGCATTGTCGGATTTTATGGGACGAATAAGATACGACAGTTGGGCTGTGGCAATTTCAATTAAATTTCAACGTTCTTCGCCTGATAAATTGGAGCACCCTGACTTGGCAAATCACGTCGATTGTTCATTAACGTTGACGGGACTTGATGAAAGTAGAATTTCATCCTACTGATTTATACTCGTCCCTGCGTTTCTGATTAGTTTCGACATTGATTGACTGCGCTCATCAAGAAGATCCGTAGATACTACTACAAATCAAACGCGAATATGCATGATCCCCATCAAAAATGTGAAAAATTATGTGATATTCTAAGCTAAATTCAACTTGAAATCAAAAACATCAATATGACGCGTACCCCTTAGAGACGCCAGCGCAGCTAGTGGCCAAAACATGAATCGAGGAGAGACTTTTGCTCCTTCTCCTACTTTACACACTCCAAATGAATCAAAATGAGCTCTATCTTCGCAATAATTGAACCAGCATGTGTTAGTCCACATGTAACGACATCAAATTGTCAAATCAAATGTCATTAGACCAAGTAATACCATTTTAAAAAAAGGAATAACTAAACAGCCCCTGCTATACAACCGAATTCACGTGTAGGCTCATATCCCACGTCGCGTAACAAAGCAGCCGTAACGCCCGTTTAATTTCGGACCTTCTGCTCGCGCGTTAAGCCCCGACCAGACGGTATCCTGCCATTTCCGCACCGCACGCCGCTAATTCGGATATTTACATCGGGACGCCCGGCTTCCCGAGAAATATGGCGGCCATTAACCATTCGCAACCGGGATAGGGATTATGACGGTTTAACCTTCACCTGTCCGACGTGAAATGAAGGCGGAAACCGGAATAACAGCTATTTATACCGGGGATGCGGACGCGGCCCCGTCCCGGGGATCCTCCACAACCCTGGCTTCAATAATTCTGGCCTTCTACCAGCCAGTGTCAATTCCGGAGAGGGTAAAGGTCGGAATTACGCTATAGGGTGTGCCGGAATTTGGTCGCATATTCTGGGACAAAATTAGAAGACTCTTTTTTTTTATTTTCGCTATTAGATCCCTCCAGGCTATTTTTAGGGGCCAAATTTAGGGGGCCTGCTGGCAAATAATCGGGAATAGGAGTCTCCTCATCTTGTGGCATCAATTTCGAGACAGCTTACAAATACAAGTACACGAAAACAATGACAGCCGCTAATATCAAGATGGCTTGTTGGAGACCCTCTCGCAAAGTCCAGGAGAGAATGTAAACAAAGAACGTTTTCGTATAGATACTTCTCCTAAATTACTTCAAAATAACCGAACATTAATGAGGCCAGAAATATATCCGAATGAGTAGCTTTCAAGATTGTGGATGCGGTACAGCAATCGTCAATGAACACAATTCGTGAATATTCCCGCATACATCTTCACATTTAACCAGACGTGCACTGGAAGGCAAACCGTAACGGAAATGTCAGGACACTCATTACGTTACAGATGCGAAGGGTCCTTCAGTCAAATTCAATGCATCATTGCTGCTCTATGGTTGGTTGGTATAGTCAACCTCATCCAGAATCGATTTGCGACAAACGCGGTCTGGAAATATGGTGCTGCTCGGTCTAGGAAATGTCGCACAAGCATAATGACCAAGATTGAAAGAGATTCTTGAGAAAAATTGAAGTAATAGACAAGATACGTTGTGTACCTCAAAGTGTTGAAGTAACTAATAGCTCTAAAATTTCAGAGGAGGTACCAATTAACGAAGATACTCCAATGAAGAATAAACACAACATTAAACATAAATCTCAAGCTGAGAATGGCTTGAAGCAACGATGATTTCGACACAGGCTGAGCATGAACAATAGATCCAAGGATACACCTATTTTTCATCGTGCCATGATATGAAATAATATGTATCATAAAATTTACTCACCGAAAAGTGGAAGAAGATGCAACGAAAAACCTGAAACAAAAAATATTATAAATATAAAAACATACTACAGCTAAGTTGTCAAAATTTGAACGTATGCAACAAACAAGAGTATAAAGGAGAACCCAACATAATCTGTAGATATATTGACCCAGAAAAAGGGAGAACTCCTTCCTCAAACTCGACCAACTCTTTTTCCATTATCAGACAGAGAAATCCATTCGTGTGACCAAACACTAATCAGCCATACCGCTGAATTCTTCTCCCTCAATTTTCGCATTTCATTGTCCGGCAGATTGATCCTATTAACAAGTTCTACCCCCGGAGGCTCGGTGAGCCTTCATTGGCGTCCTAAATAATTGATTTTGTTCATTAGAACGTGCCACATCCATTGATTTTCCCTGGCAGCTGCCGAGGGCTTTCCGAATTACGTCCTATATATGCCCTCCTTATTTGTCCGATACAGCGTCCAACTTAATTGGAACTTGGATGGATTGATTGTGCGGTTCTGTTTGTTTTTAAATGGGAAGTTTCTGCTGGTATAATTAGTGGTCGTCGAAATCATTCCCGGGCTTAATGGCTGGGTGTGGTGTAGACGAATGTGATTCTTGGGAGAGTTTTATTCGAATTCCCTGTTGGGATATCGAAGGGAGTTTCTAGTTCTGGTTTGTTTTGCAGTTTGCGGGACCATCATCAAGAAGTATCTCAGTAGTACGGGACCTACAAGACCATAAAACAACTCAAGATGACTCTTCCATGGCTGATGAGAGATTGTGCATGGTATTGAAGGAAATCAATGGCGCGAACTTGCGACCAAGGCATCAAAGTCAACGCCTTTTGGACCTGAACTGTTATGTGGGCTTGGTTAACACCAATTCAGGATAGTGGTCCAATAATGATATGTGCATAATAGAAATACCCTTTAGAGAAGCACTCCTGGACATTCATTAACAAAAATTACAGCAAAAAGCTACTATGAGCTGAGCTCGGGTTATGGTAGGACTGCTGACAGTACAAATAACTTATGACCAGCACAGCGAAGTCATCAGATGAGACCTGCAGTCCCGTGGATCTAAAAAGCGAGCAGCTGAGCACATAGTAGGTATAAAAGTGTCCAGAACTGTCTGGCTCACGAATCATATACATAGACAATTTAATCCTCAGATACTTACGAGGTAACATAACCAAAGCCTCTGAGTAGGTCATTGGATGTGTCAATAACATCTACTCAAGGGTAGTAGAACAAAATATCAAAGGGGGCTTAGTACTAACTGCCTCAATTCAGTAACAATAATAAGCTGGTCGAAGTAAGGAAGTACATATTGAAAATAATGCTTCCAGACAACCATTTTCTCAACTTTAACAATCTCTGGAATCTCCAGGTGGTCCCCCAGTCCAATCCAAAATACTCCAGGTATGTTTTAAAGGGGCGATCCCATAAAACGTGGAATATTCGAATTGACTTTGACCTAGATCCCACCGTGAATGCCCAAATTGCTTCGCATACGGGATAAAGGTTGATTTCCGAGGCTCGTATTTGGTACATGGTACGCGCAGAAGCATTTAATGGCGTCCGCCACTAATAGCATGTTTGATTTTCGCCGAAAAATCCCCTCTTGTCGTTAATGGCCATAACGAGTATGGGAAATATTGGATTTTGATCCCTCGATTTCATTACAGGGTTAGATATAGGGATAATTCGTAAATGGTTATGGAAAATGGTAAACCTTGATTTACATTCACCCTCGTTTCACATACGGCAAGTCAATATGAAATGGAAACGAAATATGTTGTGTAACAGGGAACTCGGTTGTTCAAAATTAGGACAGGTTTTCTGTGAATCACTCACCTTAGAATATTGTAAGTCATCGTTCCGATTCAGACATCACTAGGATAAATTATCCAGCCATTATACTTGCTAAAGTTATCCTCTATCACAAAGACACACATAACCAAACTAGTTCAGCATTCCGTTTTGTGCACTAGAGGGAATTGTTTTTAAATCTCTTCGAATTCAGGAAATATTATAGTATCTGTGTTCATTTATTCTTTCATCGAATATCAAAGTAATATTTTGTTGATGTCAGTGTCATTCACTCACAGATTATCAATCTAGTGTTTGTCTATGTTTCAATTTGAAAATATTGGCATTCAACCACAGAATGAATCTGTCATCTATCGAAATTCCATATTTTACTTTAAATAAACCATCTTTCTTTGGAAGAGAACTTTGTGCTTTTGAGATTTTATGTGGGTGCAGGTAAATTCGAGCTAATGAAGAGACAGACGATCTTGATGAACAAGGTTATAGACACAAAGCCTAATGGAGAATAAAAAAAGGCACAGCATAATGATTTTCCACTCAGCTGACGATCTCGCAACGCACAGATTGCGTAATGAATTTCCCCCGATTTATTCGGCATATTTCCCGAAAATTCCTCATCCTCATCATGAAAAATAAGCAGGAACGCCAAGAACACTCGACCGTTACTTCCAGTTTACTTAAAAGCTTTCGAATTTACGTGCCTCCGTCCACGTCATCGGGCTCTTTTTTTTACCCAGCGTCGGAAAATTCAATTTCCTACATTAATCCATAATTCAAAATTACGAGGAACTTTCCGATCTTCGAATCCCGCGAAAATTTCCGCCGAAATTACGGCAGGAGAGTGTACCTACGGAGGAACGCTATATGAAAATTTGGGGTAGAGAGGGCATATCTCGGATTTTATCGCCCGAAGTTCGAGGTCTTATTAGTTTTCCCGGATGGGTCACGTGATGTGGAGATATGAAGCAGGTACTGATTGATTCGGGAAAGTCGAGATTGCGATGGTTTCTAGCGTCCCGAAGTTTTAAACGGAAGCTTCTTCAGCAGAGTCTGGATTGTTTAACACAATTTCTGTTAGCCTCCTGAATGAGCCATCCTATAATTCTTGGGGTCCTTGGCTCTAACTGGTATATTTGCAGCTCTTGAAAAATAAGATGAGGTTTTGTTTAGCCTGTCGCGTACGTTGGTTGATGGTTTATCATAGATTTAACCAGGACATTTGGAACATTTAAAAATGGCACTTTTCTGACCCATTTACGACAATGTATCGATATCTAGTAAGACTAGACCAATTCCATGCATGAAAAAAATATTGCTTTACCATAGCAACGAACAATAACTCATTAGAAATGTCAGTGTGAAGCTTGAGGTCGAAAAAGCAGATCAGAGTTACGCAATAAATTAAAAGAGAGAAGATGTTCACCGAAATTGTGAAAATCGAAAAATTGGAGTAGCGAGTTATCAAGTACCTGTATTTAAAAGGGTTAAGAGCTAAGCAGATTCACGAAGATATGCTCAATACCTTTGGTGATCAATGTCCTTCATATTCGACCGTAAAAAAATTAACTGCAAGCTTCAAAAGAGGTAAATTTTCCATTGAAGATGATGACCGATCGGGAAGGCCAGTTTCTGTGTCAGTCCCCGAAAATATCGATGCAGTTCATGACATTATTCATCAGACCCTCGAATTAGGCTGAAACGGATATCTGAAGCACTGAATATTTCATACGAATGCGTTTATCATATAGTTCACGTCAATTTGGACATGAGAAAAACTGCTGCGAAATGGATCACCAAATGTTTGAATGTTGACCAAAAGCGTGCATAGGTAGAAGCATCGCGTTCGATCTGTGCTCGATTTGAAAACGATGTGGACTTAAACCGAATTGTTACTATGGATGAGACTTGGGTACCTTTCTACGAAACAGAAACAAAGCAACAATCGATGAAATGACGACACTCTGGTTCTCCAAGACCTAAGAAGTTTCGTGTCCAAAAATATGCTGGAAAAGTTCTTGCATCGGTTTTTTGGGATTGCCATGGAGTCATCATGATTGATTTTTCGGATAAGGGTATAGAACAATAACCGGAGATTACTATTCGACATTACTGACCACTCTACGGGCACAAATTGAAGAGAAAAGACGCGGAAAGCTATTCGAAGGTATTTTGTTTTTGCAGGACAACGCCCCTGCACACAAATCTCATGTTGCAATGTAAAAAATTCGTGATTTAGGGTTTGAATTACTAGAACACCACCCTTATTTACTAGAGTTGGCTCCATCCGACTATCATCTCTTTCCTCAACTGAAAAAAGTCTAAAAGGTCGTAAATTTTCTTCCAACGAGGAGGTAATGAAAGCTGTGGTAGTCTGGTTTTCAGAGCAAGAAAAAACATTTTTTTTGAAAGGTCTAGAGACGTTGCAGGTTCGCTGTATTGAATGTATCCAATTGAGAGGAGAATTTGTTAAGTAATAAATTATTATTACATTGAAATTTTGTTTGGTTCTATAGTAGGCTAAGAATTTTTCAATATATTCTCGTAGAATTATGCAGATCATTTCCATCCTCATTAGAACTTATGATTCTTTTCGTCTGAAGATTTCTTATGGCATATTCAACTCTGGCCATTTCTGAAAGCCCTCAGAAGCAGCATATCCTCAACAAACCTAATCTTCCATGGTCTGGAACACTCCGCTTTCCTCCCCGCAAAATCCCTTGAAATATTCAGACGTTCATCTTCGTGGAGACTGATGTAAATCCTATCATCGCTTCAAGTCGCGTTCTTCATAACGAAGATCGCATCCTCTCCCACAGGTCCTATTAAGGGGGCATTAGGCCGGGAGTACGCAAGAAACGACAACTCGTATAAATTAATTATCTTACCCCGGGACCCCGATGTCGAAAAATAAGGTGAAGGGGGTATTAAAACGGCATGCGGCACATGGGCGAAAACTTTTATATTGGGGATTATTTCCGGGTTGCGTATAAGCGTCTTTGTCGAAGGAGGAACATTCCGGGCTTGATTGCGAGTAATGGGAACCGAGACACGGGAAAAACCGTCGGGAAACATGTCACGTAGGGCGAATTTTGAGTTATTAGGAGCCGTGGAATACGCGGAAATCCTTTTCTTCGAAATATTGGCTTATGTCGGTTCGGCGATACGCTTTCGTGCGTCGTTCGTTAAGCGAAATGGTGTGTTTTGAATGATACGAGGATCCTGATGTGAGCTTGATGAAAAAACGGGGTTTTTCTGAATATTTGATAGCTTGATTCATTTTGAGGAAATAATTATCAAGAAATATGTAACGTGAGTCGTATAGGCTGGAATTATCATCAAAAATGTAGAAAATTGAGCGTAGTTCTCGGTAATTCTTTTGTGGAACATAACTTCAATCAATATATAGGAGTTAAGCTGGATTCTTCGCTGGATTTCAAAGCGCACTTGGAAAATTTGGTTCTGAAGTTGAAAACTATGAATAATACCCTTCATAAACTAGCTGGTACTTCATGGGGTGCATATGCAACTACTCTTCGAACGGCAGCCCTAGCTTTGGTTTTTTTAGACTGCTGAATATTGTTGCCCTGTTCGGATTAATAGTGCTCATGTGCAAAAAATTGATGCACAGCTAAATCTTTCTATGAGAATTATGACTGAATCTATTAGATCTTCACATATTCAATAGTTACCAGTTCTTTCAAACATTGACAAAAATGTGAATGAATTTCACTACTTTATCGACTCATTTTCAATTCTGTCATATATTCCACAAAATACGATTCCAAGACTAAAGTTGCGTAAACCCTTATGGTCCAACCCTTTCCTCAATTCGAATATAAGGGACAAGGACATTTGGCAGTCTGAATGAAATACGTGCACTGTTTTCAACCAAGAATTAGTTAGTGATCACTCGAATAGTATTCCTGGTTTTGATCTTCTCTGGAAAATATGGTGTAGATATTCTGAATCGTATAAGAACAGGTAACGGACGTTGCAATAGTATGCTTTTCAGGTAGAATTCAGTTGAGAGCCCTAGTTGTGAGTGCGGGGAACCAGAAGAAACCTTAAATCATCTGGTTAATCCCATTTATAAATTTCAGGACGGTTTTAAGGCTTTTCATGAAGTCTGCGAATCTTTTTCGAATTGGGTTGTGAATTTTAGGTCAATTTGACATATAGAACTGAATTTTATAATCTCACTTTTGGGTAACTTGGAAAAGACTCCCTGGATTTTCTTTTTCTTCGAGGAAATGATTTTTCAGTACGAGATGCCCTTCAATATTGAATATTTCAGCTGGTTTCGACCCAAAATCAGGTATTTAACGCATTTCAACGTATTTAACATTCGTCATCTATTTGTAAGAAATGCTAAAGGCCCTATATTTTTGAATTTCCATAAAATTGAGGCTCAATATCCACTCTGTTTGATAAATAGACACTTTAATGCTCCGACCCCACAACTGAGGCTCCAATTAGCCGACAACTCCTCATTTCCGTTCAAATATTGATTCGTTGTAATTTACACTTGGGCTAATATCGAGGAAATTGGAGGAAACGCTATCGTTTCAACTTCATTCGTAGGGCAATTTTTTAATTCCTCGATAATAGCCATATCGTTCTGCATCATGGCCTTCCCTTAGTTGAACTTAGCAATCCCTGGATAAAAAGATCTGTTCGGAGCTATCTCCAGACCCACAGGATCATATGTGACGTAATTTTTTTGTACCAAAACTGCCTCAGGCAGTTTGGACCTAATTACTGGGAGTACTGTGGAAATTGAAGGTCTACAGATCAAAGGCGTCCAGGGAATCGTCCAGTTGAACAGAAGTTCCATTAGCAATTGCCAAGTTGCTTGAAAAAAATTGCCAGAGACCAGAAAGTTCTTGTCTCTTCAATGGGCTTTCTAACGGATTAATAGTTTTTAAGGAATTCTAATACACGGTTAATTTTTGGTGGTTCAAAGACATTGTGTGCGAAATATCTTAAGAGTTCATCGTAAAAATAGGTAACACTATGAGATTCCACATATCAGTGATTCTGAGACTGAGAGGGGACTATTTTTGGGGTTGGGGCTGTTAGTCCAAAAGAGAGGCCTCCTGGCAAAAATACTAACTTGTCTCTAGAATCTGTCGCACTGTATAACCCGAAATCTCCGTCTGACTCGTATCAGAGATCCAGATACACTCTGGAAATTGTTCGCAACTCGAACATCGAGTGTTTAATATCAAATGTGCAGGGAAATAGACCACCGCTACACCGATGTGAAAACGAGCAAGCTTTCGACCCAAAATAGCCTCTCCAGGTCCCGAAGACCTGAAGAGACCTAGGACGCCCGAAACCCATTGTTATAGCGCCCCGTTGCGGGTGAGTTATCGAACTATCCGGTAAATACAACGCGGGATGATATAGAGACGGCGAACAACTCGCATATATCAGAATTTCCATTTTAACGGTCTCTTGGATCCGGGCAATCGGAACTTTTTGACGGGTCTAATTAATAACTTTGCGAAAACGAGAAAGTTGGCGGGGAACCGGCCGAGCGGGAAGATTATTCGGACACCAGCATCCACTCTGAATGCCGGCCCAAATCCTGCGGTCGAAAAGGTACGAGAACTGAGTCATAACAGCGAAAGGGTTCGGGCAAGATGCCGTAGGCTGATCAAGGGTTGTTTTCAATTTGCGTGAGTTCGAATTCCTACTGCAATTTCTTTTTATGAATCGAACATGACCCTAGCCTTTTCATAATATAGAAACCATAGTTTTTCAGAAATAACGACTCTGCTTTATTTAACGAAAGACATCTTGGAAAAAATGCACCCGTTCCTTACTTTGTGCCAAATTTGATGCTCATTCATTGGAGGGATCAAACTTATAATTTCTTAGGGCTACTTGTGACTGTGTGCCCTCCTGTGACTGGAGAAACCCAACCGTGACCTACAGATCCTTCCACACTCCGGGCATGGATAGTCACCAACCAGATCTGGCCGCCGCTGTATTCTTCTCGAGTCTCCATTATAACTGTAGACCAAAGACCTCTACTGTGATCTGTCTAATGCTAGTTGTTCCTAGTTAAGATTGGCTGTAACTAATTTTAGGGATTGATGCAGTATATCCTCAAACCGCTTGTACTGGCCTCCTGGTTTCCAAGCTCCCTCTGTGAATTCGCCCTACAAAGCTATTTTGAGAAGCCTTGTGTCTTGTATCCTCAGAATGTAGCCGCTCCATCTGAGTCGGGCCCTCGTTACTTGAGTCTCAATTGTTGTACAACTCGCGCGTTGCAAGACCTCTGCATTCGAAACTTTGTGGAACCATCTGATGTGCATTATCTGTCTTAGATGACGTTGTTGCGTTTGTTCAAGCTGTTTAATATGTCGCCTGTAGGGCGTCTAGCTTTTGCTTCCGTAAAGAAGCGTTGGGAGAACGACTGCTTTGTAAATAGCTGTCATGGTCTTCAGATTGAGGTCGTGATTTTGAAACACACTGACCTTTAGCTTCCAGAATGCCCGTTATGCCGAATTGATACGGTTGTGTATTTCCGTGTCAAGGTTAGCCCTAGTATTTATGAAGCTTCCCAAGTATTTGAACTGCTCGACCTGTTCTAGAGTTTCATTCTCTAGGCTGATATGTGTTTGAAGGCTTTCTGGTGGACCTACCAGGATTTTGGTTTTGTCGATATTGAGTCCAAGGCCTAAAGCTTCGTATATATGTTTATAGGTATAGGATCCTCTGGGCTGCTAGCAATAAGTGCGCAGGGGTTTGCATATTGAAGTTCCGTGATAAACTTTGAACGGATTTTTGCTCTGAGGCGCTTCAGGTGCCAAATTTGATGCTACTGGGGGGACGAAGCGAGGGACGTGGCTGTCTTAAGTCATGTAGCAATGGATCTGACCTTTAGGTCGTGGTGTTTCACGCACAACGATCAAGAGAATCCCTTAACAACATAAATTAAATCTGTAAAATACGATTGGTTCAGGAACTGAATGAACTATACCTAGATAACCAATATTCCAGGTGAAACATACCTCAAAAGTAGGACAGGAACATAGGTACTCTTTTCTACTCGGATCCATAAAAGAAATTCTCGTGAATCTCATCACGTGCCTTCACAGCTACAACATTAGCATTCTTCCAAACTCTCCTCAGAGTGGAAAGTCGAAATTCTCTTCCACATCGTCGTCATAAACACGACGCCTTATCTCCCCGCTGTTCTTTGTGAAAAATTCTCGAGATGCAATATTGAAATTCTTGTCAACACGACAAACATTCAGTTCATATGCGTTGCCTGTTCTTCGAGTTCGCATATCTCTGCTCTATATATACACGAATGATGTGAAGTATAGCAGAACGAACGGTTCCCCTTAACGAATTTATCGTCCTTTTCTGACGTACGTAACCCCCTTTATATTGGACCGTCTGGCTTTTCCATGCCAATTCTCCAGACAAACTTTTCCAGTATTGAGAAATACGTACGCGATTCCGTCTGCAATTTTCTCCAGTTAGAACTCCATCTCCCATTGGACTTTTCGTGATTAGAAAAGTGGGACTCGATGAACAAGGGGGACGAGGAACGCTGCTTTCATACACCTAGTTCGGTTCTGTGGCGTACATAATCATTTATGAGACGTCTCGCTAAGAAGGATCGATATTGATTTAAATTCAGCGCCAATATCGGAAACAAGTTGACGTTGCCTACTGAGCATTGTTTGGAATATTAATGGGGTATGGATTTACCCCTTCCGAATTTGCAGTAACTTTCTCCCCAACCTGTGATAGGAGACTGTATTCCTCGAAGAATGATAACCCCGCTAGATCAAGAACTCCAGATCAAGCAAACACTCCCAATGATTTTTCCCATCTCCTGTCACAATGGACCCATCTAAAAGCGAACCTTCTATATTATTCAGGCATTATCGAGGCGAAACGAAGAACAAAGACCGCAGAAATATCTGCTCGGAAATCTCGGAGGACAATTCCGTATAAAATATGGGACAGGAGGAGCAAAGTCTGGTCGTCAAGGAGGCAGCCACTTATTAAGCCCCCTGCAATTTAATTGATATCTCCCAAGCGAGCCTGCCAGACTCAGTGTAGAATTCTATGCGTCAGTTTCGATGTGCATCACCTCGAATATTGATTTCCCCAGCGATTTCTATCCGATCCCTTCAAGAATACCGACGGACGATTCTCGACATTCGAAGGTTATCTTTCGATTCGAAGGAATGACCGTCAGAGCTAATAAAGATAGAAACACGACTCCGATAGAAGGAGAGAGATAACACAGTACATGATTAAGTCAGAAATCCGAACTAACTTCGGAATTTACTCATTTCCTGGTCCTGGGCCCATAACCTGTCTACGTTTTGATTCAATGTCGTCCCTCGGAGCTACACCGAGGGTAAACTTTGAACAGTTGGCCCCGTTTCAATGTGAGGTATGTCCTGGCGTCAATATCATGTCGAAACAGTTTCTGTTTAGGTGATGTGCAGTCGCTCTGCACCGGGTTTATGTCTGTTCTTCCCAGCTTCGCGAACAACGTTATATTATGCGGTTGTAAACTCATCAATTCATCCGAGGACTGAGGGGGCTTCACTTGGACTTTGTTGCCTCGATACGGCGTTTTAAACCCCTATAAAACGGACAGATGGAAGGCCAAATCGGGGTTTTAGCTATGCGGAATATTTCCGAGAAAGGGTTTTAGTATTTTTGTACGTTTGATGGGAAATTTGACGATGAACTGCTCGGATTTCACACAGAGTGGTCTTAAAACTGGTGGGAAGATTACTTGGCTCGAGACAGCATCAACTAGGAATAGACGGTTTGTCTGGAGACTAATGAGGGGTGGTCCTACTATATAAAGCCTCCATTAGCGATGCTTGAACCCTACCAGACTCTTTCGTTTTCGAGATTTTTTGTTCACACTAACCACAGAACGAAAACCGTATCTGCTCCAATAACTGCTCTGAAAACAACCAAAAATGTCCTCAATTTTCAGCGAAATCGACAGAATGCCCCATTAGAATCAAAAAAAGCAACAGCTCTAGGAATCTGTATAACACCAAGCTGAAGAAAAATGAGAAAAAGTCGGGAGGGAGACTTACTCGCAGAAAGTATCACTTAAAACAGGTTATGGGCCCAGTCGTATAGGCAGACAGACAAAACTGAAGGAATATGCGGAAATACAACCCTGCACTAGTGAATCGATTCTTCCCGCTCCTTTAAGCTAACACGATTGGTGGAAAAATAATAAAAGTTGAAGCCTACCTCGCTGGCACGTTTATAATTCGATTAGGGGCCGTCGCCGGTGACATGTCGAATTATTTTTATTTTCATCTTCGTAGTTTATAGACCCACTACACGGAGTCGTGCAGAATATGGAATATTTCATGAGCCATAGTCAGCATCAAATATACAGCAGTCAGATATGGAATCGACTTCTCCGATGTAGCATGAAATTGTGTCGTTTTGGGTTGTATCGGTTTCGTGGGTCAGCGTTCGTCTTTTCAATAAAACGGTTCTGGAGCATGTAGGGCAGCCTTGAAGATACTAGAAGACTGAATAACTTGTAATTTGTATACCGCTTAAAGGAATTCAATAAGGAATATGTTGAAATTATCATCGATTTTAAATCATAATAGGTTATGGGCCCAGTGAGTTCGAGCAACGTTAATATAATCATTCAACCGACTGTACTCAGAAGTAGGAGCAATTTAGTCCTTCAGAGACGACGACACGCTCAAAAAGCTTCCATTCAAACGCCACTCCGTCCAGATGATCTTCCCAAGCAGACACTACCATCCTTTCACGAACACCCTCACGCAGAAATCGTCCGGTCCATTCGAGATTCCAAAACCCCGGGGAGAAGGCAATCAGAACGGAAAAATGAGATCGTTTTGGCCACGCTCATCGGCTGAGAGTGTCAACAGAATAAACCCGGTATCGTCACGTTCGATCTTGCCGACTCCATAAGCCTAACAACTTATTTGCGGGGAAAATATGCAAATCTTCTACTTTCAAGTTGTACCCCGATAACGATTTCTCGTTCCAGGGCCTTTCTGGAGTTTCTGGCTAGGTAGTTGGGATTTGAGAAAGGTAGGACACATGACCCTTTCCTGGAAAAGAGTTCTATGGTAATGGCGTGTATCAGAATTCGTACAGATTTGTATGTATGTTTCATAAAATCTCCCATCCAAATCAGCATTTCTTCCTTAAGGAAACAGAATGACATAAAGCGTACGTCAACCATGAATCTATGATTCACGAATGCCAAACAAGAAGAAGAAGAAAAGCCCGCCATCTTTTCGAGACGCTTTCTCGATAAATTTGATTATGGATTCCTGAATGGCTGATTGTATTCAGGTGCTCTCCCTTATCCGGGCGATCTATCAACCCCTATGGATTATTCGGGACTTCTAGGCCGATATTTCCTTTGTTTCTATGGATACCGTACATCCTTCCTTTGACGTACCGACCGATTGTTATAAATGGCAATCCGAGTAAGCTTCTTGGTTAGGAGCCAGTTAGTTTCCTTCAGAAAGCTTCATTCAATCGGTTACGAGGGATAAAGATGACACAGCAGTAATTTTTTGGTTGGTAGACTGTAGATCATTATCATCACCAGTGTGAAACTCAACCTGACAGTTCTGGTGGTCATACATTTGTATATTAATTCGATCAGAAGTTTGATAATAATGAATATCATATTGTAGGTGAATACATTTTCTTTCGTGCAGTATTAAGGGGCCATTTCCTTTGTCTAACTTCATGAACGACCTCTGTGTTCGTATATTGGATTAAAACGACCCAGAAAATTTCAGAAATGGTTTGATAATTTCCGAGAAAAATTCACACCAAACCAATAAACAAGAATATTACAATCTTTGAAGATTGTAGGATCTAAATCGAGAGCAGTGAATGAAAAATGACCTTATATATTGTTCGTTCATCCAATGAAATAGCCACTGCTTGGTCAGCCATCTGTCTGTGGATTTCCACTTGTACGAAAATGAAGGAAGTTTTATCAAAATTAACTCACCTCTATCAATTCCTTGAAAACATAAGTGATCGGTTGGATCAGATTACAAGTAAACGTCTAATACTATTGCTGAATTCACGGTTTAGCGATTAACTCTACGTTTTTTATCAAAACACAGTGAACAAACTTCTATTACGTCGAAATGAAGCGCTAACCTTGGATAATCGGTTATCTATGGAAGCACTCTTTGATTTATGTCGAGACTACATGAATAGAACAGATTAGCTCAGTGATCCATCACGAAAATTGTCTCGAAAACAGAACCAATATAACCTCTTGGCATATAGGTATATTTAGATCAGGTACATCCACAAAACCATTAAAATATTCTCAATTATGCACTATTTAGGAGCAGGTGAATAGATAAATTGACAATTTCAACCTCCAAGATAACACAGATGAAATGTCCATAGAAATTTTCAAGTTAGATAAGCTCGCCTAAAGATGACGAACCAAAGAAATCTATCGAATTTGAAAGAAGCTCACAGACGGGTAAAGAAATAAAACTTCTGAAAGAAACGTCAAAAATTATCTTCCACATTTCACTTTACGAGTTGCAAAATGATTTCTAAACGTATTTTCACCCATTGCTAATCTAATGCTGTATTTTAGTCATAATATTTCTATCAATCAAATTTGTTCACCGTAAAAGAAATCGGTTAACAACTGATTCCACATGTTTCCTTCTGTGCACTTTCCATAGAAGATTTCCAAGTATAACAGAAGATCGAAATACATATTTTCAAACTGTTGGCATATTTCAAAGAATACAAAAAAGCCATCGTATATCTTTCCGAGCAGAAAAGACCGACTCTTTCCCGATTCCATGCAAAACGAAACAGCTTTTCAACATTAAAATTTCACTCGAAACTGATGAAAAACTCATCAGCGTTTTTCGGTCCAGAGAAGCTGGTGGACCATCCGGCCCCATATTAAATTTCAAACATGCGATGTACCCCGAATTGCCCGAGGTTACGCCAGGGTTTTTAGTTATCCGGTTCCTGCATTCTCCGCTGAAAAATTATGGCCCTTGGGGGACGAAGTTTTTGCATTATCCGTGGACCACACCTGGTCGAGTTCCTTTTTGTTCGATGTACATACGTGGGACAGTTGGAATCGCCTTCGTAGGGGAAGGCGTAAATGAAAATCCAGCTCATTTTGTAGGACGCTGATTTGAATGTCCACTTCATTTTTATACATCGCGTTCAGATGTGTTTGTATCGCTTACAATTGTTTCTGTCAGTATACGAATGTCATGGTGTGATTACGTTGAATGAAATGTGTCAATTCCGATCTATTCAACAATTTTTGGTACTAAATTCATTGGAATACGAGTCAAGATTGAAAATTCATGAAACCACCATGTGGTGAAAACTTCATAGAAAGGAAAATTCAGTTCTGTGATCGTCATCGAGAAGAGCCATTTGAAAAGCATTCCAAACCTATGTCTTGATGAATTATCACAGCTCAGAAGGCAGTCAGCAAAATAGTGTCCCAGTTCCCTTCTTTGTTTGAATGTCTCCCATTTTCAACATGCCTTCAAGGTTTGGCTTTCATGAATACTAAACACCTTCTCCAATCCGAGCTTTCCGAATGATTAATGGCGATTTTTTGCCACGATCATCAGTTTGATTGATGGGGGAATTAATTAGTACGCAAGTCGGTAATATCAGCGGTTGCTGAGTCTGGTGGATCTGGGATGAAATACTGTTTTATTATACAGGGCATCCCACAGAGCGCCCCAAACCCTTACTCCATGTTGGATTCAAAAGCAGCATCGATATGGGATGAAAGATTGGGCAAACTCGATCTTCAAGTGCTTCCTTCTTCATATAGAAGGCAGTATGCATCTCTTGGATGTGAATTCGAAACGTTTTTAAGAGGGTTTACTGAGTTTCAATTGTAATTTGTCCACCAGTGGTTGGTTAAAAATGTCCGAGGCAAGAAATATGTCAGACAGTTTATGAATTAATGAACTCGTTATCGTTTCCTCTACTGGGGAGATAATAGAATGATTCAAATATTGGAATATCGAATAGCAATAATCTAATCATATTCAATCCAGCCTCGAAGCCGAACAGATAGATGAAACAAAGGCAAACAACGTCCTACCATCGATAAGGTATCCGAATACATTATCGACAGTTAGTTTCCAGTATCATATCAGACAAATCCATTTAACAATATTCCCGATCATCAACCACTTCTCTGTTCCTTCTGTGCACACTGCACATAGCCTGTTACGATTATCGTTGTTTTGGTTTGGAGAATTACCGATCAGACAGAGGCTTTTCGATCAATTTCGTTTGATCCCCGACAAACGATGGCTGTGCATTGTGCCGAACATGGAAACAAGGGGATTTTAGGACCTGCGGGACATTACAGATGTAATCTGCGAAATGGTTTTATTGTTCGGTGCTGAAAACTTTTCAACCAACTATGTAGTAGTTCAGGAGAGAGTATTAGGTACAACGTGGCTTACTCGAGAATACTCTTTATCTATTTTTGTGTGGAGTTCATCAAAACTATGGAACTGGATGGCGAACTGAAGACGATATAACAGCCTCTCCTAGATTAGAGATTTATTTTTGCATCAAAAGAGGCAATGATGTATTGCTGAATTAGGTCATCTGGAGTAGAAGCTACCATTGAAGAATATTATTGAAATGGGATATTTCTTAGGATGATTTTATTCCATCCAATCGTGAGAAACACATGCAGGACCAAATTAAGATTACTTAAATCTTCGAGTTGGTCCATATTTCATTTATTCACGTAGAGGATGCTGTTGCTGTTTATATTTCATTGTGAATCACTGGTGAGGTCTTTTCTGAATGGTAAGAGAGTGGTTTTAAATGAATTTCGAACACCGAATCGGTGTTATACGATGGGAAACCATAAAATTGAAGAATTCGGGAAAAACTAATAGGATTATCCTCGTGAGCATTCGGAGGATCAACTATCATAAAAACAGGTCAAGTGGGATAAAAGATCAGGTTCGAATCATGTTGGAACGTTGGCCAAAACCGATCCTGACATATAGTTGCATTTTGGTGAATGCGCCCAATCTTTATCTGTGTCTAATCGAACAAAACAGCCGTGGCTCAATTAGCTATTCATATTAACAAATTGTACGTTGAAATATGACAGTTCGTGATCCCAAAACGCACCTATTCAAGTGGATAGAACAATAACTCTTGCTCATGTTATACTCCCACATTTCATATCATTATTGGTTAAATTACAGCACGCTCACCTGACTATTATAGTGCAATAAACCTTGATTGAAGCACGAATTGATCCAACTCTATTAAATTCTAACCTAAACGTGTACAAGGTGTGCAACGAAAATAAAAAAGGACTACGGAGACTAAAAAACTACAAAATATGCATAAATTTATTGTGCAAAACGAACAAAAAAAATAAAATCTACAATCAAGTAACACATGAACGAATTCTAGCGACGTTCGGGCATCCTAGGCAAGTTCTACCGGGGCAGGCAGTGGATAAAGTCGTTCGTAGATCGAAAAACGAATCGTACGAACTGGGACAATCTCAATGAAGCCAAAAACTCACCTAAGGAGTCTTGTCGACCGGGATTCGGTAATTAATAATCGTATTTTACGCCAACCACCTGGGAGCGACACAGTTGCCAACTTAGTGGTACAAAATAGCACTGAAAGCACGCTGCTCTCGCGGGCGGAGTGCGCATATTCTCGCGGGCGGTTCAGGCGGGCGAAACTCGCGTTCGTGGATCGTCGGCGGGCGTCTCATCGTACGACGCGGTATGATCTTGGCGTGGACCGGCGCTCCGACGTCGGCATGAGGCCTCCATCTAACAGTTTCGGTCTAAATTATTTGGTATATTGATTTTTCCGCCCTTAGCCGTCTCCTTACGTAGTAATGAGATACGTATTTTAATTCCAGGCCCATTTCTCGGTCGTACATTCACGTGTGAAATGGCCTTTGAGAGTCGGTCGCTGGATTCTGGGTGAGCAGGTGAGTTCGATATTTGATGGGAGCTAGCTTGAGCTGCTGCTGCACCATTGCTCTCGTTGAGAGACAGAGGGAAAGGCTATTTCCCCAGTTGTACAATCTGAATTGAAAGTGTGGAAGTCCATAATGCTTTTTATGTCCATTTGGTTGTGATTCTCAGTTCAACAGATGCATGTTTACGCAGATATAAATGGCCGTGTTTTCCCCACTGTTACACTGTTTCACAAAGTTCGTGAAATCTTCCCCAATTCGTACTTTTTCTAAAGAAATAAGCCTAAAGTATACGGAAATATTGTTTGGCGCAAGATTTCGCCTCTTTATTTACGGGACTAAAAGAAGATACTTCAAAATTGTCTATGAAACTAGCTGTAAAAGCTATATGGTCATGGTGGACAGAAATTCATTGACTGGAAAAATCTCGGAGCTATATTACCTATAGTTGTTGCCCCAGGATGTCAGTATGACCCGGTTCATCATCTTTGAATCACTTTGGACACAATTTTACAGTTGACAGGCCTCGTTCCCCTTCTTCTGATAAACCAATTCTCATCAAATCCTTCCCCCAAACATTTTTGCATCTTACAGTCTTGAAATTTCGATTTTTTTGCAGTAATCCTTGCCTGCCAGGTTTCGCTAGAGTGTTCATCTTTCGGTTTCCTGCTTAAAGGTGCATTTTCGTATACCATAATGTTCCAATGTTTGATTTTAGCACCAAAACATTATCTACAACTCTTGAACGTAATTCAAAGCTTATCAGTATGAGTATTTGAGAAAGCTCGGCCATAATGGATAATTTACGTTCACCAGACATCGCAAAAAGTACCATTTATGTGTATGTCGGCGATATTTTCGTGTAAAATGACCCTCTGGTCCTCTGGGGGTACCAGTGGTGTTCAACCCACTCTTCGACAGTTTTTATCGAGATTACTCCTTCGAAGATAGCCTCCTCTATATCGATAAAAATATAGATCGAGTCCCCATTGATAAAATCCATGTTTTTCATGCCGAATCAAAACGAAACCTCTTACAATTTGCATGATAAGAAAACATAACGATCACATTCCACGCTTCTCTCATTAAACAGCATCAACTGTCATTATAAGTGAGATTCTTCCACAATCCACAATTAAATTGTTCAGTGTCATCTTCCAACATTAGATATGGTCTTGTTATTTCAAAATAACATGCGAATTAAAGGAGGTAACAAGTGTGGTGTTCATCCCAGTGAAAGGCCGCCTAATCATAATTTATAACCTCAATAAAATCATCTGGCTCCGTATTATGAACTTTACATCTCGCGCGCTCAGGCCAGAGACAAAGTTTTTCCGCTAAATTCACCGGAGTTACCCAACGCAACCGTGGATTTTTGAGCAGGAAAGATTTACGGCCTGTACCATCTTCCATACGATCTATAATGACCGCATTACTTGGTCGTACCTTCGTCGTATGGATGCGATATTTGAAAGGAATGTTTCCTTGCTATAATTGGTACGTTTTGACGCATAGTTCTTGAATTTATAGCAGCGGTTTCATTCAGGGATTGAGAGAATCATAAATATATGTATTTGATCCGATGATTTCGATTGCGTACTCTCTAGGTACTGTTCTTGTTTCCATTCGAAATTCTAGGTCAATTCAACAGTCTTGTAGTGGATGAATGATCCACACTCCCCTTGCATAAGGCTCTCATGGAAAAAAGATGTTGGTTAATATCGTTTCAACAACAAGTACGTCAAATAATTAGTCCATCGCGTGATGATAACGTCTTGTATTGTCTTAATTTTGCTCCTTTCTATATTTCTCTGTTTACGAGTGAAAATATCACAGTCCATTAGAGGAAATTGATAATAATGCACCTAAGTCAAACTGGGACAACATCTTTCTTATGTGTTGCAGTTTAATTGAGGTCTATCAATAATGCATTTGCAAGATTATGTTTCATTTGTACTCTCAGAGAAAGTGTGAAATAGAATTAGTACTTGTCGTGCAAAAAGCAACCGTAGACTTAAGTAGGACAGTTTCTATCTAAAAATAATATAGAAATCATCGGTCCATTCCAATTGGTCCTAATGAAGATATGGTCTTCACTATCTAACCAACATATGGGTTGTGTTCCCCAGTATGTGCCATATTCTTCCAAATCTAAACCAAAAACTTCGAAAGCTCTAATAGCTTCAGATGTCATCTTTATAGGTCGTACCCGCCTCCTTACCAAGACACCGTCCTTGGTATTTTTAGAGAGATAATTAGGATCTCAAAGAATATTATAATTTGCCTCCAGTCGGCCTGAGTACATGCGCACGCTCATCAACTCTCACTCGTTTTGTAGGTGAACCAGTTCGAGAAGAGAATGATTAGCATCGTCATTGAGAAATTTTTCACTTTTTTATTGCGTTTAATTGATATGATTTTTGTGCAATCGCGGTTCATCTAGGGCTCTCTCGATTACGTTTCGCAAGTTGGTAAATGTTAGAGCGTTCGAGGCTTGGTCCCTACCCAGAATATCCCCTCTGACGCATCTCACGACGTGTATGATCTTGATTTATTGCGGTGATGCGATGAGAAATTTTAATTTTTGTCCACTTGGTTTCTCCTGGCCACTTTTTCACCCGCAGAGGTTAATCCTGAATATATGTACTAAGGAAAAGTACATATTGACCATTCTCAACGTCGAACTCATGACAGGAATCTTCCTGACAACTAAAACCCACTTAGCCCATAAAAGTGTACCTTGTCTGATCTGAAATCGTTTACTTAAATCAGTCTGACATTCAAAAACCTCCATTATCTTGAACGAACAACGTTGTTTACCTATCTCTTCATTTATGCAAAACCTGATGGGATAAATATCGATTGATTTGAATTTCTGATGAGTATTTGACGGACATAATGTCGAACATGCTTTTCTGTTTATTCTCTCGGAATAGATTGGATCACTAATAGGATCATTATCATATAATTGCCTAGTATAACAAACGAAATGAGCAATATTTGGCATGATCAATGACTTGGTGATAGGAACCAAGAAGCTCCTATCATCATAGTGCGTCCAACACTGCAATCTCCTTTCTTATTTTACTCCTGATGAAGTTTATATTCCCGGTAAGACTCATATAAGGTGTGGACTCGAATGATTGTTCGAGTTCGGAATAATCTACAACCTATCTAGACAGATGGACTATCCAGCCATCACCGAGAATATACAGCTCCATAAGCTGTCGATTTGAGACACCCTCCACATAAAAATTCCATGGAGCTGCGTTCTGGCGAGCAAGAAGGCCATTGGCTCGGTGTTGGGCCACCTAATCTTAGTGCACATCATCTTTCGCACATTTTCTCCATAGAAATCATTCGTCAACAGCTTGATAATGTTAGTATATACGAATAAATCAGAAGGAACTCTGTGGGTTGAGCTCCATCAATCGAGAACTTGATACTAACCTAATGTATGTATGTAGGCGACTGACTGGACTCGTATTCTGTAAAAGCCTCTCACTGGATTCGACATCTAGAGCTGTTTGACCCGAATCTCCATCTGTCTGGTTGATTTTTATTGTTTTTAGCAGGCGGACAGTTCGAAATTTATCATTCGCATCTGATCGCATCTATCGGGGTTCGTCATGTAAGTGTCGATGTCCCAATTTATTCACAATTGATACGAGGAATGATCTGCATGGCCGATAAGACTGTAGTGGCTTCCTGTAGATTGTATCTGAGTGACATCCGCTGGTCGACCTGCGTGAAAATTGACACCAATACAATATTATTTTGAAAGGATGGGAGGAAATGTTCATTTCATGTATAAACTTTGAAGAAAAGAAGTTTTTTCGATGATATAACCTCTGATATTCAAGAGCCAATTTATGATATAGACACATTGCTTCGAAACTTTTAAACCAATTGACTAATTGAGTCCTGAAGGTAGTCTATTGAAACATAATGTGGAAAGAGGAAAAGTTTCTTCTTTCATTTACCAAATGATCGTTGCACATTGGCACTATAAAATATTTACCTACATCTGGTACCTGGAACAACCCATAGTTGGATTAGCAAAGAGTTTATTCGAAAAATTGATACAAAAGTTGAAGAAATTCTTTTTATGAATATGTTCTTCTCTATTTCATAATCGTGTGCGAAACATAACACCAGAATAACATGATATCCTACATTTCACGAAACTAGTTCGCAAGTTTTGTTCTTTATCGAAATAAAATCGTTGTTTGGCTGAACCTTTGATATCCTATCCTACTACATGTTCTCGAATAACGCATAGGAAATTTTACTTCCAAGAGACGTTCATGTATTGTCGCAAGAGTGAAAGTTCATTCAATCGGACTACCTAAACGGAATAACAAGAATAACAGGTTCAATAACTCGAATGTCGTATACTTTTTAACATATGAAAATTTCGCCTCAAAATCTGGTTTCAACTGCAATGTCAAGTGCATATTTGCTGGTTTCCTTGGAGGAAGGTGGAATGGTAATGACCACAGTATTTTCCCCCAGCAAGCAAAGAATATCGTGAATAAAAACATAAAAATTTGAGCGAACAATGTTTCGAAATATAGCGTCCAAATAACTTATACTTGATGAAATCATTTAAAGCCTCTCTCTTGTATGCTACCTTAAGGTAGCCAAATGCCTAAAGACTAACTATAAATATTGAGGTAGTCATGGGCATAAGGCTACCTTAAGGTAGTCAATAGTCATAGTTACTCTTTAGGCATTTGGCTAACTCAATGGAGTAATAGTTATTGTTTGTGTGAATGTATGTGTGTTTAAAGAACACGACCTAAAGAACAACTATGACTATTAAAGTAGTCATGGACATTATTCTATTTCAAAAGAGTCCTGTCAACTTTTTGTAACGATGCTGCAGTTTCCATTGTAACAAAAATCATCAGCAATTTTTTTTCAGTTTCAACAACGTAGGTGGAATGTTCATTTGTGTCGGGCGCTACAATTCTTTGTCGAGAGCGTCAAAATGATGATTCTCTCGCAATCTACGAGTGTTATTGTTGTTGGTAAATACTTGTGAATTATAGGATGAGTTCAGTGTAGGTAACAAACGTGCACATTAAAATGACGCTTTTAGCGCCCACATAGTGCAAAATTCCACTGTCGAGAAGTTTTAATACCTTCATAACGATGACAAAGGTGAAAGTAAAGATATATTAAGACTGCTATGCAAGAACCAATAACTTTCAAAATAATCACAGTTCCTGCTTCGAACTTGATTATTTAATTACAACTTCCACATTCTTATACACTTGAACCAGTTCTACTTTGTCATTTTTCGAAGAAAAAAATGATGAATACCTCGTTTTACACTATGAAGATAATTCAGAAGAATGTTGTGAACAAGATAATTCAGAACCTTCTCAGCACAGCGAAACTTGAGAATCATTCACTAAACCTGCTATTTACAGAAGAAAGCTGGATTTGTCTGTTTCAATGTGCATTCATTGAAAAATGCACTTGAAATTATCAATTCTTAGGGTAGTCAGATGAATATTTCTCTCATATTTCAACTAGTAGGTGTACCTATCGTAGATACTATTCAATTTCATGATGTGACTATGATTCAGATTGATAGTCAAGTTGATAGTTTGACAAAGGTGGTTCTAACCGATTTCTGACGTCATTATTGAAATAAATTCATTGCTGGTGCAGCTACAGGCCGAAAATCGACATCAACCAGCCGTCTGACATGAAAGCGAATATTTTGCAAAACGTAAACCGTGAAAGTAGCATTTGGGAATCGATACTCGTCCCATACAAAAGAAAACGCCTCGTCTTTGGACTCATGGAGCATTGACATCGCGTTTGTGTGTGTGTGTGTGATGAAAGCAAGATTATCTCTCCGAGGATCAAAATATATCCACTTTCACAATCTTCGCAGTCAAATCGAATAAAAACCGAAAGTTGTCTCGGGTGTTTTGACGGAATATAACGGCTCAGCAAGCCTCCGTTGTGATATAGCTGTTTGTCCAATTACCATTGATGTTATTGGAATAGACATCATAAATAAATTTTCTAGATGATAAAAAGCCTCCATCCAGTGGGCCTAGAGTTCGAGAGATGATGTGGCCCTATGGAAATCACAACTCTATACCTACAGCTATCTATAAAAATTCATTCATATATTCTACAGAGTCTTTCTTGAATATCAAACAATATTACATGATTAGAGAAGTGTATTCATTAAATTATTTGTAATTGGAGTAACTATAAATTTTTTTCACGTTCAGGCAATCCTTAAGTACTGAGTATTACATACTACTACACATTGACATCACAAATTGACGACCTCTTCGGTGTGAGTTTATAAAAGAAAGGGTTTAAACATAATATTATGCACAAGGTCTGGGCTTTGCTAGTTGATGATGAGCGAACACTTTATTCTTCAATTTTAGTTTTGCATGTCAACTAACACAACTCTGATCGAAATTTCAAGTTTATCTGGACCTTGAAAGCTCTGGTGTAGTTACAGGAGACATAAACACTCAATTTAGCACCTGAACGAAATCAAACACCCTTGTAGTCGTCCTCCGCTCCTCCATGCAGCATCCCCGGGGGTCCAGCGGATCGACCATCCGAGTAAACTGATATAAAACGTAATTGGTAATCGGTGCCCCCAGGTGAGATAAACGCAGAACGGTAGAAGGGTTACCTAAAACCGTATGCATCGGTGGTTCTTGCAGTTTCACTGCGAACTATCCGCTGTGAGAGAGCGCGTTTCAAGGAATAGAGAGCAAGGTTCACGCGAAATCGAACTTCTTTTATTGTGATCATGGCCGCGGTCCGGCCTGTGCTGGTTTTTGTTTTAATCGGTCTCCTGTCTGGTGAGTACTGCCGAATTTTTACAAAGGACACCTGCCAAACCTAATTTCATTAAAAAAAACAGCCAAAAAGTTTATTTATAGAACTCATGAAAAACTTTTTACAGCTAAATAAACTACTCGAAAGACCAGTGTCAAAAAAAATCGGCTTTTCCCTTAATATAAGACTCTCTTGATTCTTCGATTTTGATATGAATTCTCAAGATTCTTATTTTCATTTAGAGTTTGAACGAAACACTCAAAAACTACTTGAAACCTTGGTGTTTTATTTTGTATATCAACTACTGTTTCTGACTCACTCATGCTGGTTCACCTCAACAAAACTGACGACTATACCATGTAAAATGATAAAAGCTGCCAGATAATAAACCGTTTGTGAAATCTGCTAGGTTTCAATTGAAAATTTTCCATTTTCTCAACAGCAAATTAATGTTTTATTCAGGTGACTGTAATTAACAATAATGAGCCATCATTGTAACACTTGAAAGTGAAGCAAAAAACATTTCCTTCTCCGAACAAGCGGCATCAATTGTTCTTCGATTTTTCATCTACAGGGTACTAAAAATCACTTATATTTGAAGTACCTGAACGAGAGGTGCAAAACGTATGGTGAACTCATTTAATTATTGAATATTTTCCAATGTTTTTCCAATGATTAATATCTGATAAACCAATTGGGGCTTATTGGCTTCAAATCCACAAAAAAACCTCTTCACCAAGCCCTGAAATAGGCTATTTTAATTCCTCCAAATTATTCATATCTCCACCAAAGCCCAAAGTTCTCAGTCCCAGGATTTCTCTTAATTTTTCCGCGTAAATCCCATACTCGCTTAATGAAGAGATGGAAAGAAGCAAGACGAGACGAATTCACAAACTCCGCGAGTCAAAGGACGAGATGAACAGAAATTACAGGATCGTAGAAACCCGCACAGGACACGCCATTTCAATAGTTAACTTCGTCCTCGTGCTCCAGAACGAATGCTCCTGTTTCATTTCCTAATTGAAGTCTCGAACAAAATGGAAGCCATTAATGTAATGCATCTACGCCTATTGAAGAGATATTACGTTACTGATGTTAAATAGATACCCGTTCATTCCTGGCTTCTTACTCACGACCAAGAATGGGAATTATAGTGGTTTTTAAGATTTTCAAAGACTAGTTTTGTTCAGCAGCTGACAATTCAAGGTATGCAGGTTCAAATTATCGGCACTAATCGCTGGAATGGACTGTTAGACTTGTGGTATAATATAGTAATGAGGAGGAAATAGCGTTGCACGATTTATGATCTATTTTCTTATTGTTGTAGTGAATGAGTGAAATGACCTTAATCGGAGATGGAAGGTTAGATCATGCAGGAAATACTTGGGCATTCGTGATCGAAAGAAATCGATTAGAAAGTTTCCTGAAGTCGTGTATCAATTTTAGTGGGATCCAACTTGATGAATTGTCAAAAAAAAAGAATTCGATTGTATGGAATGAAAATTTGAAGATGGCCATCATCCTGTTCGGAAGAAAATGGGTCTCTGGATGATATTTCACTTCTTATACTAATTTCTTCGACCAATATACGATTGTTAAATGTACTTTATCTGGTAACTTTTGGCACTCGCTTTGGTATTTCCAAAATAATGGCTTATGATCATCCTATGACTCCGAAAGTATACCATATTCTTCCGATTCTATTTCATCTCAAAGAACGAAATGTATTTTTGAGGGTCCATGTCTAATGAAAACGCTGTCAATTTTATAGATTCCTTCATTATTTCAGAAGCTCTTCTTTCAAAGCATTGCCAAATTTCTAGAGGGCATTTTAGTGGAACTAACGGTTTCTTTCGTGATCTGCTCCAGAGCGTTTCTATGCGAAATGAACAAAATTCAAAACAACGAACACAACCTCCAAGTGAGTCAAGGAGAGCAAAAAGATTTCATGAATTTTTCATTTCCACGTGGCGTTTGTGAAGGATTGTTTAATGCTTTTACGGAAATAAGTTCCCATCGAGGATTGTCTGATTTTTTAGACACTTGTGTTAATGTATATGAATATATTCATATGGGAAAACGATTATGCTTAAAGATTATTTGTGCTGTCATGGTATATTGATGGTTTTGTTTTCATCATCTTTCAAAGGAATATGACATCAGAAATAGTTAATTTTTCATGGGTTATAGCTTGTTAACTTTGTGTTTTCCATCTCGAATCTTCCTTCTGTAATTCTGGACCGAATATTTTCGTTTTTTTGACATCGAACTGCGAACGGCCAACATAATCCCAGTTTCCCCCATCCCGGTGGCGTTTCATCCCTACCAGCAGAATGCTTTTTACAGAGCCCCCCCTGTTTACCCATGGACTAGACACAAATATCATCGTGTTGACTTATCGAAGCTGAAAAAAAAAGAACTCGGAGGCAGTGAAGAACGAAGGGCACATAATCAGACTGCAGATTAACCATTGTTGTTGATTCTAGCTCCGTTTTTCGGACGGAAGTTTGACGTAGAAAAAAATTTAATATTGCCCGTTCCGAGGAATTATGAAACGAGAAGATATAGGGGAAAGTTTCCAGGGGGGGGTGGTGAGTTTTCTAAATTTTTTCCTGATTCGTCAATAGTTTGGTCTTCGAATTACACAACATCAAAGTTGACTCTGTTCTGGGTTTACACGTTAGAAAATTATGTCTTCTTTTTTATGGGGCTTCTCCAGTGAGCTGTCCTGAGGCTGTACTAAGGTGTCTATGATGTTTCGAATAATTGATGATCATTGCTTTACGAATTTTTGACTATGGGTACTTTGTAAGAATCATCTAGATCCCAGGGCTGATAAATTAGGATATATTTCATTCCCCTTCCAAATCAACCCCTAATTGAGGTATCCCAGCGAATTTTTTAATATTGTCAAGGTCCTACTTCTGCAGATTAGCCTTGCCTGTTTCTTATTTTTCCCTCGTCAAACTCTCGAACGAAGAGGCAGATTCCAACCAGGCAGACAGTCACAATAAACCGGAGAAATCAACAGAATCGGGTAATCATCAAGAAACGCTCCGTACGAACGCAAGATTCTTCTCGAGGAACGACAAACATAGCTCGGCCGCAACAAATTGGAACAATATGGACGTATTGACTTTCCCGAGCAGCCCAATCATACCAATTTGTCTAATTGCCGGAAACGCCGGGACGGGGTGGAAAGGAAACCGAAAAATTTTCATCAATTCCGCTGATTACTGGTCTCTGCCACACAATCGAGAGGCGTCCGACACTTTATCCTTCCGAACCTGAACGATGGCGTCCCACAAAAGAAGAGTCATTAGGAAAATGAAGAAAAGTTGCGGGATTATAACTGGAGTGAGGCTCTTTGGTTCGAGGCCCGTGGGAGGAAAGAACTATACGTAGGGATCGTGGCTCGATTTTTCAGATGGTGTAATGCGATGCTGGAAGTTTGGTTTTGCCACTGGATGGCATAAAAAGTAGTCTAATTTGTGTTCTATCTCATACAATTGGGGATTTTCAATTGGAAGATATGGGAATCTGAATTATGCCTTCAGAGTTGCTGTTTGTATCTTTGTTGATTCAACTAAGGCTTCTGATAAACTTCCACACAAGAAATCTTGGTGACGTTGGATATATTTCGTTCCAAATGTGAATCTTATGGTTTCTGATCCTTTTTCCTACTAAAATGATCCACAAGTTCAGATATAAATACGAGGAGTACCAGAGCAGTCTAGAGAGAGGCATCTGAAGGTCTGCTGACCAAAGCTGCCCTGGAAAGTGTCCGTTGGTAAACAGTTTTAAAGTTTGGACGCTTTAAGTACTTCAAGGTGAGATTCAGTTGTTCTGCGAGTTCTTCTTACATGCTTTTCAAGTCGTGGCATAATATAAGTCAGCTCCAAAGTATATTGGCCAAGGAAGACAGTGGAAGATCTTTCAAACTTCAGGAAAAGGTTGATTAGAACTGGAGCTGGATGAACAGAAAACAAGCCACTTCTATGGGAGGAATTGCCGAGTGTGGAGTTCCTCGGGGAAATGTTTTTGGGCCAGTACCATTCTAAATCTACATAGATGAATTCAGCCCTCCTTTGGTCGATGTTTCCCAGATGAAAATGCGGGTTTTCATGCTGATGAAACATGGAAAAAACCAACAGGTAACAGCTGAAATGATTTTTAGATAATCCTAGAGCTTTCAATGGAGAAATAGCCCTGAAAATAGTTGTTAATTTCTAGGACATCATAATCAATGGAAGGATCATCTCAATAATTTTGAGTTGATGAGAGGGTGAGATTTCTAGAAGGATAATCCTATGACGTCGAAGAAGAGATATCTGAAATCCTAGGGTTATATCTCAGTGTCAAACTCTGTTTAACAATAAGGAAGGTTTCTTTGATGAGGAGGATTTTATTAATGATAAATTGGTAACGAAAAGTGGTTGGCTGATTTCAATTTCATTTCAATCGCTATCAATCCACGAGTTGGAAGAACAACAACATGAGTTTCATCCCTGGCTTTGTTGGAAGCAACCGCAGCTGTTTCTTCGGGATACAAATCTTCCCCCGTAAGAAAAACCGCGCAAACCAAACTTCTTTTCGCCGGGTTCCGCTTCCGAATAATGGCCAAACTCGAACTGTCGAAGTGAAACGTAATAACGAGGAAGAGCAAAGTTCCATATTGTTACGTACGAGCAAGTTTCCGAGGGTAGCTCCGAGTCAAGGAGATTAGGTCGTCCTTATCGCGTTCTGTTGTTATTTTCAGCCTTTGGTGTAACTTTTCGCATTGTCGTCCCGTCTTTGTCTACGCCCCTGGCTGCCTCGACGGAGGAGCGTTGATAAGCCGTTGAAAAATCGTCGGTTGCGCTTTTGATTAAAGTTATTCTAGATATAGTTGAAAGTCTACGAGTTGAACGGTTGCTTCTGGAATATTTCCCCGAGTTTCTCTTGGAATCTATCGATTTCCTTTCATCGATAGTCTTTTATTATTCAACGAGTCTGTAATGAATGCTTGAACTAATGAAAATGGAGTTTGCAATGGAAGGCTGTGACAAGGTGATTTTCCTATGGCTATACCTAGTATTTCTTCACAAACCTTTTAGGGCTTTCACTCCCTAAAAGGTTTGTGAAGAGATGCAAAATCCTCCCAAAATAAGTTTCAATCGATATACCTAGTATTCATCCAAAGTTTTAAAACGTAAAGCTTGGTAAAGAAGGTTTAATTTTTTTTCTCAGCTTGATGCCAATCTCGAACCCGAAAATTCACAGCAATCTGCTTCGAGTCTTTTATCGAAAACTTGATTGATGCCTTAGACAATTATGTTCATGTAAGAAGTGAAAGGCATAGTCGATGATCCTAAAATGAACTTTCAAAGTAGGTAAATATGCCTGATGTAGGTGGTATCAGCTCACTGGCGTCCGCATGGGGGCTGGGTGTTACACTACTCAAGAATTGATAGGAATCACGTATGAATTTCTCTTTATTCCTGGCTTTTGCAAAGTTATCTGGAACATCTGTCCTTTTTTAATATTTCAAGTTGATTTTATCATATTTTTACTTTATCAGTTTTTGGCAATGTATTTCAAACTCTGAAAAGGTCGATACTCAAAGATCCTTCACTCATATACTGCACAATATCCTGTTAATTAATTCGAATCCCCAAAATCCCAACCTGGTGTTTTGATAATACTCAAAATTCCTCTGTGGTGGACGGAACAAAGACAAATATGAAGCATAAATCTGAGCAAACAGTCATGAATCAGGCAGAACATACATTAGTTTTTAACGACTCCACATCTTTTTATGGTACACATATGCATGATATTGATTCCAGGAAATAAATTCTGCACCCCATTCGATTACACTCGTTCGATCAAAGTTGACGCATGTCATTGTTCAAAATGACAATTCGAATTTCATTGGAAACATAGAAAGGGATAACATGCAACCCAAAGATTATAGAGTAGAAAGATAGGAAACGCCCTCATATCGCTAGTACTAAAAACCGACTACATTTTGGCCAGTGAAAACACATTTGACAATGAGATGGCGCTGAAAACGTATTATCGATACAAAAAAACTGCTTAATAACAGTTTTCTCTTTTATAATTGATGGGCGAATTCTATTCCTCGTATTCAATTTCAATATTGACCTTGTTGAGACCAGAAAACAAACATCCTGAGCGCCAAAACGAAAGGATGGTTTTGTTTTGTGACCAGGATGTTAGTTTTCACCTGAACATTGTTTGAAATCGATTGGTATCAATGAAATACGCTGTTGGATGTGATAAATTTTTATTTGAAATCTATAAAAAATTTACAAAAATTTGAAATTATGGACAACGAATAGAGCTTTGACTAAGATACAAGAGTACTTGGTTATCTGCTATAGTTACGTGAAAGGTGTTTTTTCTGTGAAAAAGTTTCGAATTAATAAATTGAGTTGAATTTTTACAATTTATATCAGAAATTGATATGAACCAATATTCAATTTACCGTCATATGATACATATTTCCGTTACTTACATATTATTTACAAAATTTTCAGAACCACAATTGAAAAAATCCTTACAGAGCCTTACAAGCCTTGTATTCAAGCCCGTCGTATAACTTCTTCATGCTTTTTCATGATTTCTTCATGGTATGGCCTCTTTATGACACAATATACAAATTGATTGACGAATGAACACTCACAGAAGGTTTCATAAAACTTTGACTTTCCAAACAACAATTTGATAGTCACCCGATTCCCGAATCGAAATCCATGAAACTTTTGCATTTCTGAATATATTGAAGGCAATTGAGAATCTTTGAATGGACATGTAAAAGTCATAATTTCCCCTAAATGAGCACTTCATGTAAGGGATGCTTCCTGCATACAACAATTCACGTGGATAAACAGTTCTCAATCGACTTGCAGTAAAATGTTCATTACACATGGTGTAGTCAGTAGTGTTTGCAGGACTTTACGCCCTGAAAATTTTATCCACTTCGTAGCACTGAAAACAAAAATCAATGAATGACCGAGTCACATGTTACCAGTTAATACTTACATTCCAATTTTCCTTAGTAAAATTCGTTTTATTTGATCCACAGTTCTTCACCATACAATAATTTTCGAACGATATTCTGAGGTTTTCGCCAAGAAATTAGACAACAATTTCAATAATCAGCAACTAGAACGGGCTCAAAAAACAAAAGGCGATACGAGGTTGTCTATGGATACGAGAATCAAAACATTCAAAACCGGTTTGATCGAAATGGCCATCTGACTCTGACATCTCGCAAAATTTCATATGTCCCTCGAATTAAAATTTCAACCAGTCTTAGAGCCTTAAAAACACATTTGAAACACAGATGGCGCTCACATCACTCTAGTCGCTTCGTTTCCTATCTTTCTAATCTATAATCTTTGATGCAACCATGTATCATCACCTACACTTAATTCACTGAACTTTTCTGGAAAAGGATTGTTTCCTCAAAATAGGTTATTATCTAGGAATAGCACTGGATTCAACTGAAAGGATGGAGAAGAGATAGTTTTTCTACTCGAAAACTGCATTGTTTGTGTATTAAGTAACACAAATCCTGTTTGGCAGTGTTGCTATAGACATAAGTCTATCAATTTTCCCTATTGAATTCATATTGTTCCATATTCATTCACACAGTTCTTTCTTGTTTCTCTATATGAATTAAGAAACCGATTTTTTCCACGCACTCAAAAAATAACGATCAGTTACAATCAATCAAACTTTCCCATCTTAAAGCCAGCCATATTATTTAGTTGAGCAATGAATCATAATGGATTAATATAATAACACGACCACTCAAGTCGCTTATTAAACTGTTTCTATGTCTTATTGTTTTCGCCAGCAGGATTGGCTCTTGAAAAAGCTCAATAAACCGTCTGAACGAGGTTGATGATTTCCTCCGCAGATATAAGAAACAGTAATCAGGTCAGAGCTGATTTCAATTCGTTTTATTATCCACCATAATAAACTTCAAGTTTATTACAGGGAAAAAAACTGCTCTAGATTTCATTTTTGTCTAGAAGGCAGGAAAGCAAAATGAGTTGGTTTTACCTCGATTCGTATAATGAGGAATTCTTTATGACTTAGTTATAAAGGGATATGCAGGAAGTGGGAGAGCGATGATAATGTTTTACTAGGCATTTTTCACGAAACGAGGTTTGTGGAATATCATAAATTTCAGCACAAGGTCCATAATCTTCAATAATAAACCAATACATCGTTAGGATTTTTCGAAAACACTTGGAGATACCTGAAACTCCATTTGGGAATTGAAATTAAGGAACTAAATTGTTAGTCTTCACTTGTACCAATCTATATCGAGCATACTCTCAAGAATATACGCATAAAATTCTTCGATAAACTTTCTCTTCGAAGTATAGCGCCCCCAAGTTGGAGTGCTTCTTCCTCGATAATTCGAATCCGACTTCCAACAACTTATCCACGAAATTTCCCATCAATCGATGCAGATTGGTCTCCCTAATGTACTCCACACTTTTCCAACAATTCTTAAGAATGCTTCCGCCGCTCTAGACCAATTTCCCAAATGTTCGAAGCAGGGTCACCCGATGCGATCGATGTGGCCGGCCGGCTTGGGATTTGCAGGAATGCCACCCTTAAACTTATTAATTAATTGTCCCTTCTTTACTTTCAGGGGAAGTCAGCAGCGTCCAATATTTCGGAAAATTGATTGGAAAACTTTCGGAGCTTCATCATGGGGTTTCTGGGGAAGTCTACGCCGTCGACAGCAGAACATTGTACATCAAGGATTTCACCTATGACGGTCAAGGTCCAGGTGAGGAAATGAAAACTTTTTTACACGAAAAGATAATTTCACATGAATGATGGGAGATTAGATACAGATAAGGCATTTAAAGCACGTAATGACAATCATATCCTACTAGTGGGAAATCACAATAAAGTTATGTTTTTATTAGCGTTAGTCTGATAGAATGAAGTTCACTTTGGAATTCCAATCTGTTGAATAATTATTAGAGCTATTGAGAAAGAGTTTCTCACATTTGAGGTTGTAGAAGTAAAAGTAATATCTTCAAGAGAGCCCTGAGTGAAATATCTTCAACTTTTTCTAAAAAAAGCTTCATTCCCAGACTCATAATTTCCTCATCGAGTATGAACCTAAATTTCAGGCATTCCAGAACGTGGAAACGAGCAAAAAGTGCTATAAATATTCTCATTGAAGCTGTTTCCACCGAAATCATCCCTCTGAAATAGATCAACATTTTTTCATTAGCGAGATCAAACGGAGATTTCAAACATTAAAGTTAATTAAAGGAAGAAAAAGGGAAATTTAGAACTCTCCACAAAAAGTTGTATAACTCCGGTTGGAATTTGCAATTAGTTCTCATTTCCTGCAGTCGAAGTTATGATATTTGGAAATGGCTGTTCGTCAAAAGTAAATTGGAAATTGCTCTCGCTAATTTGGGTTTTTGCCGCAGAAACATGTGGGGGCTGGCTTCAAAAATCCGCTTGAAATTGCCATTTTATCAGTACGCTGACATTCGAGAATATCCCTCAAAGATCTATACAGTTTACTCTATGAATACTCTCTCAATCTGTTGGATATGGAAATACCATAGAGATGATATGAATTACGAAACAAGTTAGGAATAGACCATATACGATAATTTTCAATCTCGTATTCTGAAAAAGTACAAACTACGGCTACCTTTGAAGTTAAAACTGTTGAGTTATTTTTATATTATTACTTTTTCAGTTCAAAATTGTCAATTCACTGAACTCCCTTTATTGTCATACATAGATAATTCATTTTATCTGTTCGTAATACATGTATTTTCTATTCTCAATTAACTAACTACCACTCTGTCCTTTAGTCATTTTTTATTTGTGTCTTGAGTCTTCCAAAAGCGACAGAGGAGTACTTAGTGTCATTTGTTACATAACAAAATATCGGACATGGATGAAAACTAGGGTGATTATAAAGAACTCTACTCGTTTATTTAAGAAATGGATTTTTTCAGCCGCTTACTTCTACGCTGGCAATACCCGCACTCCTGGAAATTCAGGGTTCCGCCTGAGGGATGAAAAGGGAAGCGGAGAAGTCATAAGAAGGTACAGAAAGGAAGGTGTGACACTGTCGTTACCAGAGGGCAAGACCTTGAACAATATCAAGATCTTCTACGTGTGGTGTGAAGAATTCGCGGTAAGTTCGTGTTTGTGTGAATTTGTCGCCATCGTAGATAAGGGAGATAGATTGTGATGTATGTGAGAAGTCGTGGCAATATTGAGTTTGTTCACGGAAGAAGATAGAAACTTTTTTTGCTATTATACGACTTTCGGTATATTGTTGAGCCTGCTTTTAATAGTGGGTACAAACCATCCCTATTAACTTGCAACCTATTCTACACATACTTAATCGAAAAGATGGTTTTTCTGGAACCCAATTGAAATACTGACTGCTCACTGTGAAGCTCTGTATATTGGCCGATTAGGATTCGCTTCATAACTCAGGGTTCAGCTGGATAACGTTAAAATTTATCCTCTAGACTAGGTCCGGAAGATAAGGATTCTCAACTTGGTTGGATCATTATGGAATTCTAAACTCGTGTCTTATTAATTGGTACATCGAGATTGGAAGAGTCCGGAAGGGGGACGGGACAGAGGATTGATTTTCCACGATTTCGCTACAAGTTTTCCAATTAATACGGAGAGCTGGAGTGGAAAAGACAGACTGCAAGTGGAAGAAGAGAATTTTGGTGTGTCCGTCCGAAATAAATCAATGAACGAACTTTTTTTAATGGCTGTTGCTTCAATCAACGGTCTGAACTGAATATACAGAGCTTGACTTTCGAAGTAGACGGAAATTTGATAAAATGGTTCAGAGTTTCAGGGGATGATAACTCCGCCACCTCGAATATGGGATGTTTTATTATTTTGTTTTCCACGTTCAATCTCCACAGTCCATTTTTATTACAGGTGAACTTCGGCGACGTAAAAATCCCAAGAAACTTCGACTACCCTCGACCCGTGAAGGTAGACCAGCTCCAGGGGGTTCACGGCGTTTCATCGGATAACGTGGTGATTGTAGACGCCCAAACTTTGCTAATCCCGAACTTCTCATATGACGGCGAAGCACCTGGTGAGTACATCCTTCAAGGAGCCTAAACTATCCAAGATGAAGATGCGCGCCTCTTGTTCAACTTCGAAACAATATGTTCAGTGTATCGCCTCTATACGGAAGTGCAAACTTTGCTTTGTTGGGGCTTTAGGAAACTATTTGCTATTTGCTTTATTCCGGTTAGGCTTCGGCCATATGTAGGGCGAGTAATTGGAGCGTGGGTTATAAGGGAGAATGTTTCGCTTATTTGGGATAGTTTTCCTAGATAGGATGGGGGTTTGTTCCACAATTTGGAGTCATTTTCGAAGACCACGATACTGATACGTAATATAGGAAGATGAAGTCTTTAATTTCTAATAGTTACTAAGCTGCAGTAAGTTGAGAATGCTAAAACGTCGATGTTTACTCAATTTTTCAATCAGCTGTTTTGTTTGATCAGTAACATACAAGTTCGTTGTTCGATTAAGACAAAACCCAATACATATATCTTTCCAGATGCGAAATTCTGGGTTGGGCGAGGTTCAAAACCATCTCCGCAAGGTACAAGGATTCCGGACGAAAATGGCAAAGAGAAACCTTTGAGACGATACGACAGAAAGACTATTGTACTTACTCTACCCGGAGATCTCACCGTGTTCGAGATAGGTCATTTTGGAGTATGGTGCGAGGCTTTCACTGTCGATTTCGGTCATATTCTGATTCCTCAGAACCTCAACGTGCCACCCTCTTTGAAGATGCTAGGAGTCAGTCCTCAGGTAAGGCAGCTCGAAAAATAAGTAAACTTTTTCATTCAAACTTAGCGGAGACTGTGGAGTAATGAATTTTTTCATTCAACATAAAAAATCCACAAAGTTAGATGTTTTTAGTGCTGGAGAGTGATAGGTACTTAAATTTCGTTCTCTCGCAATATGAAAACTATAAGGTAGAATGAAAGAAGATTTGAAATGTGAGAGTTCGAAGTGTTGGTGAAAATCAGCAATATGCAATAAGTTTTTTGATGTCAGATTTTCAGAAAATTCATATTTCGCTTTACCCTTTTCATTTTAACATTACCCCAACTGTCATAAGGGGCACTAGGGAATTAGTAAAGTTCACTGGGACCAACACGAAACTCAGAACGTTACAAAGGCAACATCTCCTGGGCATAAAACATACGGTATTGTTACCCTGGGAAAACCGGATATGAGGGTTATCACACTTCCGGTAAAATTATATCATTACTTCACCCCTCCCATAAAGCGAGAGTACCAAATTTTACAACCAGAATGAAGCAGAGATTGCAAGGGTGTTCGTAATGGTTTATTTCCCACCAAATTTCTGTCCTGCGCGGGCATAAATGAATTGCATTAAAGAACCCCTTCACGATAAAACTTCGCCTGAGTTGGGATACCCACTTATATCGTTCTCGTGTAAAGAAAATGGAAACCCCTTAGGCCTAGGTTAGGTGATTTTGATCACAATAACTTTCACATAGACACCCCTCTATATAATGTGTCTGTTGTTACAGAAGAATCATCAGCAACAAGACAACACGAGGAGAGGGGTGTCTAGACCCCATAACCAAATCGGGGGTAACGTAGAAGCGACTACCTATCGCCCAAGGGGTTTTCATTTCTTGGCCAATCGGAGGTCAGACCAAGGAGTCCAACAGCACGAACTGTTCCATAGGGACATATCTCAGCTGACAAACCAGAACAGCGTGGTGCAAAACGTTCCACCGCAACATCAGAGGAGTTTCCAGCAGCATTACATCCCTTTGAACAATGATCAGGATCGGTTTAGGCAGATTCAAGCGCAACAAAGCGTAGAAAATAGCGTGCATCAGAATTACATACAACCTGCTCAACAGTATTCGCAAATACCTCAGCACATACCCTTCCAAAATCAATATTTCCAACAAAACCAAGTGGTGCGACAGCCAATGCCTTATCTACCATTCAATTCTCAATATCAGGGTGATTTCAATTCGAGAAACGCGAGGGAACAGCAGCTTATACAGAATCTGAACAGGCAGCACAATAGATTTAGTGTAGCTAATCCAAATGCTTACTTACCACTACAGTAATATTTCGAATTTCCTCGTTCGATGATCTTGCCATGAAATATTTCAAATCACGCTGTTAATAAACCTAAAATGCTTCGACAAATACCAAAAACTAGTTGAATTATCTTCAATGGAAAAATCGATTAGGTGGTAAAAGTTTTTCGAGATGATAACTGCTCCTTCCCTTGTTCTCGTACCTCATGCCAAAAATTTCATTCTATTCGGAGGGATAGATGAAAAGTGAAATTGTATTCGAAAAGCCAGTTTTTGAATGGGTTCTTTATTTTTATATTAAATTATTTTTGTAGAGAAAATATCAGTATTTATTTTATATAGTATATTTTTACAATCTAATGAAATAAAATGCTTTGAAGAAATGTTTTTATGATTCATTCCTTCCAAATGGATTAGTTCGTGATTCTATCGAAGCTCAAGTATTTCAAGCTTTACCTCTAGTAGTCTCATATACCTGCGATTTTTTTGCAGTCAAAACTTAACTGTGAAGTTTTGCAAGATTCTACTGCATTCGAAGTGAGATGGGCTATGGCAGGAGAAAGCATAATTGTGCAGTTAGTTGCTAAGATAGGTAAGAAAAACGTTTCTAACCGATTTCGAAGACACGTGAATGTTCAAAACATGATATGTTTAAAATTCTAAAGATAATGGAGAATACATGTCCTTCGGCGTGTCTGGAGATGAAAGTGGAAGTGTCATGATCAATGGAGATGTGGCTGTAGCCTGGATCGATAAGGAAACTCTGAAAGGCCATGCTGTAGATTACTACCTCAAGGATAAATCACAGTGTTCTGGGCCTACAGGCTCCTGCCCAGATAGCAGATTCAGGGTAGGGAAACAAACCTAGTTAATACACTTTTCAATTGTCATCCGTCAAAAATGACAGCTCCCAGTATGACAGCTGACAATTAAAAATGAAACCTAATTCCAGGAAAACTCCGACAGCATACGGATGTTGAATGCAGCCCAAGTAAACGGCTACTCCATCGTGACCTACCAACGTCCCTTAAGAGCAGATGACGAATACGACCAGCCGATCCACTCCAACCAATCGACGCCCATCATTTGGGCCATTGGCCCCCTGAATCAGAGAAACGAAGTGTCCTTCCACAGCGAATACCTGAAGACCGATAAATTCATACATTTCGGACGTAGTCCCAAATGGAATTGCCCAGCTCCAGAAGTGGAGCAGCCCATGAAGCCAAAGACGACTCAGGATGAGGATGAGGAGGAAGCTGTGACCCCTTCCAGGTCCAGAAACAACGAAAGGAGGAGGGGGTCTAATAATAGGGGCAATCCGGTTAGAGGTTAGTGGGGATGGTTTGAAATAAGGAAAAAACTAAAGGTGATCTCTTGTTTATTTTAGAATCTGAAGGTTCGGAATCAGAAAGGGTGGCTTCTAGGTTCGAACAATCAAGTAAAAGAGGTTCGAACAAAAACTCAGACGAAAATTCTAGAAGAAATATACCAACTCCAGCACCTGCTTCCAAGAAGGATGCTTGGACCATACCTCCGATCCAGTGTTATGAACCAGATGATGGAGTGTTTTATGCCCAGATGGGACCAACTGGAGGCAAGAGGGGTTATCCTGCTATCACTGGTGAGTCGCAGTGTCAGAATTGGTTGAGTTTGTTCATCTTCTGACTCATTTTCGACCATTTAACAGGTCACGTGGGCTGGGGAATATCGTGGTACATCAACGGCCTCCTCATCCCAGAAATAAATGTTGTCAGAGGAAAAACCTACACGTTTGTGATTGAAGGAGGTCTCGACCCTAACGTCCCAGCAAAATACCACCCATTCTACATAACAGATGATCCAGTTGGTGGTTATGAACATCAGAGTGCTGAAGATAAGAAGGTATATGCTAGAAATAACCTTAATGTTTCCAGACCAACTCTAGATATATAACTCTCTCCTTCAGAAAATAAGAATTTTCGCTGGGGCCCAACAAGACAAAGATGGAAACGTATATCCGACAGGCACAGGAAGGTTGTGTCATTGGACCCAAAAAGGAGATATGGAAGCGGAAGATTTCGCTTCTTTCGGTGCTTACCAACGTACTTTAGAATTGAAGTGCGACCAAGGGGAACCTGGAGTGATTCAGTGGACTCCTGATGATAATACACCGGATACAGTGTACTATCAGGTAGGGTAGCTTAATGTATAAACGACTACCATAAGTCATTCGAAATTTCTTTTCCAGTGCTTCACCCACAGATATTTGGGTTGGAAGATCAACGTTCTAGATTCTTGCGATGAACAACCAGCAGCTAGTGAGACAAGAATCATATCCGTTCCTTCTCCATTCGATCAAGAAGAGAACTATGAAAAAAATGGCGAAACAATGGTAACATCTAACAGTTTTACTTATGAGGACGTAGAAGATAAAGTTGCATCTAAAATTTCAGCAGTAAAGGACGACATACTTACCTTTCCCGACAAACACTCAAAGATGATACGAAACGACTACTACCCGAACCCCCAAAATTTCTATTTCAATCGGAATATGTTCCAAGCAAACAATCCTCCCATTCAACAAAATCCCTACGTTCAAAACTTTCATTCGAACTCTTATATGATGCCGTACCCTCCCTACCAGCCTCAATACCAAACATTCAGACCAAGCCCTCTGATCTACACCGGATTAGAAGAGTTAGGTGGACTTCCGGGTTCAACTGTCACGTCTGTCACTCCTACAACCATTTCGACTTCCACGACAACCTCAACCACTACTACAAGCACAACGACTCCAAGTCCCCCCCCTTCGACCACTTCCGTTACTACTACAACTACCTCGCAACATCCCTTATCAGAAGTAGCCTCTCACAATGCTCCTAATAAAACCATCGTCATTTCCTTCACTAAAAACCAACAACGACAGCCTGTTAGAAGCTACATTCAGGTAGCTCTGGTAAGACCTTCATTCCATCGCAATTTTAACCCCATCAACCATCAGAAACCAATCGTTCACCCCGCTTCTTCACATCATCATCATATATCCACCATCAACTCAAACATTAAAGCATCATTTCGCCTTAAAAGACCTAACATAAATTCACCATTCATGATGCAGAAACAAAGATCGAATGCTCAACTAACCAATCAGCCATCCAGCGTTATCATTTTAACTCCACAGGTTAGACTTGTTACAAAATCACCACATAGATTACCATCATCGGCGACGGTCATTAAAGATCATAATTCTGCGATTAACATTTCTCCGCTCAAGAAGACTGAAACTGCTCCTGCATTGTCCCGTAGTGGACCGGACTCCTCGAAAGAAATAAACCAAGTAATCTACCCTACGAGACACACAATTCTAAACCAATCAAGTTCAGGTTTTCATCCAGGCAACATTAAAATAGAGGAGGGTTTCACTCCAATCTTGGAAAGGAGCGACACGATGATATATAATGGATCAGAAAACGATAACTCCTTGGAGAATTCGTTAATACATAACAGTCCATCATTCGAACTCTACACGAAAGGTAAAAAGTCTAAAAGAACGATTAAAAGATCGCAGCCGAATTACTTCAAGGTGAGGGTAAAATTTGCTAGAGATCTCAGGGATGTCAGTGAGGATCATGACGCGGAAGAATCATCGAATAGAGAAATTTACTATCTGCCACCGGACAATCAGAAACATGCGCCTCTAAGCAGTATAAGTCAACCCAGCAATATTGATATCATCCCTGAAGAGTCAGATCTGGATGAAGAGACCGCTCCTGACGTAGTTGTGACATACGATGGAAAAAGAGTGTCTGGAGCTAGCCTAACAGCCAAACTAGCTGACTCCATGCGAACCTTAAACACTAAATCGCTGAGAACATCCGAGTTCATCAGAACTAGACCACAATCCGTCCCTTTCAAAGGAGAACTACCCCCTCTGGACGACCTCAAACCGCCTGAATTGTACCAGAGGGCAACCCTGAATAGGAATTTGGACGTTCCATTCTTACATGACGCAGGTTCGAATGGTCGTTCCAAACCAGCTTCTACTAAGCTTTCTTTGGTCCAAAATGATTCTAGGAAGAGAACTGACAGGGAATTCAGAAGAAAAAGAAGTCCACACCACACACCCGAACATACAAGGCAACAGAATGAGGAAAAGTCGAAAGATTCGAGTACCACATTAGTCCCATGTTCATTAGTATTATTAGTTGTTTTAGTTCAAGCATTGTTATTTATTTGAAGTGTTTTCGTTTCGTTCAAATACTTATTTTGTAAATAAAAAATCTGTTGGTAGAGAGTTGATATTTCTCGCTCCAAGCATCTATCCCTGGATCTTCGGGGATAAAGTGAATATGTTTAAAACGAGTTGGGAGGTACTTATGAAACTCTTGCAGTCTAGTCATCCATGATGCATTCACGTTCATCTATGGAATTCACAAAAAAAATCTAAACTCTGTGTTGATTATTTGTTCTCTATGTTCCAAGGACTTCTTCTGTCACTTTGATGTATATCACGTGATGTATCAAAGAGATCCTCTTTGGATGTATATTAGTGTTCTGTGGGTGATTATTTGTGTTCTGTGTACGTGATTTAGCGGTTGAGTTCACAACTCTACAAACTTTCATTTAATTAAAGGCCACATTATGATGATTTTGGTGGAAAAACAGTTTTTGAGTTATTCAAATATAAACAAAATGTTCGGGGCATGTTTGCAATTTTGTACAAATCGATGTGAAGTTTGATCCAGTAGAAAAACTTGACATTTCTTCAGCAGTTTCCTTGATTTCAGAAGATGGCCAAATAGGTAGGTATATTTCTCTTATTTGGATACCTGGTATCAATTTTCGTTACTAGAGTTATTAATTGTTTGTTTACATCGAGAAACGGGCGTCCGACAAAATGGCCGCCCTGTCAAAAGTCAGCTGATCCGAAATGATATTGTCAATTTAAAAGCTGACATTTTAGGTTAATGCAGTCATAGAGTGCAGATGACGAATCACAAAAAGGCGATTCTTTAGTGGATGAATACCATACAAAACTTTGTGAATACACCCACATACGTCCAGTTGCAGGAAAGTCCGTTAAAATTTAATACTCCTTCGAAATGTTGATAGGGCATCAAATCTTATCGAACTTTCCCGCAAATGGGCTAGAGTTTTAGTTACAAATCTGAACCCTCGAAAATATGCGATCAGAGCAAAGACCTTGGAGGATTTTTGGGAAAACCTTAACGAGTTTTCATGTAAAAGTGAAACTGAAAAAATTTAAGTGAGTGTAAAAAATGTGAAGAATTAATCAAAACTGAGCTGGATAGGGCAAAGATAAGAAGAAATGAAAAAAGTACGTATATTTTACACAGTCACATCTATTGAATCCAATAATTAGTACATAAGTTTACAAAATATTTGCAATCAAAATAAAACATATTTTGAACGAAAGGAAAGTGCTTTGCTTGGCCATCTTAAATACACAAAACATTCCAACTAATTTAATCCTTATGATCGTCGCCGTTTTGCTTTGTAGCTGAGCGACTTCTAGAACGCGTCCTGGTTCTTGACCGTTTGTCGTTGGTGTGAGAACGACTTCGACTACGCTTGACCGAAGGTGAACGGGATCTGGAGCGGTTCCTGGACCTGCTTCTGGACTTGGTGCTTCGGGAGCGGGATCTCCTGTAGCGGCCACGGCTCCTTGACCTGGACCTAGACCTGTCAACACATAACCTATCAAAAAACCGCAAACTTGACAGTGCGAATTCGCTTAACCGAACAAACATGTCAATGTCAAAGTCAAACCACGGAAAACTTCGGGTTGATCGAATTTAAAAACGATTCGGAGCTCCTTCGGTTCTGAAATGCTGATAAAAGATTTTCATTCAATCATCCGGATAGAAAAATGAAATTCTGAGGAAATTCAGTCGAAATATAAAATTTTCATGAGTCATCTTACATATTCACATTGAAAATTTCAATGAGATGTTCAAGGGTGGGTTAAACAGCGTTGTTGTATTTCGTAATGAGAAAAAGATTGTTAAATTTAACAACCGGTTTTCAAATTTCTTGCCAACGACATTAGGAACACGATAAATAACCATAAAAATGTGTTAATACTCTTATTTTCGCCCCATCCATGAGATTTTATTACTTTCTATTATGCAGTTATCAACAAACCTTTTGCTTCGAGCTTCTACACGCAAAGTTCAATCAAAACAATAAATGTTGAATAAAAACTAAATATATCGGACAAAAAATAAAGAGTCAATAAAATTAGCAATAATGCAACTGATAAAAAAATAAACACAAAGAACTGGAGAGTGTAGAGCTTTTGAAGCTTGACTGACTGTAAAGGTTGTCAAAAAAACTTATAATATTTAGAATGTAAGATGTTACCATTATTTGTGATCATGTCGTGACGCAAACTGTAGAAAACATTGTAGGAGGAGGTAGTGATAATCAACATTCAATCAAGTAGGTAGAAGGGGCTAGACTCGAGAGTTCTCGTAGATATTTCGTTTTCATTGGCTCAATACTCAGAAGTCTCTCTTAAGGAATATGCAGTTTTGCAGAAGTGTCGCGTGGAGACATTGCTATCGATGTAATTCTACGATGCAGCACACTGAGTAGTCGTGGAGAGAGGCAAGACGATTGTCTGAACTGAACTATGCTTTACCTGACTATCGGCCAAAGACTATACCTATAAACATGGCATTGTGAGCCTTTTACTTGGTACAATATGTACGCACCAATATTCAGTAATTCTTCTGCTTGAAAACTGATCAATAAATTCAAAACAATGTTCCCACAAGCTATAAAAAAAATATAATACTCCAAAAACTAAAATCAGGCTCCCCAATTATTCCAAATTCTCATAAAATTTTTATTAACCATTATATTTCATTTCACATTCCTGACAGTACTGTATAAAAGGTTAAGTTAGGTTATGTTTATGCGAAAACAACAATTCATTGCCAAACCTCAAGAGTAAGCATCTGAAAATCTGGAATTTTTCATGATATAGTTGCTATTATTGATCAGATTTCTTGCCTTCAATCTGTTATTTGTACAACTGGACACTCAAACTAAATTAAATAAGTTGAGAGACACTCAATTGAAAACTGTCAGTGTAAGTAACAAAAAAATCCTTTTTTTCTGTTTCAATTGTTTTGAATAGTGTTTCATTAATTTAAAACTCAGTAGAAAGAGAACCAAAACAAATAATATCCAAGTTTCCTGTTGTACATTGTGAAATAAAGAGAACATCAGATTTCCTGCTTTGTTGGAAGAATAAAAGTGTCGACTGGAGCATGAAACCAAATTTATTTGTCCAACAAGTAGAAACTCTGCAGAGGATAAAGTGTTTGTAACAAATATTCACTAACCTACGTCTACTGCTACCACCTCCTCTTTTTTGCCTTGTACAATCTCTTGCATAGTGCCCTCGATCACCGCATCCATAACACCGATCATCAGGATGAAAAGGTCTACCTCGAGAACGAGGTGGAGGCCCCCGATACCTACCACCACTCTTTCCACTGGAAAGTTCTACCCTTGCTCTTCGGCCACATATTGTTCTGCCATCTATGAAGGAACATCAAACTCAATATATTGATTTGATCAAAAATCACAAATTATAATCCTGAAATGTGAAAAATGGGCTGGTTCATATGGAAATGGATAGAAAATGGATTTTTCCAAACTATAATAAAGATTACGGACAATATTCATGAACATGTGAAGCAGTAATGGCCTGTACTCTGGTATATGGCAAAGATAGACTCAAGAGTGGCAAAATTACTATTGAAAAACTTATAACTGTCAATTTGCTTTACCTAAGCCTCTAACTGCATCTTCGGCGTCCCTAGCATCCTCAAATTCGACGAAAGCAAAACCAGGCGGATTCCTTGCAACCCAAACATTGCGAAGAGGTCCATAGTACCCAAATGCATCTTCTAGTTCTTGTTTGGATGCATTATTACCCAAATCCCCAACGTAAACCTTACAATCCAAATTATATCTTGACATTTCACCACCCTTGTTCTGAAAGTATTGATCGTTAGCAATTTGCATAGAAACGTACATGTAAAATTATAATTACCTCAGCTACAACCAACCCTGAATGGGTTTAATTTTATGTTGTGAGAACACCAAGGATGAAAACTCAAAATTAGTCCTTTTCCAAGAAAAATCTTGTAATTCACTGTCAGCTTGAGGGCTCGCGGAGTCCAAAGAAGTTCTATTTAACAGAAACGCCGGCGAACTAGCGCAAGCGCACTGAATCCACTGGAGCGTCATCAGGGGTACCAACGTATACACTCAAATTTTTTTGGAGATTTTTTTAAGCAAATTATCGACATTTCAAGATAAACTGGTACTTGTTAATGTTCTCGGATTGAATTCAAATTCTACGTTTTTTTGTCCTTCGTAATCACAGTTCAAACTAATTCGAATTTTTGTAGAAATTAAATATTTTTATAGCTTCTGTACTGAAATCTGAATCTGAAATCTGTACACAATCCTTTCGTTTAAAATTTTCATTTTCATCCTCATGTCATATATCTTCGTTTATTATGCTAGAGAAACGAAACTTTCGTATTTCGATAGAATGAGTTCCTCATTCATCAATATCCCAATCCTAGTTAGTAGTCAGGATCAAAATTTATAAATCACTCATTATCACCATCATATGAAGGTCGAATACCTACTTATTTCGTAAATAATTCAAATGCTTATCAGTAGGTACAAACAGAATTAAATTTTCCCAAATACTCCGAGTGAGATCTTACTAGTTTGTTCACCGTTGACCTCGAAAGAGTTTAGTAAGTATTCTGAGACAACCATCCATAGATATAACATTTTCATACAACAATTTCAAAGGGAATGATGTTGAGAAATTTTGAAGGAATGCTTTTTACGGGTTCTGTATTTTTCACTTTGGTAATTTTTGACTTTCCTATAGTTAAACCTAAGATTTCCATTTCCATTTGCTTACTATCAGTAGCTGCTTTCGAAATACTGTTGGCGTAGAAGAGTGTAACAATAAGAACAAGGTTATAATAATAAAGTTACTTCAAAAGTGATATTTTTCATATATCACATCTGTAATGCGAATAATTGCTCTCCAGTTAGTTTATGAAAATATTATAAGATTGTGTTTCCTTCTCTTTTTGTTAGGTGGAGCAGTGCGATACTATTTCGCTTTTTACGAGGGGTATCCGAAAATAAGTCGATTTTTGCCGAGTTTTCCACTAAAATGTTTAACCTTGAACAGTAATTGATTATTTTGATTACTAACGAGAAAAAATTATTGGGAAGTTGCTGAAATTAATTTATTTACTATATTTCCCTGTCGTTTCTTCAGATTCTTCAAAACATGGCCTTGAATCCAACATCTCTACCGGTGGTCCATAAAAAATTAGATATTATACCTCTTGAAGAAATTCAAAAAGGTGACGTACATAGCCTTTGCTGAATTGCTGAAATTTATTTATACAATGTTCAATTGCAGTTTTGACTGAAGGACTTCCAACTAACTTCAAAGATGTGGAGGTAACAGTAGTGGATTGCCCAGACCTAACAAAAGAGCCATTCACATTAGCCAAGCCTGGTAAGGTTCTCATTAAGATCAAGGTAATAACCCATCCGCCATAATTTTGTGTTATCAAATAGGGTTGAGTGGAAGTACCAAATTGGTGGAAGTTGGTGGGCCTCCTTATCTTTTGCCAACTGTTCAAAAGGACAAAGTGTATGATTTGAGAGATATAGCAAAACTATCTGATGCAAAAAATGTGTTCATCATTGGAGCTGGGGCTGGACCACATCCTTATGCTGGAAGAAATTGCGAGGTTAGCAAAAGCCAACACAGTTCGGTGTTGTGTGGTTTGTGTCGAAGCATGAAACTGAAAGCTGGTTCTATACTATCATTTTTTTATTACGTGCCTCAAAAAAATCGTTAAGTAGCTATTGAATTTTGAAGGTTCATATTCCGTGATGCAACGTAACACAAACTATCAACCTTCAGGATTGCTCAGACTAATTGACAACGAATTTTTTCGAACGCACGTTATATGCAAAACATATACATATAGATTGTACTCCTTTCAAGGGTATATTCAACTTGGTCCTGGAAAATGGAACTGTCAATCAACAAACAAGGATAGCAAAGGTCACTCCGGTCAATGAAAATTGCTCACAAGAGATATTACCAAACACTGAAACAAGAATGGCCCTTTTAGGCAACTTATTTCTCTCAGAAGGTAAACCAGGAAAGGTTCGTCTAAGTTTTTTCATTCCATTTCAAAAGAATAAAAAAATCTCAAATAAAAAGGCAAATATGTCGGCTTAGATCTTCGTTCCCTAATAAAATTGAATATTCGTTCGCCAAAGACTACACAGAAGTGTACATAACTAATATCAGTACGGCGACTATGGACCTAGGTGTATGTACAGAATGTCAATAGTTTGTGCTGCCCTCTGTCTTTCAGTAGAGAAACTGATTAAGTGAAACCTAACCTCACGTCCCTTCTGTTTATTGAAAATATACAACAGAGGACCAAATTTTTTTTAATCTGTTTGTTCGTTTCATTTTAAGCCATTTCCTTCTAACTAGGTTCTGAAAGTTCATGCAAAAACTAGAACAGGCAGAAAAGATTTCATAGCTAGCATACGAGAATGCCTTGAAAAGAAATTCCCTGATAAGCTGGTTGGACTAGGCGGAACTTTCCTATTGAAGGAGGGAATAGCCAAGCAGCATGTTATGAGGGATTTTTCAACTACTCCAATAAAGAACGAAGAAGAACTTAATAAGTGGCTCAAGTTCTACAACATGTCGGCTCCTCTTATTGCAGTCGGTACTTTGGTCAACGGAGATGGAGTAAGGAATCAGATTTGGACTTCGAAGTCTCTTATTCCCTGAAAAATTGTTAAAATTTTAGGGTTTAGACTTGAGAGTTCAACATTTCCACAGCTTCAGCAACCATGGGGAAGCTGGACATTATCATATCGATGTTACTCCAGAAACTGTTGAGTATCTTGGATATTTCAGCGTGGGTGAAGAAATATACAGAATTGATGCTCCAGAAGAAACACACACATTTGGAAGAGATTGATTTTATATTTTTGTTCTAATAAGTTGAGGGGATACGACAATAAACTACAAAAAAATAATTTGACGTTTTTTTCATTTATCTCATCCCCCATCCTTGCTTTAATGAAAAGAAACAAAGACATAGTGATTTTCGCGGTAGTTTTTCATGTCAAGGGAAAAATGCATACCTAAGTTCTTTTGATGGATTTCGATATACATTTCAAAATAGAAATTTATAGTCAGTTTAACGTTGGTTTGTTTAGAAAGATCGCGGGATTGTTTATAATCCTTCATCTACGAGATTTTGTTTAATATTGCTGGACCATATGCATATCTGGATATCACGTATACATCATTGTTCTATAAATAACTCACCGGGATGTCCTGCTTCATCAAGAGAAAGTATACACTTGTTGAATTAATTGGAATCATCTGAAGGGTATTTTCACCAAGGTCATTGCTGAATTTTTTCAAATAAATCTTTATTCACAGATAAAAATCACAGAGTAAGTAGCTCTCGAATAATAAAAAACTAATTAAGACATATTCACGAGTTATAATTCAAACTTTCAGCGTCCAATTTTTTGTTGATCTCATGAAGAATCGCTAGGATTGCCGCTTGTTCGTTTTCTATCTGCTTTATTTTGTTTTTCACGTAGATTTCGTTGCTTACCATCCTTTGATTCTGCATAACCTTCCTGATCTTTCTGCGTATCTTTTTATCCAACTTGAGGGAATTGAACACCGACAAAGCGCTCTCTTTCCTGCTACCTTTCTTATCTACTTTCATCATCTCAAAATCGTTGGACATTGGGATGGTGATTTCAGTCTTCGGGTACAAACTGATGTGTTTGGAGAGAGGTTGGCTCAAGGTGATGTTCAGATTTTGTTGGAAGGGTAGACAACAAAAGATTTTATTCAATAAGTTGAGGAATGTAGAGGGAATGATGTTACCTAAAACCATGCTTTCCATGTAGTGAATATGCTCTGTCCTGGCCATCAGTCCAACACACTCAGCGTCATTTTTTATCGTTTGCGTGTCACTAACCGCAAGACCGTTGAGCAGGTTCAAGAGGATCAGGGCGATCATCAAGACGAACATGATGAAAATCACTTTGCTGGTGATGGGAAAGTGGTGGAAATTCATATCGCTTGCGTCGAATTCCCCAGTCAACATCACTAAAGTCTTGAAAAGGGCCACACCAGGATTTATGAAGAAATTGGTCTCTTCTTCGTTATTTTCCTCGTTTAATGGATTTTCCGTTTCCCCTTCTGCGTTTTCCGCCACACTTTCACTGAATAGTATGTAGAAACTCATGGCGAAAGCAGCAATCAGAAGAAAATACCATGAGAGGAACTTGATGAAATTGGTCGATACTCTTTTAAACATAACCACGTTGGTGGTTAATCTGGGATGCTGTCCTACCATCAAAACTAGCTCGAAGGTAGACAATAAGATTGCAAGGGAAGATAACTGTTTTCTTGAATCGTTCGAAGGGTCTCTAACAAAAATTATGAAACCAACTAGGAAAATCAATATCATTTCCAACCAGTTATCCACATCTTTATAATAACCCATCGGATTAACTAGGATTTGAAAAAGTTCCCTGATAACAAGTAGAACATAGGTTAAGCAAAGTATGAAATGACTGACTTGGGCAATGGCGGATAAGGAAAATTCGTTTTCGGGGATATAGTGGAAATTTCCATACGATGTGAATATGTAAGTTAAAAGCGAAGAGATAAAAAGAGCGTAAAAAACTAGATTGGTATAGAAGATCATGTTGATCTTATGCCACTTCAAAAGCAGGAATGTATCGATTACAGGGTGAGTTAAGAGGTGTTTCAAATATGGGGCTTTGCACATATACAGCAAGGCGTCTGTTTCTGGTGCAAGGTTTTGAGAGAAAACAGGTTTTCCCTCTTCGCAATAGTTAAGACCGGAGCTTTGTTGAACTGGAGATGGAAGCAATGTACGATACTTCAAAGTGACATAAACATTATTCTTGTCGATATCGTTGATGTCCACGCAATCATCCAGATGTTGCTCCAGAACATCTGCTTCGATGTTCTCTATAGCCATTATGCCAAATTCGTTTCTGTTGGCCAGAGAAGACCCTTTACGAAGAAGTTCCAACACGTGTTTCGGCTTTGCGAACTTTACGGCGAAGTGAAGTGGCGTCTGTTGGAAATTATTATCGGAGGCTGAATTCAGAGACGTCTCGTCCTGGTTCTTCAGCAATTCCTCGAAGCATCTCTCGTAGTTATCGGCGGATTCGCTCAAATTCATCTTGTTCAACAAGATGGACAGTGTTGAACTGGGAACCCTCAAATTTTTATCGTGTTCTAAGAGAAGTTCGACGATTTTGAAATTTCCATTTTCGCCTGCCAGTTCCAAAGGGGTGCATGGTTGTTTGTCCGTGATTTTTCGAACGTCTGCCTTGTTTTCTAAGAGGTGTCTTGTAGCTTTCACTAGTCCCAGTTGGCAGCTCAATTGTAGAAGGGTCTGGGTATAGTCGTCGGAATCTTTGTACTGGGAGAGATCACCTTGGTTGTAATTTACGAAAGCGTCTTCGTTGTAGGACTTCAAATAGTTGAAAAGAAGGTCTTTTGGGCTTGAAATAGTGGTGAAGTTATCCGGGAGAACAAGCTCGCTTGGATATTTGGATATTATCAGTTCCCTGGCACTTTTTCCATTCATTGTGTAATTGTCGATGTCCAAATCGAAACTGTTGTTCAGAAGTACCTCGATAAAGTCTCTGTAATCTTTCTTGATAGCCCAAAGAACTGCAGTTAGATTTTTCAAATCTGCATGATTAACGTTGACTCCTGATTTTATCAAGATTCTGGCACATTCAAGAAAGTCAGTCCTATTGGTGTAATCTCCTTCTTTGACCAACACCAACAGAGCGTTATTACCTCTGAAGGTGTGGTTTATTTCCTCTCGAGTCAAATACCTGATTAGGACCTTGAGGACTTGGGAATTGCAAAGTCTGGACACTACATGGATGAGTTCACCTTGACCCTCAGTTTCTTCGAAAGGTTTTGCTCCCAATTGCAGTAGAAGTTGGACAGTTTCTGGGGATATTCCTTGTTCTGAACATGCGACGTACAAGATTTTGCCAAAGTAGGGGTAGGGATATTCAGCTGATAAGAGTCTTTCATTTTCCTTGACCAATGTCTTGATCTTTTGTATCTTGTTGGACTTGACCGCATCCAGGAGGAGTTCTTCTGGGGTTGGGCATATGCTGTTGTTGCGGGATAAGGTCTTCCTGTCATCCATGATTCACTGAAAAAATAATTAATAATGATATAATAATATCAGCATACAAATTTTTGGAGTGGTTCATTCTTCATTTTCTATTTCACCAACACCAGGGAGAAAAGTCTTAGAATTATCTAGTTCATATTTTTAGTTGTAAATAATCTCTTGAATATATTTTTGTTATAATTTTTCTTTCGTTACTTTATCCCGAGTATTCGAGCCATATTCGATGTGACAATTGAATGTGCCCATTTTGTAATTGGTTTTTTGTGGCTGCGTGTGAATCATCTTCTATACGATTTTCAGCAATAGGTTCACATCATCACACAATAGGTGTACTGTGCGCATTGTTATGTTAATTGTTCTCAATTCAAAACATGGGAAAATGGAATCCAGAATAATTTCTCACAATATGCAGTCCTACTTCCTATCAATGCTTTTTTAATTTCAAATTGTTTCAAGTCTGAGTTGATATAGAGACTTCTTCAGCAGATTTCTGATTCTGAGAAAAACTGTAACTGATTAAAAAGTTTAGGATTTTCTTGGAGTTAATATGTTAGGAAATTAACATCATTCATTTGTAGAACCATCTCTCTATAGAAAGAAATCTTCAACAAACCTTGTTCTTCCAATGAGATTAAAAGAAATTTTTGATCTTCCATAATCACAAGCTTAATTTCAATAAAATTCTGATCTTTCTTCATAGATTTCGATGAAATATTTTTCTTTGTGGCGCTGAATCATGAAAATATGACTTACCTATATCTATTCGTATCAATAATCTTCGATGTATAGGTAATATTGAAATGAATAATTATTTACCTGTAAAATACCTACGATGTGCAGTCATAATATTAATTATAGCAAGGTTTTTATCGGCATAATCCAATAAAATAAAATGATTCATAATGAACTGTTATCTGTTTGCATATATTGGCCATACCATTCATTTGGTACTAGTTTTATTCGTCCACTATCAGTTTTGTAGATTTTGGTTCAGCGCTGAACCAAAATGATAAAATGAAAATTTATTATTTGCGCAAATGTGCAATTTTCTTTCAGAAAATATGAGGAACTCTTCAAGTATTATTATATTTCTCATTGTTATGATTAAAAAATGCCTATATAGAGAATAAGTGATGAAAATAAAGTTTTTTTTTCGAGAATTCGAGAATTTCTATCGCAATTTCTATCGAATTCGAATGAAAACAAGAATGTGATGTACCTCATTACATTCAAAAGAATTTACTGAAAGTATTATCATATAATCCTTTCGAAAATTCAATATCTATAGGATCAGCTGACATGAACATATGAAATACGTACAATTTTTTTTCGTTTTTGAGAAAACAAAAAGTATTCGATTCCATGCAATCATTTTGGTTAACTTCTTTCAAACAAGATTTTTAGATTTCCTTTTTATTGGCTGAAAGACATGTCAGAAGATGAATCATTTCGAGAAACAGTTTCGAAAAATCGAATAATTTCAAATGATCATATATTTGGATGCCTGTATCTGAAATATTCCAATTTTTCAAAGTTTCCCCCAAAATATTTAAAATTTCCACAATGGAGAAGAGGAATCTTGTATATACAGGAGACGAAGGTCAATGGAAGGTTACACAAAGGCCAACCTGTGATGATGGACTTAACAATAAGCGGAACAAGGTCAAAAACATTCTACTACAAAAAAAAACATGGTGTCCGTCTTCATCCACATAATAAAAGTAGGATATTTGCAGTGAAACGAGTGGAAATTTTGAATTAAAAACGACATTACGAGAAAAACCATGAATTGCGCATCGAATAAATACCTCAGACACCCACATTCCAAGAGAAATTCAGGTTTTGTTGTTTGATTGAAGCAATCTCCACTAAACGCCAAGAAAAAACGTGAAACACGCAAAAGGAAATCTTGTCGCTATGTTGAAACATTATCCATTAGAATTGCTACCATTAACAGGTTGCAGATGATGCTGGTTACTATCAAAATGGGATCATGTCGCGTCACATATTGTCACAATTGAAGAATGGAAGGTTTTTAATTGATGACATCATCTCACTTACTTCCGCTCTTGCAGGAAAAGTCGAAGGGCTAATTTGAATGAAGCTTGGCAGGCGGAACTGAACGAAATTTTCACTTTGATCACTTCACACCCTATCACATTTCGCGTAGGTACTTTTGTAAGTTGCGGACCAAGCACAATACGTGAAAAAGCTATTCTACCTTTTCGAATATGAACTAAACCGTCTTTGCGCTGCGCTGTAGCGGCTGCTGGGAGACTAGCGGAGTGGATTATGAATGTGTTGTATGGAGTGCTGTCGTATGAAAAAGCGAAGTAATGAATATTATCATAAAACACTGTGCTATTACCAATTTCGGGATGATCAAATATGGAGATGTACGTGGGTGTCGTTTGTATCATTTATGCAGGCAGAATGACTAATTCTTGCGGCAGGTTAATGATTCCATGGGGCTACAGGCATTAATCGAAAGAGAAACACTTGCGAAACGTACCAGAAAAAAAATTTGAATAATTTTAAGTTTTTTGACTTTTATAGAGACATGTAGAATCCAAAAAACCTGGATAACTCATGTTCTTCAAAGCCCAAAGTTTTCCAAACTAGAAACTACCCGGAAAACGTGATTAATTGGGTGTATCTTTGAAAAAATTGTGATGAACTGATTGATTATTTTTACTGATTAATGAACTGCACTCGCATATATAGGGTAGGTAATCGACTGTCAAGCTGACTACTACTGAAGGTAGTCAAATATTCAGCTCAAACAAGAAATTTGGCCTTCAAAACAGACAAAACGGTTCAGCCATTTCGAAGATTATAAACTGGACAATCAGACTGACAAACGAAATCTCTTTTTCTGATTATTTGATTAGGAAAAGAAATATTACTAATAATTGTATTCAAAACTCTACTTCGTAGGAGCTACTTGAGAAATATATAGATTATGCCGAAGCCTACGTAATCTAAGATTAAATTACATAGTCTTAAGAATATACATATGTCTTCAAGGGGCTTCGCTTCCTTTAATTGCATTTGGTCCTCAGCTTCTCTAAATATAATTGGATTTACTCATTACATATACTGGGTTCTAACGAAATGAAAAATCATAGATGTTACGCGTTTTGTTCTTTCAAAATGCCATTCCTGATGGATAAAGTAGTTCGTGTTACCAAAACGGTATAAGTCTCCGTCATGGCAATATCAATAGAAGCGACTATCAAAAATTCATAAGCCATAATCGATAATAAGCGACATTCGTAATATTGTCCTAGAAATGACATAAACATGTAATCAATCTGATGAATAACTATTCCTCCCTTTTTCCACTCAAAATAGAGAACACGCAATAGTCATATTGCTTCACGCCACTCAAATCACTCAATTATTAATAAAACTTTGGAAGTTATGGCCATATCGGTTATTATCGCTATTGATTTTTTCCACTGAAAACTAACATGATTTCAATGTAGAAATGCACCGAGTTTCAAGTTTTAACGCTTGTATTTGAATTATAATCTGATTTGATTCGAAAAACCTGAATCTTGAGGAGAAATAGGGTAGTTGAACCTTCAGTATGTTTCTTTTTAATTTAATTTTGTGTTCATTTCGCAGTGAACTGTTCACTGTTATTTCTTCCTGTACGAGATAGTTTTTTTTCAAGCAAAGAAGATTTTTAATTCAAAACTGTGGCTTTCAAATTACTATCGTCACAGAAAGTTTTAAGTTGATTTGTATTCTGTGACGTTGATATTTCATGCGGTAGATCTAATGTAACATGTTGTCTTGTCAACATCATAAGAATAGAGGTTATGTCTATTTCGGAAATTTTGAAACTTTTGGGAAGAACCTGTTGAAGTCATTAATGATTTTAATAAATAAGCAGAGTCCAAATAATGATAATATAATAAATACATAGCGCAGGATTCACCTTTTTTTCTTTTCCACAATGAACAAACCAGAACTCGAAGGTACAGCCCATTTACTGGATGAGTTAGACAAAAAACTGATGGTGCTTTTGAGAGATGGTAGAACACTTATAGGATATTTACGTAGTGTGGACCAATTTGCTAATTTGGTCTTGCATAAAGCTATTGAGAGAATCCATGTTGGAAAAGAATATGGTGACATTCCTAGGGGTGTATTTATTGTAAGGGGTGAAAATGTAGTGTTGCTGGGTGAGATAGATGCAGAAAAAGAGGCTAATCTACCATTAACTGAAGTTAGTGTCGATGAAATCCTTGATGCCCAAAGGAAGGAGCAGGAATTAAAACAGGAACAACAGAAATTAGTTAGCAAAGCTTTAAAAGAAAGAGGCTTACAACTTTTAGGTGATATGATGATACATGATGATATGTTTTAGCTGCTCATTAAAACTGATAACTGAAAAAATTATTTGCATTTGTTTTGAATCAAAAATTCTGTGAAAACCATGTAACCAAAATGATATTCACTGTATTTGAAAATGTATTTCTGGTTTTATTTCTATTTAAATTACAATTATAATAAACCTTATATTTGAATTCCACTTAATAATTTTTTTGTCATAAAGATGAAACACGAATCACACTTTAAAAATAAATAAAAACAAGAGTCCCATTACAAAGTATTCTTCACATTTGCCCACACTGAACGATGGTTACTGGAATTTTTGGCTTGTTGTTAGGTCCAGTTGGAACATTTTCAATTTTTCTCATGACCAAAAGTCCATCAATAACTCTACCGAATACAACATGTTTTCCATCTAAAAAGTTACACTTTGCACATGTGATGAAAAATTGGCAACCATTTGTGTCTTTTCCACTATTTGCCATTGAGAGTAAACCTGGGGTATCATGTTTCAGATTGAAATTTTCATCAGCAAAGGTTCCTCCACCGTATATACTCATTACACCTGTACCATCTCCCTAAAAGTATGGGTATAATTGCCTGATTTTATAATGTGAACTAGAAACTCACATTAACGAAATCACCTCCTTGGATCATAAAATCTTTGATAACTCTATGAAAACTAGCACCTTTGAACCCTAACGGTACACCATCCCTTCTAAATTCACCAGTACAAAACTGACGAAAGTTTTCACTGGTTTTCGGTACAACATCCGCGAAAAGCTCGAAAAGCATCCTTCCAATTTCCTGCAATTAGATGATCACAACCCAAATACCCGGAAAAATGTTTACTTACAGTTGTTCCAACAGATACATCAAAGAACACCACAGGATTGGCTGGATGCCTCAGCTGTGATTGTATTTGATTCCAATTTGGCATTGTTAAAGGAAATTCGAGAAGATCCTAATTCTGATAAAAATTCAAGGCAACCTTTCTAAACAATGAAAATTGGCCTGTCAGTATTATTTGTTTTGGATTTTCAAATCGCAAATTGGGGGTTATGTTTCGGTAACCTTTCTATTTGTACCATAGAATAACACTAATCTTTCGTTCCTCTTATCTTAGCTGGACTTGCGTTCAACGATCAATAACCCGGGTAACTAGGGTAGAATAATCTAATTGTCATCCTTAATTCAACAACTGGAGGAAATCGCAAAAACTTATGCAAAAATTCCCTGTTATAATAATTAAATAAGATTCCACTTGCTAGAAATGGATTGAATTAAAACGTCATATTCTCCTTATTTTAATTCATTCAGCTATAAAATGTACAAAAAATGATGACTTAAAGCTAAGGTGTAGCAGTCCAATGGGTCCACTCTTTCAATTTGCGATACAATCTGAGTCCAGGGCTTGCTGTTTCACTTACTTGCCTAGCCCCGAGAAGCTTGTAATTTTCATCGAGTTCTCCCAACTCCACACCACATTCTAAGAAATCTTTGGCAGCTTTTAGTTGTTTCTCAAAAGGAACATCATCTATGGAATAAAATATAATGTTGTTGACTTAAATCTCATCCAAACCCCAAAAACCAAACATATACCTGTGAAATTTCCTATGAAAGCTAATCCTAATGATTTTCTATTGTATTTTCTCGTATGGGCTCCAACTTTGTGCCATCCAGCACCTTCGTAAATTTTACCATCACCACCCACCATAAAACTGAAGAGTTGAAACGTAAATTATGAATAAATTGGTTGTTTGTTGAAGAAAAATTGCAAACCCAATAATTTTCTATACTTCTAGCAATGACATCATGAGTATAGATATATAGATAAAATATTAAATCCCCCCAGAATAATTTGAATAACCTATATAAAGCTCAATAAAGTTAACATGTTAGTTTATTCGTTTGAAACTCACTTGTAACCAATATCATGGAACTCCATTTCCTCCAAGTGAAAATTCTGAATATTTCTAAGTAACTCTGAACAACTTTTTTCCGTTTCGCAATTATTGGTGACAGTATGATGTACTATTACGTATTGTATTGGCACAAGGGCATACTCAACTTCTGTTGCCATTCGGGCACCCCATCTTGCCCTTGATATGATTTCTGGGCATATAGATGGCCAGGAACCTGAAAAATTGTAAGTAAGTCTTAATGAAATTGAAACAAAAAATTTTATTTGAGTTTTCAGTGGTCTTATAGGGAAAAGAAGATTTATCCTTTAATCATCTTTCAAAATTATAACAGAATCATAATAATTCTTGTAGATATTCTACATAATACAGTCTTTCAACTTCAATTGAAAACGAATCTCTCAATAACACGAGTAAATCATTAATTACAGATCGACAAGATATAACTTTCTTCCAACTAGTTCAAGATTTTGATTGCACACCTCACCTGCATTTACCACGGATAAAATATAAAAAAGACTAATGAGAAAATATCTCATGTTTATTATCACTAATAGAGTTTATCACAGAATTCGATTTTGAATTGGTTGTGGAAGTGAAGCAACAACAAATTTTATCGTAAATCTCAGACGTACAGTGTGAATCCCCAAGAAGTTCATCGCGAAAGGTTACACAAAACAAACTGGTTGTATAAACAAATAACTGCAACTATAATATTATCATGGATATCATCACGTAGGTAGCCCAAGAATAACAAATCACCCAAGATCTTGGCGTAAAGCGAAACATTAAATTATGACGTGAATTTTGCTTTAAGCAATTTTTTCATCTATGAATGTCTGACTGCAACCAATAATTCTATTGACTATTGATGGATTGATTTAACATCTCAAAATATTTTCAAAAAATCAAAAACAGATAAGCCTTAGCCACATTTTGATGGTCACTGAAATATTTTCCTGATACATTCAAGGTTGCCTATCCAGTGGCAGAGGCAGCGCATCAGCTACCCAATGAGATGTGCTAAAAGTTTTAGATCTCCGAACATCTGAAACTGATACTCTGTTTGTTTTCAACGGGAAAACGTTTAGCAAAAACCTGTAGAAGTGTAGTAATTTTCCGGATTGTCTGTGATAAGTTCCTAGTGAGAGATGGATGATTTAGGTGAGTATGGCGTAGAACCACCTGCGTAAACTACTACTTAACCTCAAAGCATTGTTTTGACAGTTTAATCGGCTCCTAATATTTAATTTTTGAAAGATATTGAGTATTCCATTCCATCGTGGAATTAGTGTAAGGGGGATAACTTCTCCAATTTCCAATATTTCGTCAATTTCGTGCTCCAAGGTAGTGTAGCAGAGGAATTTATATCATAATTCCAGCAAACCTCAAAATGTTCGAATTTTCCTTTGGATAGATGGATCCACCAGTATTAAAATAATACCTACATTGCCTAGAAAGTTTAGACCCTCGTACATGAAATCGCTTTCTCATTCGAGTTGATACCTTTCAAGAACTGATGTATGTATAGAATTCAAAGAACATAAAATAAACATTTCAGAAAAATTTGTCACTTTTATAGGGTCCTTTATATAAGGTGAAGCCATTCTTTTTTTCCCTTATATTCGACTTAGAATGGATACAGGATAGGTAAATACACCAATAAAAAATACAATTGCGACTGAGTACCTATTTATTATACCCCAACATAATTACAATTCTCATATCAATTCGAAATTATGTAACAATATCTTTGGGCACATTCCTATTCCATATAAGTCCAACGTACTTTCATTGGTTGACTCGTGATTCGCGAATTGATTGACCTAATAAATATCCATACAATTTATGACATAGTAAATTGTTCGCCTTTTATGGAGACGTAGTGGTAGAGGCTGATTTTTTGAGCTGGACCTCTCCTACCTTATTGCAGTCCATTTTCATTCGGTATTGAAATTTGGTGCACTAACCGTCTTGAGTTTTCGTTTGATTTCAACGTCGAGTAGATCAATTCGTCGAAAATTTCATATTGAAAACGATAGATTTGTTCCAGTGTGCAAGAATATAAGTCGTTCAATGTTGATTTTTCTCTGGGTGTCCAAATTCCCGAAGATTAACGTCTTGGAATGGATCATAACATCATTTAGGCGGGATTTTCCATTAAAAATTGACAACGCTCTCAAGTTCTAATTTATTTCAAACAGGCATGATTAATTCATACAATTCTCTTCGTGAATTCAGATAACGTGTATATATAACCGTTTTACTACTCGAGAGTTGTTTTTAGTACCACAGCAAAAACGTCATCCTCAGAAATAATTTTAATTATTATGTAGCTTTGCCCCATTCTTATTAGCGAGGAAAATTGCAGAGTGAACAAATGCTAGTTTCAGTTGAGTCGAAACTGTATGAGTAAGCTGAATTATTTTCCTTATATGACTATACGGTTAATTGATTTACACATTTATCGATAATTTTTCAATCGAAATTATGAGCAGTAGATGTTCCATCCATCTCTTTTGAACAGCAAACATTGAAACGGATGAGTGTCTCTAGCCATATCCGCAAATAAACACAGGTATAGCTGTACGTCTCCCAGCACTGTCATATTGTTTTTATGTTCCTGAGGAAATCTAAATTTGTCGTCGTCGAAACCAGCGCGCGCGCCCTGTCCGTCGACAAGAAAAAATACATAATATCCGAACAATGATATGTGGTGGATGTGATTTCTGAAGGATAAACGCGCATCACGTGACTTTTTTTGCCGGTGGTGATACGCCGAACTGTGTGGTGATATAAATCGTGGTATTTTGGAAGAGGCATGGACAGGACGATGTATGGAAAGATGCAACCCTCTGATTGGGCGCATCCTTATCAGTGCACGATCAAGAATGGTACTTTGCCAGGATGTAAGTTGCCAAATTAAAATAGGTTTTAAGACGTTAAATATTTTGCAGCCCTTCCTAGGTAATTCAGATATGACACGAGTTTTCCTGTTCTCAAATATTTCAAAAACGATCTCAATACTTCCCATGGATGACACCCCTAGTTTCCCTTGTTATGAGCAGACTTTTTAGTCGAAAGAAACTGCGTTAGTCCCAGATAAAGATTCTGCATTTTCATTTCGGACCTAATTATCAATTTAACTGCATTTATGCTGTATGTAGCGACATATAATATCAAGGAGGACAGTCGTGGTATGGTTGATATGTTTTTTCTATATTTCGACCCCTAGAATCACGCCCTGAAGTGAATGAAAATAAGGAACCATTATTCAAGAAGTAAATTTCTTATTAACTACACCCCGTAATCGGTAGCCCTTCAAAACAATCCAAAGAACACATGTTTTTTCTCGTTTATCGTCAAATTATTCACATGCGTTAAGCCAATATTTGCAGTTGTCAGTTTTCACCATCGTTTTGTGAGGTTCTTCCGAATATTTCCAATAAATAATGGCCGATCGAAATATCGGAGAACCCATAACGCCCACCGAAGAACAACTCCCGGAATTTGAAGAGCTGCAAGAATTTGAGCCACCAGAAGAGGCGGTTGCTAACGTTATTGAATACGTACAATCTGTAGCGATTCCTGGAGGCAGCGAGGGGGAAAATCCTCAATTCAATGGTGAGTCAGAGGGAGAAACGTCAAGGAATGACTTTGTATGTGTGCTGGTCTAATTTTGTCGTGGTGCAGAAAGAAAATATCGTTAAGTTCGTGTTCGTGTTAAAACTGTACCTTTTCAACTTCAAGTTGAAATCAAATTGAAAATAAACACTTTCAAATTGGTGTAATCAGAATCAAATTGAGACTTGACACATTCAAATTGAAAATAATCAATTTCATATTTATAAAAATTTTAAGTGTGTGTCTGTATTTTAGGGGGGGTCTAACCCCTTGTTCATTTTTGACCTAAAAAATCGGGATTTTCGAAATCGAGTTTTTGTGCTAGGGTGGCAGCCTAGGCAATGCTGATTATATAACCGGAAATCCCAATTGGATCAGACGAATATAACAGGAGATATCGCAGATTGAAATTTGTAATTTTTGAAAAATGCAATTTCCAAGATGAAAATCTAAAGGAAGGGAGATAGGCTTTCGAAATTGCTCGAAATGGATTCAACGTGTTCGAAAACCTATATTTCCATACCAAATATCCGAATATCTGGCAGTGCATTTAGGTGATTCCATGTTTTTGGAAATTTTTCGATAGTCACCGTTAGAGTAGTTTTTCTCTCAATAAAAATAACCGTAGATGGAAATGTGAGACATATTCTGAAAGAGCAATTCTTCTAGTTAAAAATCTGAAGATTTTATCGATAATTATAGTGGAGAAAACTTTTCCTCAGTTAATACCAATTTGAATTTGTTCATTCTCAATTTGATTTTGATGACTCTAAGTTGAAAAGATATAAATGTTAAGGGTTCTGTTCAATCCTCCCTGCTGTTATTTTCCTTTTAATTTTCCGTGATTTTTTAATGATATTCATTCTTATTTTATTGATACATTTTCTTCAAAATTTTGTGGAGAAAGCTTTGGCATGGAGTTGTGACAACAGTCTATAGTCTGCCTATACGTATTAGAGGTTTGCATTTTATAGTGGTAACATCCTGTACACTCTCAAATCAAGATTGTTCGTCAGTTTTGTTTGTGGATGTCTCAAAACTGTTGTGTGTCGACCCCAAATATGTCTAACTTCTACAAAAAAAGCGTTTTCTCCAGGTCATAACTTCCAATCTGCCAGACAGAGCAAGCAAATCCCCATATGTATCGTTAACGAAAACCAGGACATAATCGAATTCGTGCACGATATGATAAACAAGAAATTCTTCCCAGAACATGGCAGCACCCTGATCCACGTGGACGCAAATCCAGATCTGTTGGCCCCCAATACGATGCCGGCCGATGAGTCCTTCGACCACAGCATGCTGTACCTACAGCACAACTACGACAGGTGGATCTTGCCCAACTGCTACAACGGCATCTTCAAGAAGATCATCTGGGTGAGACCGCCTTGGTCCGAACACATAAGGGAGGACAGCGTGACGTTCAAAGTAGGAAAACACAAGGAAAGCAGTTACATAAACGTCGACTGCAAGCAGAATTACTTCATAGCTGAATGCCTCTGGACCACATCAGACAATCTGACCGACGCCAAGAACATAACCTTGGATTGTATCACCCTGGGCAACGAGCTGAGCTACGAAAACGATTGTCCAGAGTACTGGCGAGCGGTTTTAGGCGAAAACCAAACGGTTCCCACCGTCCTGGACATAGACCTCGAATTCTTCATCACCGAGAACCCTTACTTGTTCCTATACGAAAACACCATCGTCTACGAGCTCCTCAGGGAGCTCTTCGTCTTCATCCGGCCAACATCCCAAACGGATGAAGCCGTAACCGAAACGGTCGAGATGAGATCCGAGCAATTCAAGGAAATAGAAACCTACTTCAACCATTTGACCCAACATCATAAATTACCGGATCCTGAAGACATACCTCCCAGTCCCATTTACGAAAAAGTAGCAGAGATCATGGCAGAGCTCGAGAGGCACGGCCACGATTTGAAGGACGTGGACTGGGACCTTCTGTACGACTGCGGACACAGTTTCGGCGATCACGAACATCCTCACCACGTGACCAACTCTGCGGAGCTGGATCTGCTCTTCAAGTCCTTCGAGAATTTCCTGGATGAGTTCTACGAGCCGCCTAGCATCATAACGATAGCCAGATCTGACCTGGAGGGTTACGCCGAGATAGAGGATAGGTTGCTGGAGCTGCTAAACTCCAAATTCAACTGCGCAGTACCGATAGTCTACGATCAAGGCAACGCTGTTGGTGTTGACTCTGATTCTACTTGTGTCAGTGAGGATGTGGATGAAAGGGGTACCGATGAATTGGAGGAGTTTCTGGAGTTTTTAACGTTGCAGACGGGAGAGGTCGATAATTCCGATGCATCGAACGCAAATCTGGCCCTGCCGGAGGGCCAAGATGATGAGGAGGATGTCTCCGAACTTTGAAGGGAACAGGATGGTTTTTATGAATTCGATTATTTTGGTTGTTTAGTCGACCTTTCTTCATGTGAAGCTTTGTACATCGTAGATTTGTTTCTTATTGTATTCTTTTCGCGCGTATATGATAAATGTGATCATTGTTTTTATTCCGTATTTGTTATTAATTTTATATTTATGTACATTTACCAGGTTATATTATATACAATAAACCCGTTCAAACTGTTACTCCTTGTATTGAAAAATTTATGATTATATCAGTAGTTATGAATTTCTAGTTATCCAAGATACAATAATATACAGGTTGACTCTTTGACTCGAACAAATATTTTAACGGTACATTCTTGAGGTCAAAAGAAACACTTTTTTTGCTGTATCATTCATTCCGATTCGGCCCTGATAACAAGATATAGCCCTTTTGAGTTTTCATAATGAGCTCTGTGCCACCCATAGAAAAACACAATTTCCTTCAGAATAACTAAATGAATCTGTGGCTCTACGCATCTGTGGATATCTTAAAAAGAGTTGTATTCGGTCAAAGTTTTTCGAATTTCACAGATATTTTTTATTTTTTAACCTCAAATTACTCGAAAACAGCACATTGTACGAGAAAATATGAAGAATACTTTTATTTTACAGTTGGGTTCTTTGAATTTTTGGTATTTTCATGGTACGTGATGGGGAATTCTCCTCAATTTGGGTTATCACTGCATATGCAAGTTCAAACTGAATAATTATGAGCTTCATTCATGAATTTTTCAAATGTACCGCGGAAACTATTCAAAATCATTCTTCAAATATGGGGTTTTAAAATTTAAATCGCTTGGTTTTAAGTTTACGATTTGGCAACTGCGCATACTAGACAATCAGAAGAACAACGTCCGATCAGCTTGTTTATAAAATAACAGCTGTTGATCTACAGGCGCGTACTTGCTGGCGAGCCTCAACTGCAACCGGCCATAAAAATCCCATAAAATTTTACGACTTCATAGACAGCCATCTTTGTCTATCTCATCAAGATAATGCATTTGTTGTCCTTTATTATCAAGGCATATTTCAGTCGATGTTGCCAGCTTGTGCAATTCTCACAAAACGCTTCAAACTTCAAATACTCATTTTAATTTTTCATTTTTAAGTGCTTAAAATAATTTTTTTGGGAAACGGTTGAAATGGTTATTTCAAAATATGACGTTTCAAAGATATTTCATAAAAAATACATCATTTTCGTCAGAAGGAGTATTCCCTATGGTCATAATTAGAAAACTGGTGATATCTTGTGTTCGAAAAAGATTCATCAAACAAATATAAAACTATATTCCGAAATTAATGCTAACCTTATAGAGCGACACGTGTAGTGGTTATAGGTACCTGATTTTAAGCCTCAGAATTAGAGTTTTCATAAATTAAAAAAACGGCGTCTTCCATTACCGACAAGTGAAATATTTTTTCCTCAACAGGTGACCGTCACCAATCTCAAAAGAGTCCGAAACAAATACCGATTTATATCGCCGAGGACCACCACAGGGTCGTCGAATTCATACACCAAATGATCAAGAAAAAATGCCTGCCTATCTCTGATAACACTTTCGTTCACCTGGACTCCCATCCTGACATGCTTATCCCCAAGGACATGCCTGCTGACTTCGCCTACGACGCCCCGAAGCTGTACGAAGCCCACGACATCGAAAACTGGATAATACCGAATTGCTACAACGGTATAATCCGACACGTCGTCTGGGTTAGACCACCATGGGCCAACCAGATACGGAACAAGAACCAGACCATTTACGTTGGTAAATGTAAAGAAACCAAAACCATCAGATTGGAATGCAGGGAGAATTACTATATTGCCGAGGGTTTGTACAGACCAAAAGGACAGCTGGAGGAGGTGAAAGATGTCACTTTAGATTGTGTGACCTTAGGAAACCAGATAACTTCCCAAACTGACGATATCAAGGCTATACGAGCCTTGTCCAAAACCATAGATAAAAACCCCGTCGTACTTGATATCGATTTGGATTTTTTCAGTACTCAAAACCCATTTTTAAACTTCTACGATAAAGCCGGTCTTTATCAACGTTTACAACAACTATTCTCCTTTACTGGTCCAGAGAGTTACACCGATTCCCAGATACTGGAAGCTCAGGAAAACCGTCTCTCTCAAATGTCCAAAATCGAGAAACTATTTCTCCACCTGGAGAAATTCAAAAAGTTGCCGGACTCCGAAGAAGCAAACCTAAGTCCTTTACAGGCTCAAGTAGAATCTTTAGTTGAAGCACTGTCAGAACACTACCCAATCGAAGATATACAGTGGGATCTGATTTACTCCGCTGGTTGCACTATCGACGACCATGAGCTACCTCACCACGTGTCTACAGACGAAGAAATAGACGTTTTATTGCAGAGTTTCAGCAACTTCTTGGATAACCTTATGGAACCTCCCAAGATCATCACAATCTCGAGGTCTTCCTCTGATGATTACACGCCTCTGGAGCAAGTTGACGAAATTCAGGATAAGGTGTTGAGGCTTTTGTCTTCTAAGTTCGACTGTGCGTCCCCCATTTTGGCTTATATGGAGGAGAAGTCTGGGGATGAAGAACAGGAAGATTCCTCCACAGAGGAATGAAGTCAGAGTGGAATAGACATGTTAATTTCGTGATGAATCTTTTGAAAATTCGTCGTTTATTGAAACCCTAAATTTTCGGGAGGGTTGTCTGGAACATTTTTCGTTGTGACTGATGATTGTTAGGGAAAGGACTATATAAGACTGAAATAGTTGATTTTTTGTAATTAGGAAGTAAGTCTAAGTAGAAAATATTGATTTGAATTTGTGATATCGTTCTGACTCACCTGGAAATTGAAATTGAATAGTTTACCCTCGAAATTGTTGATTTCTTGATTTGTGTCTCATTAAACTATGATATTGGTACGCAATTTCTTCTCGGATCGACCAAAAAATGATGTTTCCGTAACTAACAAGGTAGCATGCGGATAATTTTTCATTTTAATCGTATTCAGAATGAAAAGTAGGCGGGAAGCCTTGGGAATGATTTCAGAGATGTGTAAGTTTCGGATTAGTTTCAATCAAGATGTGCGTGAAAAACTCGGCTTTGAGTTATGTCTTTTGTTATTCGAGAAGTGATCCCATTGGAAATGTCCAATAGAAACCAAGAATTCGTTGGGGATTTGACAGGAATTTCACGTAGTTTCTTGGCAATTCTACACGGTTGTGGCTGTCGATATCTATCAATTCCCATTAGAAAACGTTGTAGCAGAAAATGAACGATTTCATTCGAGTTTTTCTCTCTTGCAATCCCAAAAACGGATTATGTATATGCGAAATTAAATGACACGATCAATAAATTGATCCCGCGATAAGATTTATCAACCGTATCATTGAGAATAAATTCTTAATCAGCGATACCGATTAAAATTACCCCACGTACGATCAGTCGATCGATTTTCGCCTCTGTGAACCTCCCAATTTTCCAGTTTCTTCGGAAAAATCCCATCTCGACTGGCTGCGAGTTTCGTAATAAATCTTCTATTTTTAGTGACCGTACCGGCTTGCCAAAACTCAGATCGAACACGTTAATAATTATTATCCGTAATAATCGTGTGCCCGGAGCTCTACTCCTCCAAACTTCCTCGGGGAACGTTTATTGTCTAACGAAACCAATTGTTTGTGTGGTGACCTACTCCAAAATTCGCGAACCGTTCAGTTCCGAGAACGATCCGCCAAAGGACCGCTCTTTCCTCCCGCGAATTTTGGCAGTTTCGAGTGGTGCCGCTTTTCGCGAAATTTTGGTGAGGAACTGTCATGAGTTCTAGTTTACGCAGGCGCACCCCCAGCCCTAAAACCGTCACTTTCGATCCCTCCCTGCCGGCAGATATGGACCGTCGATCCAGGAGGAATTTCAGGAGTCTGAACGAATGGGAAAAGTACTTGAGTAAGTTCGCTGACAAAATGAAAAAAAACATACTGAAACATCAAAGAAACGTGACATTTCCTCTGTATTTCACGATGAAGATTTACGAAGGCTCTCAATGGGTTTCTTCTCAACTTTACCTGGCTTATTTCATTTTACTTCATTATATTTCACTTCCTTCACATCTCTGCTGTAGTCTGCTCTTTTCTCTTCTACTTCAGTCTACTCCACCACACTTATCTCTGCTTTGTTCTACTCTACTCTGATTTGATCTGCTATGCCCTACCCTACTCTTCCCTATTCTACCTTTGAGTATAGATATAGGCAATTCATGTTTGCTCCATGTACTTCTCTCCTCTGCTCTGCTGTGCTAACTCTATTCTTCTCTAAGCTTCCATTGAGTATTGGTATAAGCTCAATGGTATTTCTTCACTGTACTCCATTAGTCTGATTAATCAGTGTTATATTCTGAAAAACTCTTTCACTTTTACCTCATATTGTGCTTGAACTTTACTCATTGAAGTGACGAATCAATAATTTTCGAAAAAATTTAATTTCTGCCTTCAAAAATCGTGTACTGCTTGAGCTACACTAAGAGAGAGCTTTAAAGAAAAGTTACGAATGAAAAACTTTAATATTCAGTTAACGTTTTCGGGAAAATATTCCCCATCCCACTTGTTTTCAGTTATTTTAGCTATTACCTCTTGCCATGTCAAGATCATGCTTTTTCATATTCAATTCTATCAATTTCTGGACCCATATCGCGAGAGGAGAAACTAGAATTTGTCGCTTTCCTTCACATCCGATCTGCAAACACCATTTAACAAACGCTGATTGATTTCAAACCTGGCATCCAGTCGCAAATGCCAACGTTATCAACGAACCAGTTCGAATACGTGCCATTCCAATCAAACATTCGTTTGGAGAACGTACAATCGGTATTCCATCGATTTCAAGGTTCATAAACCAACATAATGACATGTAGGAGTTTTAGAATGACATAACACGAACGTCCTTGCCCTTGATAAACAGTTGTAACTGTTTGTTACAGTGTGTTCTTGTTGCTCTGAACGAATGGAAATGATGGTTTTTCGTTCTCATAGATCATCCAACTTTATACGAATCCTAAACAAATAACTATATCTAGTAAATTGTGGTGTATACTGTAGGTATATCTTCGTATCAGCATTATTTGTTGGCGTGTCTTTGGATAAAAGATGTGGGTGGAAGGTTTTTTTCAACCTTTGTAGTATGCTACTTATAATGAAATTATGTAGGTGTATTAATTGGGCATCATCCAAAAGATGACCGTTTTTCTTCTTAGGTCTCTGTTTCCCTGTTCAGTTGGCAGCATAGTGATGGAATTACAACATTGTCGAAGTATTGACCATTCATTTAATCTATATTTCAATCTTTACTCTTTTCGATCTCATACCTTAGTCATCTTTCCATTCATGATCACAGTTCGTCTACAGCGTGTGAATCTAGCCATGCTCGACGGATATTGTCAAACGAAATTCCACGGAAGAGTCGAGGAAATGACTGATAAAATCCATATCAGCTCTAATATCGCCTCTTACTCATTTTATCAACACCAAGAATTTCGCCTCACTTTGCAGAAAGAAACGTGTCTCAGAGAGGGACGTGCTTCCTCAGAATTACCAACACCTTATCAATGCTATCGCGTTTCCCAACAAGGCAAAATTCTCCATTTCATTCATTCCTTGTTGGTGCTGAATGTTGACTTGTGGCGTTAAGAAATGAAGACGCAAACCGGTGATTTGTCTTTGGACCAATCGTTTTTAGAAATTGGTAAGGCCTGTGATTTGTTTTCTAAGGTCGAGAAGATACTGCTTCAATTTTTCGATGAACTATTACTGTAGGGATTGAATTCAAGCAACATTTTGATTCATCGAGAAGCAATTAAGTATGTTAGGTCTTCGTTGTGTAACTATCGGACCGTATTTTGTTGCAGACGCATTGTTGGCTGACCTACAAAGCACCATCCCAGGGTCAGGTTCCCTCAATTCCTCCAGGACTTCAAAACAATCCCCAGTAGGAAGTCCAGCGTCCAGAAATGAGAGCGTTTATTCGACGGTAAGTCATTATTACTAACCTATGCGGTGCATTCTTGAATCGAACCTTCAATCACAGGTTTCCTATGAGAAATCCAGGGCGTTATCCGACTCCAAGAGTCCGTCCCTTGGACAGTCCACCAACAACTACTACTCGCCGCCTGAACCTCCAAGAAAACCAGGTGCATACAACAACAACCTCATGGAACTGGACAACTTGCTCCAAGATCTCAGCAGTTCGAGATACGCTAACCTCTCTGGTGAGTCGATTGGAAGAGTGTGTGAAATGGTTGATAGATGAATTCAATGACAATTTTCAGACCACGGGTTGAACGGGTCGCAAAACGCTTCTTTTAATGGATCTGGAGCTAGGAGCCCACATTCTAGACCTTCTAGTGCCCAAAGCATCTCCAATCGGCCCACAGTAGACAGCCTGCTGGACAGCTTAGATTCGGGGTGAGTACTCATTTTAAAATAAGAATAAAGTTGCTCTTTGACTTCATATACGTATCATGAAACTCTCCATTCAAATATTAAATCATCCAGATGGATCTAATGAGATAAACTGGCATACTGGCATGCCAAGTTGGCACTGACGAAAGCCAAATCGAAGAAAAAGTCGTAAAGAAATTTATATGTCCATTTTCAATTTTTTTCGTAGGGCTCTGTTACATCTATCACGTTGACAACAAGATCCCCGAGTAAAAATACCGACTTTGTTTCCATATCGTTGTAACTTTAAATTTAGACGAAACGTAGGCACTGATGTTAATATTCTCAAACTAACTATGACATAATTCGTTTATATTAATAGATTTGATTGAGACGTGTTTTCCATTGAAAATGCGAAAGATATTCCAACTTTTTGCATCGGATCTGTCTCATTTTGGAACCTGATTTAGTTCCTTAATTTCGTACCATTGATTGTAAAATAATCAGGTTGTGCAGTTACCCAAATGAAGGGTTAAATGGAAAAATAAATATCTTTCCTTTGGAATCTTTAAGTATTTTGAAGTATGTACATTCTGGAGAATGAATAAAAAAATCGTCAATCAGCAAGGATTGTTCTTTTAAAATTATACGAGGTGTTCCAACTAAAACTGGCCATTTCGGACGTTCGTAATATAAGTTTGAATTTCTCCCTGCGTTCCATACAGCCAACTTCTCAATCTATCTTTGTTTCACTCTAATTGCATAATCCTTTAATGGTACAATTTACAGAATTATCATTCTCTTCGTGTAACACATCATAATAAACAGATTCCAAATCGGTCGGATTTAGCGTAATAAAAATGCAAATAAATCGACGTGGTGTGGTTGAAGATGACCTGTTTCTTCCGTTGTGAACACTCAAATAATGAATCATTTCACACTTCTGCTTCAAACAGTCAGAGCAGTTGTTGTGCTGTGTCCTAGTTCCCTTTAAATACTTCAAACTGAACCTCCAACCATGTCCGATACCAAGAATAGTCGGTGAGTTTTGAGTTCTTTACTTTAACTCTTTCCTCCAATTCTTAAAAAAATTATTCGGATAAATCTTATTCTTAGTTTCTTGCCTCGCGAATCATTGTTGCCCAAAATGTGGCCAAATTGATGTTAGCTTTTGCATCGTTTTTCCAAATTTGTCATTCGTATTTTTCAATGTTTCAGTGAAGTTATTTACACCGGCCCCCAGAAAGTAACGATCACGGTGAAAGAAACAAAGACAGAGACTGGATTCCCCGGGGAAACCGAACTTATTTCTTCCGAAGTATCTACTTCGAAAACACCTGCTGCTTCCAAGGCTACTAAGGAGCTGGAAGAACTGATGGCTAGTCTATCTACGAGCAAGGTAGGAAACGTTTTAATTTTACGTATTCAAACTTACTACTATACTTGTGTGCTTGTCCATCTATATCTCCAGATTTGAATCCAGGCGTTTCGGATTGTGCATAAGCTTCTAGTAATTTTTTCTCAAGTTGTAAATTAAATCAATCGAGGTGTAGGTTCTAGAAATTTATTGGTTAGGCGCTACATTTAGGTACAGGACGGTCACCTTCATAGCTTCATAGTCTACTTGACTACAAATTCTTTGAGCGCTTGTTGTTATCGAATTTGAAGTGAAATAAACAAGAATCTATAATGACTAAGGAGTCTCAGGATAAATACACAAAGCAATAACAAAATTTCGAGCCTCAAAAGAAAAATGTTTATCTTATCTGCATACTTAGAGTTGTGGGCTAATTAACTCTTCATGTAAGTTTCTGTGAATCATATTCGAAACGAATTATCAGCAAAAAAGAGTTATTGTGTATATTCTAGAATAGCGAATTTCCTTCATGAGAAATGGCAATTTTTCATTCTGCAGTAAAATTTGCAAATGAGGCGATTAGTAGTGAAAAGAATATACTCGTATTTCGTTTAGCTGACAAGCAAATCGATCATTTTCGCTGTGACCATCCAGTGCCGGGTCAATTATCAAACTATCAATCTCCGTATAGATAAAAATCACAATTTTTTAGTTATTTCTTGGATTTTTTTATGACGATGATGAGGCTTGAACAGAAAACAAAGATACTATTTCAGTATGCATTATAAGTTTTTGGTTTGAAGGATCTTAGATGTCCATTAGTACCAAGTGGAAAAGAAGTATACAGGGTTGGGCATAAGTCTTTGAATAATAATAATATTTCTCCAATCCATAACTCAAAGTGAAACACTGACTCGTCCAAATATTTCAACAGTATAGATTCTTGAGGTCAAAATAAACACTTTTTTCCCTCAACATTTTTTCCGAATGGGCTCGGATTAAAAGATACAGACTGTTGAAAAACCATAAAAAATGTTATTTTTTTCAAACACAATTTCATCGAATGAACTGAATTTCGGAATATAGTTTTTAATTTATTTAATGAATCTTTCTCTAACACAAGATATCACTCACAACTTCCATTTTTCTCATTATGACCATAAAAATAATGTTCAAAGATTGTGAAAGATCCACAAAAGTGTTGTGTCACAGATTTAGCTAGTTATTTTGAAGGTAATTTTGTTTTTTAAGAGGTGGCATAGCTCATTATGAAAACTTAAAAGGGCTATATCTTTTTATCAGGGTCGAATCAGAAAAAATGGCATGAAAAAAGTGTTTCTTTTTACCTCGAGAGTCTACTGTTCAAATATTCGTAATAGTCGAAGACCCACCCTGTATTTACATATACCTGAAGGGCCTGTTGAGCAGAATGTAATATGAGTATTTTCTTGGAACCAAAATCTTGAGAGCATTCAATGAGTCAATAAAGTAACTTCGTGTAGGTTCAGCAGTATAAGATTTCACGATAACAATTCCAGAAAACTACGATAGGCGAAGATTTGCGGTTATAGACTTCCGTAAATAGAGAAGAGATGTGCAAATACATTGTTTATTTTATCCTCGTTTGTGCTACGCCCATGGGTGGCATCAACCGAAACTGGATTATTCGTGACCGTTGTGGGAATATTTATAGTTTGATCTATATTCACTCGACTCCCGTATAAATATAGAGCGGCGAATAGAAATGGTTTCCATAAAACATCGGCCTCATATTTCTGCGAGACCGTCCTTTTTGATCGAACGTGAAAAACCCGCGACAACCGGCAACAGCGCCCTAACACACGGCACGTTGTTTTGTATTTACGTACACCACGAAAGGTGGGGGTACGAGGTGGGGCAGCCTTATACTGTAAGAAAAATCGGATTTGCCTCAGTTTCCACCGGTCTCCTATCCATACGGTCAGAGAATAACATTGTTAAAACGCTGAGAAACTGACGATTTTTGTTTGTAGGGCAAGCAGCCAATCGCCAGTCCACCTGAGAAGATCTACCCTTCCAAAGCGACCCAGTCACAGACCTCCCCAGCCCCCAAGCAGAACCTCGATCATATGCTTGGTAACCTACAGGCCGATATGAGTCGCCAAGGGGTCAACACGAGCCAGAAGGGATGCTGCAGCGCCTGCGATAAGCCCATAGTGGGCCAGGTCATCACCGCCCTTGGGAAAACGTGGCATCCAGAGCACTTCACTTGCAACCACTGCTCCCAGGAGTTGGGCACCAGGAATTTCTTCGAACGCGAGGGAAAACCGTACTGCGAGATCGACTACCACAACCTGTTCAGCCCGAGATGCGCCTACTGCAACGGTCCCATTCTGGATGTAGGTGTCCTTTAGGATATTGATGAAACAACGGTTAATTCACGTTTTTACAGAAATGCGTGACGGCTTTGGAGAAGACCTGGCATATGGAACACTTCTTCTGCGCCCAATGCGGCAAACAGTTTGGGGAAGATGGTTTTCATGAAAGGGAGGGTAAACCCTATTGCCGTGAGGATTATTTCGACATGTTCGCCCCTAAATGCGGCGCTTGTAATCGCCCGATCATGGATAATTACATTTCAGCTCTGAACAGTCAATGGCATCCGGATTGTTTCGTTTGTAGGGTAAGTTTCCCCATTCCAAACATTCCAGATACTTCTTCCACAGGACGAAATGAAATAAAGCGCCTAGTACACCCTGTGTATTAAATCAGAACCCCCCCAACCCCCAAAATCAATATTCCTGAACGAGGCAATGTAGCAGTTCAGGAATATTGAACGCCCTATAGGATCTCTTATGACTTTTCGTAATGCCCGTCAGGATTGCAAGAAGGCAGTGCAAGGAACCACTTTTTACGCCGTTGAAGGAAGAGCCGTATGCCCAAAATGCATTGGCGCCGACGAAGCAGAAGATGAATGAATGCCCCTGACCCATAAACTATGCCTCCCCCCCTAATGAACACAACAAATATGCATGCTTAAAAAAAGGTTCAACAACCGCCCTTTATTTCTATGAAGCTATTGTAAATACGTTTATATAATAAAGAGAAAAAAATAAAAAACAAACAAAACAAAACCAGAACACTCAAATAAGGCCGCAACCGTATCGAGAGCCTTTTCGACGATTTCTCACAGGTGGGCTCGTTTGGGATCTCCTCTCGTTAACAGGTGCGAATTACCGTTCGACCTGAGGTAATTGGATCTCTCGATACTATTTTAAGTTTCGGGAATTGTTGAGAAACGTCGAAGTGGGCGAATATAGTTGTGGCCTACATCGTGTTCGGCGAAAATATTGACGCTACCGCGTCTTCGGGTTTATTGACTCGTAGTTTTGGGAAATCGGCGGTTTTCGAAAGCTTTCTGGGGTTGCGGGGTAAACGCACAACGAACGTATACAGGTTGGGTCAAAAGAAACGCTTTTTTCCTATACCATTTTCGTCGAATCGGCTCGGTTTAAAAGATACAGGCTGTAGTTCTATTTCACAAACGGTATTATCGAATGAAATGAATTTCAGAATATAGTTTTTCCTTTATTTGATTAATCTTAATCTTTTGGTATGTACCATAAACATACCAAATATAAAACCAAACCAACCAAAACCAAAAATCTCTGTATCTGTGAAATTTGAAAAGTTGGTACCCTTCCTGAATACTACTCTGTTGAAAAGATGTGTAGTGTCATAGATTTAGCTTGTTATTCTGAAGGTACTTTTGTTTTTCCAGGGGTGGCATAGCTCGTAAAAAAAACTTAAAATGACTTTATCTTTTTATCAGGGCCGAATCGGGAAAAACGGTGTAGAAAAAAAGTTTTCAGCTTTTTTCTTAAGAAATATTTTCTGGATCGTTTTTCAACACTCGAATGGGACTTAATCTCATCTTCGCGCTTATAATCTGAAGGATCAACAATTCGCACGTTTATCGAAATCTCAATTGGGTTCGCGCCAGACATTATTCCAGAAATAGTTTGATTTGCGAACATTGCAAATAGATTTTATGAAATGGGTAATTGTTGTCTGTCATTCAAACGATTCTTAATGAGCTTTATCAACTCTTCACGAACTGACCGAACGTTTTTTACGGTCGCACCACGCCTACAATGCCAGTTCTCGAAATAAGGTTAAAAACTGTTGAAGTTGAAGTGGCAAGACAGTTATTTTTAATTCTTGGGGGAACTAATAGAGGAAATTGGATGAAAATTTGTACAGTGCTGTGATTTTTCAGCCTCAATGGAATGAAATACACTTAATGACCCAGATCAGATAACTGACGGGTATTACTAAGGGGTGGCGCAGGCAAAACGCCCCATTTTTATTTCTTGGAACATTTGCAGTATTTCGAATATACAATCTTGTAGAAGGTATATTTTTACGCAAAAAATGTATACTAGCCTTATGCCGTAGGATGCACCGTTTTCGAGAAAAGTCCATTCTAAAAATGTGATGTTGATTAACTTCCCCATTCGTCACTCCATCGATCCACGGTAGTCCCCGCGTATTCAGGTCTAGCCAGAGGTGTGCACCAATGTGTTGATTGTTATTATTCCTTTTCAGGATTGCCGCCAGCCCTTCATAGGGGGCTCTTTCTTCGACCACGAGGGACAACCGTACTGCGAGACCCACTATCACCTGAAGCGCGGTTCTTTATGCGCCGGCTGCCATAAGCCGATTTCAGGCCGTTGCATCACGGCCATGTTCAGGAAGTTCCATCCAGAACATTTTGTATGTGCGTTTTGTTTGAAACAGTTGAACAAAGGCACATTCAAAGAGCACACCGATAGGCCCTATTGCCACGCTTGCTTCGACAAGTTGTTCGGTTGAAAAGATTAAAAATGCTATTTTCTTATATTCATCAGGATTTTCGTGAGGACTGACGCTGAAATCATTACTCATCCAGGCTTGAACTTTCAGTTAGATTTCCGAAGTACAGATCGGTTCGGAGAAAAATCAATTATATATTTTTAGATGCAGCTTTACCAGTACACATTCCAGATCCAATCGTTCAATGTAAAAATATCAAGATCTGCACTCAATTCTTTTTCGTTAAGAATAAATAAAACAGTTGGTCAATTAACTATATTACAAATAAAATTGAATTGAAAATTATAGAATAGACTTAAATAGTTGAGCCTATTAATGATTTTATTCTAATATCTGCACCAGTTATTCTGCATTCTTACTAATTATAAAAGTTTAATGTGATGAAGTTTTATCATAATAATTATGGATATTTTAATGCCAGATTTTATTTAATATGGTGCAATATGACTGTTAGAACAGTACTTATTTCATTCCTTCAGTATCATATTGAAATAATTTAAACTTGTGCTGAAAAAATGACAAACTGATTCTGAAAAAAATCTTTGAAATTCAATGTTTGAAAACATTTCTGCTTATTTGAAACTAATAGATGAAGAAATATTTTATGTAATAACTGTTCCAAATTAAATTATTCAATTTAAATTAATTTATTTCATTTCATCAGATCCCAATAATGAAGAATTGTTGAAGAAATAGTTGAAACCGGATTTTTGTCAATCTCATGACAAAATGAAAAATGTCAAAAAAAACATGATTTCCACATCCTAATCAACAAAATTCAAGTGCATAATAAACTTCAACACCATGCCCGAAGTAAGGTTTAGCTGAAAGTCTACAAACTTTGTTGAATATTATATTTTCCAGAAGACAGTGGAGAAATGTGCCGGATGTAGGAAACCTATAACAAAAAATTACGTCTTTGCCCTGGGTAAAAAGTGGCATGTAGAACATTTCAAGTGTACACGGTGCTCAAAAATTATCTCAAGACAAACTTTCTTTCAGAAAAATGGCCTTCCTTATTGTAGAAACGACTTTTTAGAATTATTCCACCACAGATGTAGTAAATGCAACGAACATATCTTAACAGTAAGTTCTGTTTAGTTTTCACTGTCTAATGAATAATTTCACTCTTGATATCAAGGAGGCTGTGGAAGCTTTCAACAAGTTTTGGCATGTCAATTGTTTTACATGCACAACATGCCAGAAACCAATCAAGCCACCACTTTATTTTGTCAAAGACGGGAAGCCCTACTGTATTGAAGATTATGAAAAAAATTTCGCCCCCAAATGTAAAGGATGTGGAGAATACATATTTGAAGACCACTTGAAAGTTTTGGGTGGAATGTGGCATTTCACATGCTTTGTTTGTAAAGTGATTATGGTTTTTTTCATTTACTATTACAAGCCTAATCCCATTTTTCCAGGATTGTAAGAAACAAATTGAGAAGAAGTACTTTTTGATAGACAACAAACCAGTTTGCGAAGCTTGCATAGATAGCAATAAGGACAAATCGAGAAGGTGTTATCAAAGTTGCTGTAGTTTTCATCGGGACTAAAACTTAAGGATTAAATGGAATTTTCAAACTTTAATAACAAAAAATAAATGCAACATATGTAACTATAAAATTATACAGAAGATATGATACAAATTCATTAATAATCACCATTTGCTATAATCTGCAAAAACGTTCAATCAGAATCAAATTCCTCGTCATCATCCAGCATTTTAACATTTGGTCGTAGATCTAAATCAGCATTCAACTGTGATTCGAAATTATTTATCTCCAACTTCACACTCGATGGCGTTGATTTTTCTCCCTCATTTGCGTCATTTTGTTTTGGATTTTCTCGAGCTTCAATCAGACTTTTGATATGTAGATATTCCACTTCATTCCGGCTGAGTTCCTGATTAATTTTATTCAAAACACCAACCAATTTTTTTTCTAACTGCGAAAGGTGTTTCAGTTCCTTTTTATTTATTTGTGTAGACATTGTAATAGCGAACCGATCAACTTTTTAACCAGTTCAGTAAAAATTGTTTACGAATTTGAAAAATTAATATTTTTCATTCTGAATTTGAGGTTAATGTTTGATTACTGTCATCTCGTGCAGCATAGATTTAAAATTAGCTTTTTCTTGGACGGTTGAGAACTTCAAGAAATGTGTCTATGGTATGAAACTAACCTGCAACTTCAAACCAAACAAACCTGTGCACCTGTGTATCCGGCAATTAATAATTTATTGAAATTAGATATTGAGATTAACTATAAACTATCGTTAAAATGGTTGTAAGGCAGTATAACGAAGAACTCAAATATTTAGAGAAATTGACCCCTCATTCTTGGAGAATCAAGAAGGGCTTTCAGCCTAATATGAATGTTGAAGGGATTTTTTATGTTAACCAAACTCTAGAAAAGCTTATGTTGGACGAACTACGAAATGCTTGTAGACCGGGAATGGTTGGTGGGTTTTTGCCAGGTGTTAAACAAATTGCAAATGTTGCTGCCCTTCCTGGTATTGTCGGGAAGTCTGTGGGTCTGCCAGATGTTCATTCAGGTTACGGATTTGCCATTGGAAATATGGCAGCTTTTGATGTGAATGACCCAAAATCGATTGTATCACCTGGTAAGATTTCAGGTCATTTTCCGAAGAAACATATCTTACACATACAATTTCTTATGTAGGTGGTGTAGGCTTCGATATAAATTGTGGAGTAAGGTTACTCAGAACAAACCTTTTCCTAGAGGATGTGTTGCCAGTGAAGGAACAGTTAGCGCAAAGTCTATTTGATCATATACCTGTTGGAGTTGGTTCCAAAGGCATATAATGGTAGGTGAACAATTGGAGTTTTGTCTGACTTTTGATTTTAGGTATAATTCCTATGAATGCTAAGGATTTGGAGGAGGCCTTAGAAATGGGTATGGATTGGTCTTTGAGAGAAGGGTATATATGGGCTGAGGACAAAGAACATTGTGAAGAATATGGAAGAATGTTGAATGCCGACCCTTCTAAAGTCAGTATGAGAGCTAAGAAAAGAGGATTACCCCAGGTATTTAATCTGTACTTTATTGAGAAAATCCTAATTCTATGACCTGTCAATTTCAATTTCTAGTAATTTTTCTGTTTTGATATTTTTGTTTATAACTGATCGTTCTCTTATCAGCTGGGAACTTTAGGGGCTGGAAACCACTATGCGGAAATTCAAGTTGTGGATGAAATTTACGACAAGTGGGCAGCTTGCAAGATGGGAATCGAAGAAAAAGGACAAATATGTGTTATGATTCACTCGGGAAGCCGAGGGTTCGGACATCAGGTGGCCACTGATGCTCTGGTTCAAATGGAGAAGGCTATGAAGAGGGACAATATCGAAACAAATGACCGACAGTTGGCTTGTGCCAGGATAAATTCAACAGAAGGACAAGATTATTTGAAATCCATGGCAGCCGCTGCGAATTTCGCTTGGGTTAACCGGAGTTCAATGACTTTCTTGAGTAGACAGGTCAGTCTTTACCACTTTCATTTGTTTATGATTTACTTTTTTTTAATTCATATAAATCTTCATATTTTCTCCTCATAGTAGGTATATTTCTTAAGCATTAATTTTTCAACAAAACTGAATCGAAATTGCGGTCATAGAGAAGTTGTTGAAAATGAGGTAAAATCATAGATGAAAGATGAACTGATAATTATTATTTGTATCAGATTCTATGACAACGTATAAAGCCGATCGGGGAATGTCATGAATGGGTTCGGAAAACGCTTTGATTATTCATATGACTTCGTCTCGCCGACCGCGAAAGAAATCAAACGAAAGTCGAATAATCAGACCATGCCCAGGTAGCTCTTTAAATCCAGCAGCCAGATCGGAAGAGACCCAAAAAAGTCCGTGAAAATTGAGAATTTTGACGTTTACTTATATTTTGACAACACTGAGAAAAGTCAGGTTAGAACCGATTACGAACAGGGGTGGGTAGTACCCATTCGATTCATAGAGCAAAGATTAGAGTTTTTGGCATCGGTATTCATTGTTTTTTAAGGCAAATAATATTAAATTTAACTTAAATTCTAACTCGACACTTTGGGAATTATTGTTAGAATCTCGTATTTTTTCTCAGGCTTTCGCCAAACAATTCAACACAGTCCCCGACGATTTAGATATGCACGTCATCTACGATGTGTCCCATAACATAGCCAAAATCGAGGAGCACATGGTTGACGGTAAACCGAAGACGCTTCTGGTCCACAGGAAAGGATCCACGAGAGCTTTTCCACCGCATCATCCTCTGATACCCGTCGACTATCAGTTGACGGGTCAGCCCGTCTTGATCGGTGGTACCATGGGAACTTGCAGCTACGTGCTGACCGGTACCGAACAAGGGATGATAGAAACGTTCGGATCGACGTGCCACGGAGCGGTGGGTGGTTCTCAGATCGAAATTAACTTGAAATTGAATGATGTGAATTTTTATTTAGGGTCGGGCTCTGTCTAGGGCTAAGAGCCGCAGAAATTTGGATTACACGCAAGTGTTGAGGAAAATGGAAAGTATGGGAATATCGATCAGAGTCGCGTCGCCCAAATTGGTGATGGAGGAGGCCCCAGAATCTTACAAAAACGTGACGGATGTAGTGGATACGTGTCACGCAGCTGGCATCAGTAAGAAGTGTATAAAATTAAAACCTATCGCGGTTATCAAGGGATGAGGTAAACGTGTATTCAACAAATGATTTTCTGTGTATATGATTTATTTAATTGTATTCTTTTGTCGATTTCATTATTGTGGAACTGTTAAAATCCGCATTCACGTCCCGAGACACGAAAATAGTTCTTGGGAACCATCGTGTTACAATGAAAAAAATATATGTGATCACTGGAATGTATTTACTTTTTCTGTTCATAAATAATCGCAAGTCAATATACTTTTTAACCGACTACAATTGAGTCCGATTCAATTAAACAGATAACCTTCGAGATGCTCAGATTCGATCTGGAGAATTTCCTTTCAATATTTACATTCGTTACTTAAAAAATAAGTGGCGGGACTTTCAGGTTTTACTCTCCTTCGAACTCAACGAACTGTCACTAGGTGGCGTCGTTTCGACGTGTATGGTGACCGGATCGATCCGGTGATGTCCGGACTCTAAACTGTCCCTCTTCAGGTTGCTGTTTTCGGTCGATACGATCCCGTTGTTCCTCGGGATCTCCAACGTTTGGATCGGTATGTAAGTCGGTCCGGATGTCTTTCCCCTTGCGTCCGAACTCTGCAGGACCAACATGGGCTGCATGGTTTCTTCCAGGACGCAGTCGCAGTCCACATCTCCGCACTTGAGACACTTTTCTTCCAAATCGGGCTTTATCGAGTTCTTCAGTTTCTGGAATCGAACAATTAGTAAGTGATTGAAGTGGAATGTTGGCAACAGTGTCGAAATTTCACCTGTCATCAGAAGAAACCATAGAAATTCGACTAATGCTGTCAAAAGGAAGTACTTACATCCATTATACTCTCACCAGGAGTCTTCAAAAACACGTACACCATAAAGATCGGGATGCAAAGTAAAGATACAGACGCTATCAGCCATCCCATGACTATGGCCCAATCCGGAAACTCGTAGGAACCGTTGTTGTATGTGGGCGGTGCATAGTCGATCAATAAGAACACCCATAAGCAGACGATCATCAGCGGCGTAGCGATCACCCAGCAAAATTTGAAGTACCACCCCGGATGCTTGCCGGTCATAGTCTTCACGTTCCTGCTCAACCTCCTACCTCCATAAACCCAAGCAATGGCCACGACCTCGAAGAAGGCCAGGTACATCTTGGATATGGTGGCCGTGTAGTGGTCCATCAGTTGGAAGAAATATATACCGCTCTAAAAAGATTTTGAGAGGTTTATTTAGAAGTCTTCATTTGGATCCAACAATAAGAATACGTAAAGAAGACTTTGAAGGTTATGTTAGTAGCATAGAATACCAGGTGTCATATTGACATCTGTCATAGAAAAATGAATTTTAAGATTCCATACCTTTGTCACGTAGGGTAGTCCGAACACTGCGGAAATGAGGCATACGACCAAGACTAAGATCTCGTGGCACATCAGGTGGTTTTTGATCCACACCGGAAAACCGTCGTGTATGGACGTAACAACGACTTCCACCGTCGCGAACTGCGAAAAAACTGTATAAATACAATGGAAAATCCACGGAAGCACCGTTTGATATTTACTTGACTGTTCAAGGCCAGGCAGAGCAGCATGAAGAAGAATAGTATGGCCCATAGATTCGCTGCCGGCATCTGGGCTATTGCTTGCGGGTAAACCACGAAAATCAATCCAGGTCCTGAAGAAGTTATTAATTTCATTTCAAAAGTCTTCCTGAATTTTGCCCTAAGGACTTACCATCAGTTATAACGTCTTCTATGGAAGTGTTGTGTTCTGTGGCTATGTTCCCAATGGTGGCAAATGCGAAGACGCCGACAAGTAGGCTGGTTACCAAGTTGACCACGGATACTGCTACAGTATCTTGTAAAATGTTGTTGTTGTACTTGTTGTAACTGGCGAAGGAGATCATGGATCCGAATGCTATACCCATGGAGTTGAAGGTTTGGGCTGCTGCATTCACCCATACCTGCACAAATTTCAATGATCTCTCTGGTGGTCATCTGGCTAGGGATTTTTCTTACCTTAGCCTCTCCGAGTAAGGACCATTTGGGCTTGAAGAAATATCTCAGTCCCCTGTCTGCACCTTCCAGCGTCAACGATTTGGCGAGAAACAACAGGATAAGGAGAAACGGAAATGTCGCAGTGAAGTATCTCACCCTGCCAGAGGATTTTATGCTTTTCCATATGGCGAAATATACGAGGACCCAAGCACAAATCAGACACGCTACTAGTTCCCATCGTAATTGGTGAAAGTGCTCTATCCCAGGTCCTGCTTGAAGGACTTTTATTCTGCAAAAAGGAAAGTAATCCTGTGGGAGTTATTCAGTTTGTTGCAAACCGCGCAGCGTTTGGAGGAAGCCGCTGAATTTTTCTTAGCGTCGAAGGGCATACAAAAGAAGAAGTAGAGTCAAGAATCCTCTACTTCTTGCTGAAATTTTGGAGGCATAGAGAAATATGATCTATGGAAGTTACCATGAAAATAAGAAAGGCACAAAAATGGCATAATCAGACCTTGCCAAAGTAATATCATAAACCCTGGAGCCAGATCGAAAAACACCAAGAAAGCCCGAGAAATTTGGGATTTTTGACGTTCACCAAACGCAAATCCGCCCCTATCTCACAAATAGGGTACTATGACGAATTGTCAAAATCGTTGGTTGGACAGGCAATCTTTTACACCGTTCCTTAGAAATTGCTCTGTCTACCCCAAGGTTACCAACGCAACCAACGATTTTGACAGTTCTTTAGAAATTTAACGTCATTTTGATAGAAAGAGGTTAGAACCGACCACAGACAGGAGTTGGTAATGCCGATTCCACTCATAGAGAGAAGAAGTGTGTTTTGACCTCGGTATTAGTGTTATTAACTTTCTGGCAGCCATGTTTTATATTCCTAAGCAATCAGTATGAAAGTAAGGAGACTTTAAGCGTAAAAAAGCCAGCAGCCATATTTTCCTGCAGGCGCAAGAAAAGTAAATTCGTGGTAAGACATCGTGAACTTACTCGAAGAATTCTTCAGACGGCGTCTGACTATTCATGGGTTTCGCACTGGTATTATCCGATTTCGGGAGCACCCAACAATGTTTGGTGTTCCAGCGGTGGTTGCAGTCCGCCCACGGCTGGTTAGACTTGAAAGAAGTGAAGAAATAATAAATACCATAAGCTATTATCACACTGTAGTAGGTAGACATCAGGAACGAAATGACAACGCTGCCTAAACCCGTCCCTGGAAAAACGTATTACATAAATAATTAGAGGGGTCCTTGGCAATGTCCGAGGTTCTAGAAGAACAATTAAGAATTACATCACCGGTTCTTTGCCCGCCTACTGAGATGCATTTCGAAGATGATCTTCGCCGTTTCGATTAGCGCATACACATTTTGGTCCTTCGGGCCGGATAATTATTGTGTTTTCGATAATTGATTGTGTGGTTTCGATATCGTTATTCTCGTTTGAAACTCTTAGTTTGAATGTTAAGATCTTACCTTTAAATAGAGGACATAAATGTCCCAGAGCACCAATGGGGCCCCTGCCAGTGTATTGGCCGACGGCCAACTCCATGTATAGCATGGGTACGCCACAGACTAGCATCGAGATGAAATAGGGTATCAGGAACACGCCTGAATTAAAAAAAAAGATAAGAAATTAAGGAGATACAGAGGTTTGATATTCTCAACGAATTGTTTCTCATTTTCAGCCATAATAAGAGTCGAGAAATTATTGTTTTTCATTATTAGTGCCAGAAATGACTAGAATATCTTTTCCTAATAACACCTTCAGGGAAAATGTGGTAGAGCTCGTAAACGTCCTTTAAAAGGTCGAGACTTTTGATTACTTGTGTTGATCAAATTTATTCAACTAAAAATAGATCGATATATTTCATACAGCCACTTTCAGTGTTATCTGTGTCAGAAAACTTCACGATGATAAATTTATATGAGTCGATGATTTACTCAACTTCGTGTATTGCATCAAGGAAATATCAACCGGAATCAAAAACATCTATAAACAATTTTGTCAACCGAGTGGGATGTTTTTACAAATTATGGTTTATTCATCGTGTTCAAAAGTTCTTTCAAGTCACTAAAAAAATACTAAAGGGATCACTTATTTTGTACTTATGAGTGAGACGTTTCTATTCCGTTAACTATTATTAAATGTCTAGAACAATTCTATATTTAAATCGGATTTATTTTGGAATCAGGGTATACGTTTAGTCTGCGCTTCTGAATTCACCAAAATGGTATTTAATGCAGGAAATTGGGGTTTTATTTCAAACTTGAGCAGTTTTAGGTGCTGAAGAACAAGCATTTCGTTATACTCGGTCGGAAAATATCTCACCTCCACCGCTTTTATAACACAGATAGGGAAACCTCCAAACTGAACCCAGCCCAACGCTATATCCCACGCAGGCTAGGACAAATTGTAACTTGTTGGACCATTGGTATCTTATCGGTTTTGAATAGGAACCATCCTCGTCTTCCTGTTCAATATCATCGCTGTCTTCATCGTACATGTATTCCTCTGGAGGCCTGAAACAAGGTTATTTTCTATATCTTTGAATTTTATTAGGAAAAGAAATAAGTCTCTATCATTGCAGGATAGTTTGAAGAAATATACAGCATCAATTTCGTGTAGAACCATGTGGTGAGGTTGTTTCGATTTTGAAAAGTGGCAGCTATATTAAAAATTACTCAACAAGCAATTTCATATCGTTTAAAATCCTTGGGAACGATTTAAAAACAAGGAAATTGGATCCCAAATTAAATGACGCTGATTTTGCACGTGCAAGACGATGCTTGCCAAGCATGGACTATTTTGTACTGGAGCATAACCCTAGTCCATTTTTGAAGCATCTGTGATCATTTTTTTTCAAGTTCTCTTTTTTTACTATATGTCTTCATCGAATTATAGCACGAGTCTGATCTGATTTCGGCTGAAAACAGCTCTTTATTTGTTTTACCGGATGCAACGAGGTTAGAGTGTCGCGAATCAAGGTGATATTATCATTTTGTTTGATGGTGAGTTATTGCACCAAACTTAAACAAAAGTGTCCTGACAATTTACGCAATAACCGCATTGTTTTGAATATCTGAACGTCGGAAAACATAAATATGGCTGAGATATCAATGAAGATATGGAGTAATATATCATTTGTGTCAAGTTGAAGGGTTTACGAGCGCAGGGCAAACTCATTCATCAATTTGACTGGGATTTCAGCGCTTTTCATAGCAAAAAATCAGATGCGAAGTCCCTATACTTCGAAATTATCGGTGAATCCAGATCTTGTTGAAAGTTTTGCGAAAAATCTTCTCTGACAGATGCTTTTGTGGTGTCTCAATAAAAAAAATTGATTAACATCCTATTATTTCGAGAGTTGATAGCTGACAAATACAGGAAGATGAAACCATGCTTCATCAAAAAAAAATGAAACGGGTTATCAATGAATTTGTTAAGAAACCACTGGCAAAGGAGACTCCAGTTGAGATAAATCTCGAACAGGGGTCGTGGAGCTTCTGTAATCACATTTACAACATTGTTGATTAACTCTGTGGTTCTCCTACCATTTCCGAAGGAGGATTCAATAATAAAAACCATTTTCAAATAGTCATTCCCAAAATAAATAAACCAGTAGCATTTTTCTAACAGCCAACGATACTTTTTTATCATGCATATGAGCCAACAATGCGGGGACAGACTATACTATTTCCATCCATTGAAAGAATAAGTTAACCCAATTACAATCTACAATTCACCGAAATGAAAAGTTAAGAAGGAGGTACTCACAACAGATGTGGAAATATAAAGTCGCCACGTTCAACCTTCCTGTGCGGTTTAATATAGAACACTTTCCTGTTGGACGTCATTTTCTTCACGCAGAGGAAGATTCACTGAACCTTACTCAATGAGGCTTATTGAAAACAAGCGAGTTATAACAAGGTCCATTATCGAGTTAGCAAATGAATACCTCAAATAAAAATATGTCAATCGTGGAGTTAAATTGATAAAACAACTTTACATGTATATCTCATCGATTATCAGGTAATTATTATTTGTCTTGGTATTACGAATCGCTCGCTTCTTGAATCATGGGTGACATCTCCGAATGATGAGTGTTTCATGCGAGGTTTTGAATTATTATGGAACTTGAGGGTCATAATGAAGCTGGACTGGAATTTTCTGAACCCCAGTACCCGAAAATTTTTCTAAATTTCAATCTACTAAACATTCCTGGCCCCTAGACTGATCCTTGCGGCACCCCAAAAAATATATGCTAACTCTATTGTATTATTTACGTAATAGGATAATACAAATGATTAGGTTAGTTGTAAAATTTAGCAGAATTTCTGCATCACGGGTCTTAACAACGTAATAGGTGCATATCCTTGAATTATCCTTGGAAATGAAAATTGCACGAGGAAAATTATCGTATGCGATTTCTGCTCCTGGCAGCTAACTTGGCTGAAATTGCGCGTGTTAGAAAGTAATAGGAAAATTGAGGTAGAGATTTAAATCAAGGACTCATTCGGGGACCAAATGATTTCAGAGAGGAAATGAGTGTTTTAGGAATTTGTTGTTTTTATATAAGCCTTCTAGGGATCTTCAAAGTTCGTTGGGATAGAGCTCTTGTAGCCTCAAGGTTGGGGAACACCTAAGAATAGGACAATTTGAATCGCATAATCCAGACTCGTATCAAAATGTTAACATAACGGACAGAATTATTGGCATACGACAAAAGTAAGGAAGGATCAAAGAAACCTTTACATATGGCCGACTCACAAAAACAATACACCACACATGTTTCGCTAAAACTATGGCATCTTCAGTTGTTTGAAAAAACAACATATCACACTATTCGTATGAGTTTCTGGATTGGATAATTGTGAGAGTCTTTTCAGTTTTTTTTTTTACCATTCATGGGAGTACCTATTGGGTTCTTTCGGCTCTGGAACTTATCGATATTTCATGTTGAATAAATGAGTAATCTCAGGCGTTATAAAAATCATCTGTTCATCTTGTGACAATGAATTCAATGGACGACTGAAGAAAGTCTGGTAATTAATATAACGCCTTCATATTCGTGATCATGTTTGATGAATATTAATTACACTTAAATTTTCATTACGAATAGGACTATTCGGAATTATTGAATTATCCACCACAGGATCAACGATTAAAATTTCACAACCGACTGAAAATATTGTCAATGCTGTGAGTTATTACCGAACGATTGTTTGATTTGTTTGCCAAAATAATGCTTGGCCACTTATTTTCTTAACAGATATGAGTTGTTGTCTTCCGTTTTTTGTATTCAACGGCTAATTTTGAAGAGAACAAAGTGTTTCTTGAAATTAATAGGAATGTACTCTAACTGTTAAATGATTCATACATGTTCACTTATACCTAGATGAGCAGTTTCAAATTTCAACGTAGAGTATTTCGTTTGGGAAATCAAAACTGAATTGAAAACATCATAAAATAGGTTAATTTCTCTGATGATTTACGTTAATTTATCCATCATGTAAATCCACCTGACATTCGAAAATTAGTCGGTTAATTTTTGAACTAAATGGAGAAGGATAAATATTTTGAGGGCAAATATTGTGAAACCTGTGGTTTCCATATCTTGAAACATCATTCATTGTATCATGTTTTAAAATAAATAGTGAAACATTTCATACGTTTACGTATGATACAATATATGGCGCAGAGTCGACTCTCGTCATATTTGAAGCAGTTTTTCAATTTTCTGTTTCGATCTGTCATTCTCTTAAATAATTGTTGAACAAGGCTGGGAGTGTAAAAAATATTGAGAATTCTCGATATTCATAGGGAAAATTAGCTGAACGTTCTGTTCTCAATATATATAATTATTGTCAATTAACTTCAAGTTGTAGTCAGCTTTAAATAGATGAATAATAATGTCACGAGTTTTTTTAAGTTTTGGTATTTTCAATGTCATGTTATTGCAGAGTTTTACTTCAACGATGTAAGTGATGAAACTTTAAAAATGATAGGTAATATCGAGAAATATTTCAATTTTATGACAATCATGTTTTTCTGCAGACTGCCTCAAGTGGTCATGGCGTTATGACTTATGAGTATTGCCAACATTTCAATTGTGACCCTCAAAAAATACTGGAGCCGGATCTCTTCAATTTCTGTGCATATTTGAACAGCGATATGATGTTGGTTTCGTTGAATTCTCTGAAGCGTGAGTGATATACGAACCGAATATAATTCAGACCGTTTCGTCACACCAAGATTGAAATTTTAGCTTTTAATTCGTTATGTACATGTGAATTTGAGGATTGACCGCTATTTTCATAACTATATCATTTCGCACACTGATACACCTATTCACCCAATCCAATCTTACTTTGATGTATTGTTGAAATATTCTATAGTTCAAGGTCGTAATTGAATATGAGTGAAACAAGAGTGCCTCGGGCGCAATAACCGTCAAATAGAATGCCATAGGCGCCACTGTGGTTTGAGTATCACCGGGGTAAGACATCCACAAAAAGGTCATATAAAAATCCCAGAAATCCAGAAATTTTTAACGATTTAAAAGAGTCGATCAATAGAAAAATTCTCACTGAAAAAACTATTTTTCATCACCTTGGAGAGGAGAGTTGCAGGTAGTTTTTTTATGGGGGTCAGAGATGAGATCAGATTTGGCCGTTGGAGTGTGAATCATTCCGAAGCTCTCTTCTGGGGCGTCCTGTATACTATAAATATCTTCGAAGGTCAATGTACAGCTACCGCAAAACAATCGAAGTCGTTGTCCAAGTGAGACAATCTTTCGTTTGTGGAATTTAGTCTTCTGAGTCTGAATAGGAAGAATTATCGACTATTCCAAGGTTTTTTCTGATTCTATGTGTATTTATTGGAGAATGGTCAAAGATTCGAATGCTGTTTTGGAGCATTGGGGCCTACTGTGAGGGGGATGCTGATTTGGCAGCGTCTATCAACTCTATTGTTCATTTTTGCGAAATAATAATGGCAAATGACACGATGGAGCAGCATGTCCAAATGATTTATACACTTTACTCTCAAAATGTATGTAACAGAACCTTAGGAAGTCAATTCTTTTATTCAATGATTATAAACAGTTCCTCTGCTCCAGAGTGTTAAGAAGAGAACCCCAATTTTACCCAAAGCGACCCACATACTAGCGATATGGTTGCCAACTTGGTTGACAGCAAACGGTTGGAGCAACTAACTGCCAAAGAACCGTTCATCGTTTTGGACTATGTCAACGAGACATGGGACCATACCAGTTAAGTGTATGGCTTCAAAAATCATTGAAATCACCTTCAATATGATGCACTTACAAAAGATTCTCATAGCATATAATCTGTGGCCATAAGTACATACGTGGTTTACCTATTTGCAACTTGTGTATATGCAAATGATTGCAAGATCCTACTGATTGATAAAATTCCCCTCGTGTCTTTACCGGGAAAGAAGGTAGTACATGATTTCCTTTTATCATCATCAATGGCGCGTTCCACGAAGAGAAGTGATTAACGCTGTAGAATTTCAGGCATCCTGGAGGTGTTATTTCCATCCCGTGTCAAATACGCACGAAACAAACGAGGCACCGCATCAATGTGGAAGTCAATCATTACAGGAATAAAGCAAATTGCCGCACACATCTCAGCCTTGTTCAAGGCCGAGGAACATTTGGTTTGATTACGCCAAAAAGGAAAAAATGGGTACATACTTCATTCGGGAACTTGCCGAATCAGATAGGCTCTGCGATGTCAAAAAGGCCAGGGTTCAAAGTTGGTTCCGAAGCGATTATGATAATTGATTAGAAGAGATTGTTTTTGGGGATGATGCGACTCATTCCTAGGTCAGTGTGTAAGAGTGTGAACCGTACCTCACACCTGAACCACCGAAACGAGCTTTAAATGAACGATTTCGTCAATATCAGTCTTCAAAATGCCAAATACCCTCCCAAAACTCAGACTCTGGATGCGCCACTGTATATTATATCTTTTAAATTCGTTCAAACTTAATTTACTGCTGAAATATTCCAGGTAAGTAACTCATTCGAATTTTGGCCAATTTTCAATTTGACGCTGCAAATATATCTGTCGACGAATGTTGCAGGAAAGTGAGCATTTTCATGTTACGAAAGTTAATCAATACTTCATAAAATAAACAGTATTTCGTTCACACTTTTCTTTCCAGAAACTAGTGGAGTTTAGTTGATATTTGTCAAGGGGGACTTTGACTTCATCTTCTTTCAGTTACTTCACCATAGTTAGCAGAGACAATTGATATTTCTGCTAGTTGCTGCACTCTATCAACTAACACTTACGTTGGGGGATTCACGATGGTGAACAACTCCTCAGGTGATGTCGGCACCCTCCTGATGATCATCTTCTTGCCATCGGTCGATCCCAAACCCACCGAAGCCCAGCTCCTGATGGACGCCTGATCGGAAAAGGGTTTCGAGAACAGGCTCTCGCCACACTCACTGCCAGGTTTCTCACCGTAATAACCACTTCTCAGAGATCTAACGCTGTTACCCCTCCTGAAATTGGGAGAACTGGACGAAATCTGACTAGTGAGGTCCACCCCCGTCGCCACCCTCTTGATCGTATTCTTATTTATAACGGGAAAATCGTTCAACGATGGCGTGTTCGAGGACCTGTTGGACTTGTCGCTGGTCGTGTGGAGTTCCACAGCGGTCGGTACGCGGTTCATCCTATTCTTGTGCGTGGTATCCACCTGTTCGTTCTTGTTTTGCTCGTTGGGGGTTTGTTTGTCGTTGGAGTCCTCGGACGTGTCGTCCTCATCTTCTATTATGGTTTGGGGGTGGTGGTGGTAGTGGTGATGCTTCTGTTTCTGGGCACCCAAACTGTAATCCCGACCGTTTTCGGCGTCACTCTTGGTACCGTAAGAATTGGGAATTTTCGAACTTTGTATCGCGGATACGTTGGTGTGTTTGCCGCCCGGTAGATTCATACCTTTCACACGTGGTTCGGTCAGAGACGCGCGCAAACTTTTGTTGGTGGCCGGAGCTTCTGGTTTCACGTGTTTTTCGACCGGAGGTTTGACCGGCTTATCGTTTATTTTCGCGGATGGTACATGGGTCGCATCGGCTGCGTTTTTGGCGGCTTTGGGCAGGATCACTGGTCTGTTCTTCCTGTCCTCCATCGCGTTATCTGGAGTGAGCGGAAGGGCGGCTAGATCAACCCCGATTTTCTTCATCTTTCTCACCGAACTCCGTTCACTGAAGCACTTAAGTCGTGTCGGGTTTCATGTTGAATTCCAGGTCTCGGTTCTCTCTAAACAGTTCATGGACAGAAACTGAACTGGCGTGGACACTTTTAAAACCGGATGGCGACCGTTCGCGCTCCTGCCGGCAAGTAGAAGCGACTGGGGAGAGATCGAAGCGTGTTTGTTTATAAATCCTAACTGAATCATGTCCCACTCTCTCGTTTATAATATGTGGTAGCATTAATATTTCGTCAAATTACATTGTCCCGATGGAAACGTTTGAGTCGCAAGTTGGATTGTTCGTAGGGACGTGAAAATACGGTTATCGTGGAATATCGATTTTTCTTATCGAACTTCTTCGATATACGGATGTTGGTTCCACATATTAGCAACAAAGTGATAACGTGTCGTAGAAATCGGATGCAGTGGCGTGCCGCATCTGATTGAATTCACCGCACGCTGATGCGATTTGAACCAGGGATGTGGATCGAAAATAAACGTCGATTTACCTGTATCTGAAAGTGAATGATTGTTTTGAAACCTGTTGTCATTTATAATAGTTTAGCCTTTTTAGTTGGGTTTTGGCTAGAGACTTTTACTGGGATTTTATTTATATAAATGGAGGTCGCTCAATGTTAGGATATTTATTCTTTAAGCTTTGATGCACGTTTGCGTTTTACAATATTGAGCTAGTTAAAATTGGAAAAGAGCTTTTATTATATAGAAGAGAGTACCGAGCATTATTAATAAGATGTCTTTCAGGAAATTAGGGATCCAAGAATTATTGACATCCCAATAAACCTTGAAAATCCAGACACCGTTTAATATCTGGTCGCAAAAGATCTCCAATAATTTCTATAGTTTAAATCACAAAACTAAAATATTTATATAACCTAGAATAGTGCTTGAACTGAAGAGATAACAATGACTTAATTCAGAATAAATTGATCAGTATCCAAAATTAATAGAGAAATTTTTGAATTTGTTTTATTAAATTAAGTAAATTAAGAACAGTACAGAATTAAAATATCTTCGATCAGTGAATAGACTTAAAAATGATTGTTCTATGGGTCAGAGATCACTCTATATACCAACCTTAATTCCGCAACTCAAAATCTCACGATTACCAACCCAAATTCGATTTTCCACAACCACCCTAGATGACAATAATTCTTAATGAAGTATAATTTCGAATCGGACAGTCAAAATCTATTCAAACCGCTGCGTTACGAAGGAAACCAAGAAGAAGTCAAACAAATGTGCCCAGTTGTAGAGAAAACTAACAAAAAAGCTTGAAATTCGATCGGAATCAAAAATCCAACTTTTAGATATTGAAGTGCCGTACATGTTTTCTGGATAATTCGAGGTCTCTGATTCCAAATCTGAGCTCAGTTTTGACGAAAAAAAAATATTTCGGCTGCTAAGGCCTACCAAAGTTTCAGCCCTTCAAAAGGGCGTAAAACGAAAAATTATTCACTTGAAGAAGAACCGAAGGCAGTTTCTGATAGAGAAGAGCCTAATTGAACTATATTTCGACTTTCAAGACGATACGAAGAAAAAAGTATTTTCGGCGAAAATTTTTCATGATGTGTCTTGCGTTTTTTTCGATCGGAATCAAAAATCCAACTTTAAGATATCGAAGTGCCGTACATGTTTTCTAGATAATTCGAGGTCTCTGATTCCAAATCTGAGCTCAGTTTTGGCGAAAAAAAATTATTCCGGCTGCTAGGGCCTACCAAAATTTC